>NW_024496525.1:27978320-28549885 GCF_017590055.1 Onychostruthus taczanowskii
CGCAGAATATCAGTGGTCTATGATTGTTGCCTGTCTCCCAAGGCAGCAGGAGACTTAGTCAGCAGATTGCCTTACCCCAAATATTTTGCAGCAAAAATTATTTCTTACTGTTATTGCTCACTGCAGTTAAATGAAAAGATATCTGGCCTTTCCAGAACTTTTAGAATTCATTTATCAAACTCAAATAAATATAGTCCCTGTAAATAATGGACATTAATGAAATGCTAGCTCAAGTCCTAAGGAGCTTAGAGAAATGTAGGTACCTTCTGGTACTGCTGTGATGGTCAGATAAAAGTGACCTTGATACAGAAACAGGGAAACTTGCTTGAACTCAGGCTTAAATGTCTAGAGATATTTTAAACAAAATAAAAAGGCAGATAAAGAGCTGCGTTTATCTCCAGGATCAGAGAGCCTCTGGGAGGTATCTGTCCAACCCATAGTTTTATCTAAGTTTGTAATTTCACATATATTTCTAAGTAAAATAAGTGGGACTCATTCTTAGGGCTTTTTTTTTTTGAATTTACGAGTTTATTTTTAACTACTAAATATCAATCATCTACCTTTACCAGAAATTTACCTGATAGTAATACTGTCTTGATTAAATCTTACTTTCTGTTTTGTTGTTTTGTCACTGATTCTGAAAATCAGATGAAGACTCAGAATGTAGGACTGCTACAATTGCGAATATATTTAAAACCTTCATTTTCTTTCCTGAGGTCTGACTTTTGTGTCTGTGTGTGTGTCAGTAAAGGGGAGGGTGGAGGGTTCAACACGACCTGCAGTAAATATTATCAAACAAATTTTAATTAACAGCTCTGATGAGATAACAAGAGAGATTGAACTTCACCTCCCAAAACTGTATTAGTTTGCTTTTGTTGCTGCTGTTGTAAAAAACCTTGTTTTGCTGACACTTCGGAAATGATTATGACAAATAAAAAGATACTGTCTTTGCAAGGGCAACTTTGGACTAAATTTAATCTGTTTTAAAAAGCTGAGGCAAAACAGTTAAGGAAAAAAAAAAAGTAAAATCCAGATGAAGATTCTGCACTGAATTTGACTTATTTTTAAACTTTAATTAGTGCAGTACCTGAAATAGAGCACAAAGATCTTCAGCTTTTCTCAAGACACTGCAGAAGTGAGGAGATAACTTCAGAAGACATTAAATGCAGCAAAACATAATTGTCATGGGGCAGTGGTGAGGGGTGTGGGGTGGGAGGTGGGTAAAGAAAAAAATTAAAATAACTTCGCAAAAAATTCAGTAAACAGCTCTGATAGAAGTTAGCTGTGTAGTGGCAAGCACATTCCTGGTGCTGGGTGCAGGATATTCCCATCCTGCATTGAAAGGTCCTTATTAAAAAAGGAGAAAGGATGGGAGATGCAAATTATGGTTTATATGCCCATAAGTACTTAAAATAAAAGTTCTTCTTGCTTGATACATCAGAATGCTGCTTTTATGCTAATTTGTGTTGCCTGTGATTGGAAATAATTGTGCTAGTTTATATACTAGCATGGTAATGGTTGATTAATTTTAATTTATCACTGGCAGTGAATGTGTATATTGGTGCATATGCACCTGTTAAAATACTGTATTTGTGTTACTTCATCAAAAGGACCAAATATTTTTGGATGAATATAATAAGCACTTTCTGCATGATTTCAAAACCTGAAGTGAATCTTGATTCATATTTTATTGTGAACTTAAGGCTAAGTCTGAGCTAACTGAAGCCTGGATACTTTTCAAACCTATCTTCGTCACATGGCAAACACAGATAATTGAAACGTAGTTTTCTCATACCAACACTTTTTTCAGCCCTCTACAAAATGCCTAGTTACAATGGAAAATGGATAAATCATTTGCCAGCTCTCTATTTCTTTTTTTTAACTTTCCCATAGTCTAAATTTTAGTCCCAAACTCATACAAATCCATATTTTACTCTTGATCAATGTAAAACTAGAATGACTGAAAGGTATAATTTGGATCACTTGTATTTAAGACTGTCAAATGAATACCTTTCAATTTTTTTACATAGAGGAATCTTCTGAAGTGCTGCGTGATTAAATTTTCTCTCTCAAAAAAAAAAAAAAAGAAAAAAAAGAAAAAAAAGAAGACTTCTACTTGAAATTATCAACACCATAGAAACAGGTAAGAGTATTATAGTTATTTACATTACTTGCTTATCCTCCTAGTCCAGACATTAACACTTTGGTTTTGACTGATATTTTTGTAATTATTTCCTGCTTCTCTAGTTTCTTTTTCAGTAATATTTACCTAAGTCACTATAAAATGAAAATATAAGACAAAACCTCAAAGACCTTAGAAAATACTGTCCAGTACGTTAGCAACTGAAGAGATTCTCTCTCCTTAAAAGATTAAATATGCCCAGCTAATTCCTGTGACTATAAACTGAGTCCTGCTGGTTTTGAACTAATCATTTGCAAAATTGGAGGGGTGAAAAAAAGTAACACAGGAAAAAAAAAAAAGACTTCTGGTAGGTGAGCCACAGCAGGGCAATTAAGATGATATGGCAGAGGTAGACATCTGCTGCTAGACAGATACAGTTCCACTGATGCTATCTATAGCTGCAATCCTTCTGAGAGATAAACAACACGCGAGAGCAACGCACAGAAGGAAATGCCACACTGAGAAAGTGGTGATGGTGTGGCCCCTGTGGTCTGAGAGAGAGAGAGAGGCAGCAAGAGAAAAGGGGAGGGGTGTCATGGGGGGCCTGTACCAGGCACATGCAGGTGACAGCAGTCATAGGACAGGCATGCATCAATATGCACAAATGGGAGATGTGTGAGAACCGACACTGGAGGGGAGCAGAATTGCAGCAGAGATGAAAGCACAACAAGACCAAAGGAAGAAAGAGATGGAAAACCCCTTTCTAAGATCTAGATATAATGTTAATCTAGACTGAAATTAAAAAAAAAAAAAAAAGAAATCATTAGTAGATGATTTATTCTCTCATATTTGAAGGCTTGAAGGGTTTTTCAGAATTTCAAGCTCACATTAAGGTTGCTTGCCAAGTTAATCTGAACTATGCTCCCAAAGAAGGTGATTACTTGCTGCTGTTTCACTTTACTCTCACAGCGATGCTCAGACACAGCAGGGGTAGTGTTCCCTCTTCCCCTTCCTGATAGGTACAGGGAAAACCTAAAGGAGGATGTGATCTCTACTACAAACAAACTCTCAAGCCAAGAACGGACATTGTTTAATTCAGGACAGAGTTGAAGCCACACTACACAGCAAGCTCCATGTCCTCATTGGACACAAGTTTTCTAAAGGCATCTGTCCTTCACTGGCCATGCCACTGATTCTTCATGTCACTTATCACTGGGTTCCTTGTGAGGAGAATTTGGTGGTTCTTCTTTGATGCCAGGGGTTCAGAGTCCCACCAAAACTGAGGGAACATCCTTCCTCTCTCTAGCTTTCCTAATTGCAAAAAGGCTTAGCATTCAGTTGACTTAAGAAATTCCCCTAATTTCAGAAGCTCTCTGGAAAACTCACAAGAATTTGAGGCCAAGCAGTTTGCAGACAACCACTGTTCAGAAGCAAATGTAGAAATACCCTGCTGAGGACAGGTCCTCTGGCTCCTGTGTTGTGCTGTCTACCACTTCTGGGCTAGACCTGGGGCTCAGTTTACATCAGCAGAAACTGAAGAACTGAAACACCAAAGTGTCATTCTGTCTCGTGTTGGAATCTCAAACCCGTAATTACAAGTTTTCATAATGTCTGTTATTATGATTCTTCAGCCTGGTTACCCTGTGGTCTCATCCTGTAAAAAAAATAAATATTTCTTTTCTCTGTCTGTGAAGAGAAAAATATCAAACAGAAGAGCTTAATGTAAAATCAAAAGGTGGAGTGAATCACAAGCTCTCACGCAATATTGTACTTTGGAGAGTTTTTAAATTGTTACTTCTGAAAGCTTCTAACCAGGAAAACCTGACTCTGAAATGTACTGTTTATCTTAGGATGGTAGAACTGGTCTCAATGCCTTTAATTAGCAATTCTCCTAAGGCCAGATTTTGCTATCCAGACTCAGTTCATACCCCAGAGAGGATGATGAATTTAGATACTTCTGTCCACTAGTTGCTCATAAACAGACTCATCTCCAATGTATTCATTAGGGAAAAATGTGCAAGGCTTCCTGTTTGCTTAACTGCACTTTTGTCTTCCTTAGTCTTCACACAGTGAGCATGAACATTCAAGTGATACAGCTGTTGGTTGTTAATTACTTATTTGGGGCTTTTTTAGATTCTTACTTTTCATTCTAGGTCTTTTAAATTTCACAGTCACACATGCAAGCATCAACATTTTGTTCTGAGATATGTATTCTGGAAAACCTCAATCCTATGGATATTTTCAGGAATGGAAAAAACCCCTTATATGTATAATTCTAGACTGCATGACTTGAGAAACTTAATTTTTAAATAGAATCATGAGATTGGATCACTAATTTATTAAAATTTCCCCTAGATCTGCATAAAATTATCAAAACAGGAATGGGAACGGTATCAGCAAAGAACTAAACTTTTTATTAAGGTGTCTGTAATGCAAAATTTCTGCTATTATTCATTCTGCATTTCCATTTCAATTATTTGGGGCAGACAAATAATTATTATTCATTCTGCATTTCTATTTCAATTATTTGGGACAGCCAAAAAAGGTCTGATCATTTGAGTTCCTCAGATAAATGTATCATTTTGGAGAATGGGGTTTTCCTCTTTTGGAATCTCTAAAACAAATGCCTATCCACAGAGAATGTCAGTTCCTAAGTTAGTGCTCTGCATAGTCATTAGAGTGTAATAATTTCTGGACATTAGAGGTGCTAATGTAGCTTTGTTATTTCCCATTTATTAACTGTTAATGAATGCATTTGGTGTGCTTAACCCTGCAATATATTCTTTATTTATAACTATTTTGATTTTAATACTGTTTCTGCTTTTCTACCTTTTTTATCTGTTTTTACAAAAAAATGTTTTAGTATAGCAAAGAAGCACCCTTCTTTCTCTCCATTTCTTTTTCTTAATGCAGAAATAGATTTGATTTAAAAAAAAAAAACCCATATCAATAACAAGATTATTTTAAATGTATTTTTTGTATATTGCATTATTTGATTCTAACTCACTGAGCAACTTTCACAGAGCAGATTGTCGTTATGGCTGTATTTTGCCTTTTCACTGCAGTCTATCACTTGAAAGTGTGTCCCTCCCCCATCCCAGCTCTGCGTTGCAAGCTTTTTTTATCTTTTTTACCTTGCTAGAGGCATTATTAGTGCAGCTCACCTTTGACCAAATGGGCAGATGAACATTCATCCTCTGGAGCCAGTACTAGTGCTGTTTGGTAGATCAGCTCTCAAATGGTACTGAACTGTGACCTCTTCTTCTGTTCAAAGACTAAATACATAAACTTGAGTTTCCATTGGTGCCAAGCCTGGGAACCTGAGCTGCTCCCTAATCCCAGGTCTCACAGCCAGCAGCACAATGGGCAGCTCACCATGCCAGCCGGCCAGCCTGAAAGAATGTCTTTATTCTCTCTTCCTCAACAAATTGCTTATTGTTTGGCCCACAGGCTGCTGGACCTTGTGAACTGTCCAAAAACTTTATTGCTTTTCTGTGAAACTTTCTTCTCTTTTCCCTCTGATTTTGCTTACACATGAAATTAGTTCTTATTTTCATGTCTTAATAATCAAATTTTAAAATATCTCTGCTTCTTTTAATTTTTTTTTTTTTTTTTTGCAAAGCATATCTGTTTCTTGGAAGCATGTAGGAACCACAGAAATAATACCAGCCTTGCAGGTTTAGTGTCTTTAGAAAGAAGCCTGTGGAAATGTGAAGTGTTACTAGAATGAAGTGCTCTATATTACTGAGAGAAAAACTCAGTAAGCCAAAAGCTTAGGCGCATTCTTGAGTTTCCAAAGATGTGTACCATTTTTTTTTTTCCTCTTGGCATCATCTTCACTGTGGCTACAATGTATAAAGAGTGACCATAGGACTAAACATTTATCTGGGGTCATTGTGTTTTGCAGTTTTTCAGGAGTAGTTTCCTTCAGAGGAAGTTAAAGCAGAGTGTCTAAGTTGATGTATTATTTATCTCTCAAGGTATGTCTGGAAGCACTTTTTGTTTTCAGCAGAAGTTTCTGGGAATGTGATTGTAGAATAATCGTTGTGCAAGCTGGCACTAGGCAGAGCATTGGCAAGATAAGGCTGATAGTTCAAAATTCAGACAGACCTACCCTGGGAAAAGAAGAGCTTCACAGGTGTGACCCCAACATACAGAGAAAGAAATTGCTTCTTAAACATGGCCAAAAAACCAGGGCACCCCTGTTGCTCTTCCTCATCTCAGCAAACCTGTGCTGAGACATGTTCATGGGTTGAGTGGGCAACCTTGTCCCTGTTTGGAGATAGGGAACTAGGAGAGGAAAATCCTTGTGACCAGTAAGATCGGTTCTGATCACTTGGAGAGTGCTAATTAAGATCAGTCTAAACACTCCTGCAGTTCTTAACCATTTTTACACACGGTGTTTAGGAAAGATGAGTGAAGTGCTCAGCCTTCTGGAGCCACACATAGACCTAAGAATCACACAAATTCCTTAAAAGTAGTGCCTGTGTATGTGTGTGTGTGTGTGTGTGTATATATATATAAAATATAAAATTTAATACTCTTTCAAGTATGAGAATGGCAGCACAAGAGTAGAAGAATTGTAAAACTTAAATGTCCACATTAAACTGATATATGGTGCATAGCAGATGATATATATACTGCCTTATTGTTCAGTTGTGGCTCAGGAAGCTAAATGCATAATATAAGATATATGTATAGTCTAAGGGTCAAACTCTGTCAGTTACACGAGTGTAAATCAAGAGCAATTGCTCCGAAGTGACTGAAGTTTCAGTACCCTGGATTTACACAAGTGTTGCTGAAAGCAGAATATGAGTCAATACGTGTCATCAATACAGCTGAGTTAGTGGCACTGAGGGAATTTTATGATATGCATGCACCTAAATCCTTCACTCTATTTTTTTTCCATGTTTTATACTATTACATTTTATGTTTCAAATTTTGTCTATGTTTTTAAAGGAATAAGGTACTCAAATCCTGATTCTGTAAGTAAAATGTACACTTCCCTCATCTAGCAATTTTTTCAGTTTTGCTTCATAACAGCAGCATAAACATCTCACATTCATGGAAGGATTACTTCCCTGACTTACATTTAAGGCCATTCTTAGTTTATATAAATGCGTAATTCTGAACCCCAGCAGAAGGTTGCTAGGCTGGCTGGCTGACTGCATGCAGAAATGCATCCTTGTCATTTGCTCCATTCTGTTAGCAAGTGTGCAGGCTGTTGTAGGGCCAGGAGGCAAAGTTTCCTAGGCACATAGAATGCAGGATCTCGATGCAGCAGGAAGAATTGTGGAGCTGGTTGCAGTCAGTGGGTATGGACAGCTGGCAGGTAAAGACAAAATCAGCTGTTCTAAAAGATCACAGGACAATTGTCTCCACTGATACATCCTGAAATTTTTATTGAGAGGTTCAAGAAAAAAAAAAAAAAAGGCTATACATGGGACACTACTTGGAAGATATAGTGCAAAACAAAGAGGTATAAAAACTCATATTCTGTTGAAGAACTAGCAGAGTACCTGTCAGATACACCTGGTCTTCAATGACCTTATTTTACATGGAGAAAGAATATATGATTTTCTGGGCTGAAAGGAGGTTTTTAATTCTGAAAGGAGGTTATATGTTAAATATATGGTAGCAGTCTATTCAATAATAGAAGTCAAGTCCCTTACTTGGGAAGGCAGAATCTGGTATTCTATCACATAAAATAATGTCATTATTTCTCTAACATACTTTTAAATTGAATATGTTATTTTAAATCACTTTTTTATTATATTCTTGAATACCTAGAAAGATTAAAAACCTCAAAAGTAGATTCCCCAGTATTCACATAATCAAAAATGGCTGAATTAGTTTGAGACATACTTGTAAAAAAATAAAATAGCCATTTCAGATTACAATGATCAACTGTGGGGGCTTACCACTTCAAAAGAAGCAGAAAAAACCTCCATGTGTGCTCAACACACACACACTCCCTTATCCAGTTAGAACAATATGTAGGTATAGATTTGGTGAGATTGTTTGATCCCAAAAGGATTCGTATAAGAAAAATTTCTCTTTCGGAGAAATGATCTCTCTAGAGACTGATAGTGATGATACAATAGGCTGGAGTTGCTATTATTAAAAAAAAATTACTACTTTTTCTGACTATGTTTCTTTTTTCCCAGTGGGATTCTGATTCCAGACACTCAACTAGCCTGATATCCACTGGGAAAGTGATGACACCATAAATTATTTAAAGGTTTGAAAACCACAAGAACTACTGTATATAACCAGATTGGATTGACTTTTAAACTCTTTTGATTAATAATACATAAAGCCTTAGATATGTGAATTGGTCGAGTGCTAACCTGTTAACAAAAGGAGTAGAAGGGATGAATTCTATCATTTCTCATAAGTTATTCTCCTTAACATATTGGCCAAACAAAACAAACAAATGGAGAGCTCTGCCTTAGTCTGGACCTTTAATGCATCATCAATATTTGATGACTACCTAATGTCTCTATATGTCTGGACAAAGATGATAATTTGATCACCTGGTTTCCCAATTTCAAATTTCCCAAATGCTTTATCCTACATTCATCAAAACACACAAGTCGAAAGTAGGTGCAATTTTAATATCCTTGTTTGGTTTTTGCTTTTGTTTTGTTGTTTTGGTTTTTTTTTTAATTTATTTAACATTGCTAACTACTTACAAGAGAAAAAAAAAAAAAAACTATTTCAATCTTCTGCAATAAACTTGGCTAGAATTTCCTAAGTTTATGATATTTTGTCCTCAGCAGCAGGATGAGAGTAGATATGTGTGCTGCTTCAGACAGTTTTCATGTTCTACCCTTCAGCTGCTGGCTCTGTTTTAATTATTCCCCAGGTTCTTAAGTTTTGGTCTCTTTCATGCTGCTTTGGGTGGACCTCAAAGAAGAGAAGTGTTATTCTTTCCTCTTCAAGTACAGAGGAAGGTGAATGGGATACCCTGCATTTCTAAGAAGCAAGAAAACTCTACAGGAGACAGACCGAATACTTTTCTTCCAGGTTGCCCAACCCATGCTTCAAGACAAAACTTATCCCGGGTGACTTCAGTATGATATGTTAGTTTACACTAATAAATGCTGTATTTTCTGGGCAGTAGACAGGTATTTTCCCTCTGGATTATTTTCTATTATCCCATCTGAAGCTTGACTCCCTTAGATGTAGGGAAAATAGAAAATAAATCTTTGTTTTCTACTTCATCATTCCTGTGTACTAATCCCTTAATCATGTAATTCAACTCTCAATTTCATTCTGCATCAGGCACTGCCTTGCCCTCAGATGCATTGCCCAGACACAGAAACTGATCAATTTTTTTGCCTCTTGACATGCCCTCAGAACCATCCTTTCTTGGTCCCATTAACGACATATGTGTGTGGTTTCCCATGTGCCTTTTTCACATATTAAAGCTTCTGTATTAGCAAGCAAAGTGCCATCCATCCTCTGGCCTGGACCACTAAAGAATACCTCACCTTGTTTTTAAAATGTTAAAATCTATGTGAGATTGAACAGTGCATAAAGGAAAAAAACATTTCAAAACAAAGGCACACCCCAAAATTTTTTCAGTCCCTCTTCCTTGATTTGATTAATTATTTTGGTATGAATTTCAATTGATGTCATAAGTGAAATTCAAATTAATTTATTATAATATGAACAAAATTAGAATCACATCCCAGCTCTGAGAAAGAAATAAAGTTCAATCTCTTAGTAAAATACAAACTACAGAAAATTTTAACAGCTCACAAATTATACTTGAATTAGATTTCAGTTATGATACTGATAATAAAAGTAAATTATTTATCAACATTTATTAAATCTTCATGGTTTCCATCACCTGACTTTCATATACACAATTACTATGTGGAATCTGTTACCATATTCTCTTTCCCTTTCTCACTTTAAATATCACCCAATTAGTTCATAGCTCCCTAAAATATAATGGACGTGTAATCACATGCTATTATAAATAATAAGAATCTCACCTATAATTAATTTATAGTCGCACCTTTTTTTCCTTTTACCTGCCATATCAATAATAGTGTAGGCACATTACTTTGCTAGCTGTCATGATTGTGCACACCACCTGAACAATCCATTCCCATTCTAAAATAAAATTCTAGCTACAGTGTTATTTTTGCACATTTTCTTAGGGCATTTAAAGATCTAACCAGGGCATTGAGACCAGCACATGACTTAACTAGAACAGCAAGTATGTTTCCCAGAGTATCTTTCAGCTGTCATTGAAAAAAAAAGAAAACTACATTTGTTTTCTTTTCCATCTGGGATTATATGACAAAATGATCTCCTGCATTTAATCAATTATTTTTCTTCTATATCTTTTGCATTTTCCTGCAGAACTATTTGCAAGTGTAACTGGAAGATCCTTTAGAGATAATCTGGTGATTATTGCAAATTCAACCTTGGATGCTGTAGGCATTAAAAGATGAAAATTGCCTGAAGTCCACTGTTGTACAACAAATCTGTACCTCTGGACTTGTGTCCTGAGGTGAAAATGCAAACCAGAGAGATATTTAGAATCATTTTGACAGTTCATAAAATTAAGCAGGGATTAGGGATTCTCTCAGAAATAAATAAATAAAAAATATAATGCCACAGGGCCCAAACAATGTTAATCACATCTCCTTGCAACAGGTATTACTGCAACCCACCTTTGGGAAGAAAAATAAGTTATATAATTATTTCTGGCATGTATTTAGCACTGATGATGCCAATTTAAAAATCTGAGCAAGTTCAATTTAATACAAATATGTATGATACTTACACACACATGATCAATGTTTAAACTAACCATTCACTTCATACAGTTATAGGTTCCTATAAAAATGTTGTATATTTGTGTATTCTATTTTCTTCTCAATTTTATGGATTAGCCCTGATAATACAAACGCTTGAACATATGCTTAACTTTACATAATGAAAATGTCTTGCTGATTTTAGGATAACTCTTGATCTACATGAATTTAAGCAAAAGTCTAAGAGTCTACTGGGAATGTAATCTGTGGTGCCAGTCATTTGAAACACACATTTAATAAGAAAAGAATTGAAATAACTTCAGCAGACACAGATGACTTTGGTTCCTGCTGTGTTGAAGGCAGGTAAGCAGTGAACATGGCTAAAATAATTCATAACAAAAAACTGTGCAGCTGCACAAAAATACATTTGGGTTGAGCATGGACTTTTACAGTTACCCTCCCAAAGTTCCCCACCCACTTCACAGGCTTTTTAGTACAGTTAAAATATCTCATTTTCTTTTTCAAAACTGAAAGGCAACATTGAGATACTAAGCAACTGTGCTAGTCCGCTTACAAGAGCGCATAAACTTTCCTTTCTAGAGGAAAAAAACTTTATGAAAATGAATTTGCACAGATTTTATATTTAAATTTTATTAGATTAGTGTCATGTTTCAATATATTTGGAAAATATTCAAGCTAATTTAACATTTTCTAACAAACTAACAGTCCAAAAGAGAACTAGCTGCACTGCATTAAAAAAAAAATAATTGAAAGCTTAGGAATACTTTTCAAATTTCACTATATGTTAAAATTTGAGTTACTGAATTTTAAACATTTTTTTAATGATGTAAATACTTATTTGTAATAGATGTTAACAAATTTTCTGACTCAAAATAGAAAAAAGAATCATTCTTTACATAGTACAGTTTAGGCATTTGAATTATAATTAATTTCCATCTTTAAAAAATTCTTCTGAAATCTATTTTTCATCCTACTTTACTCCAGAATGCTGACTGGAGCTAGAATAATACATCATACAAATGTTGATTTAAATATTTAAACAAATTCACTTACTTTGGATTTACATCCCCTTTGGGCTCTACTTTCCATGAACACTGATAAATAAACTTACTGTAAGGAGGATCTGCTGGGATGACAAATTATAAACAAAAATTGAGGAATACATGTGGGATATGAATTTTTGAATTCTAATCATCAATTGTTGCACTAGCAATTAAAGCTGACTGGAGGACAATAATTCCATGCTACATTAATTTTCAAGACTTGATGTCTTCGTGTTTTGTTTTGTTTGGTTTGCTTTTGTTTCTTTTCCTGGAGAAAATGGTGTAACAGCCAGGGACTCTAAAAGACCCAGACTGAAGTTCTTTTCCCAAATTGAATAAAAAATTACTCATTTTCACAACTGATTTGTAGATGTGATTACTCAGAGTAAGCTAGAGGAGGAACATAATCCTGGGCTTTTTGTGTCCAAGGCCGCTGTTAAACCACAGGGTCGTCAGCAAATCCAATTTTGCCCCTTCTCATTCTCCAAAATATTTCCATTCAGATGAATTCTGAAAGTAGCTTTCAGAGCTGAAAGGGCTAAAATAAACTTCTCCTGTCCAACTTGGGGGCATTCAATAATCACCTCTCCCGAGGTGGGGTTGTGTTCCCACCCCCTGTCAGATCTGCAGGGGGATGTCGTTCACTGGGATTCATCCTGCACAGATTGCCAGGGACTCTGATGTGCCTGGACATCCCTAAGGACTCCCAGTCACACAGGGACATGCCACCCATCTTGTTGCTTTGTTGATCATCCTGAAGGGCCAAGCATGGCCGTTCATGTTGCAATATTGCTTTGCTCTGGAAGAATGGGATTGAGGAGATATAGGAAGTAAATTCTACAGGCAAAGAGGCTGGCCTGAGCTCCAGGTCGCTGTCAGCCGCCTCCCTTCCCTGGAGGAGACAGGGCTTGCACACAGCAATCTCTAAGTTGACAAGCTTTGAGGACAGACAAAGCAAGAGAAGTTTCATCTCTTCTCCCCACAGTTTCCTCTGTCTGGGCTGGGTCCCAAGAACAAAGAGCCTTTTCACCATAGTTTCATTGTGAGATGATACATGGTGATGCAAATAGTACCGCTGTTTGTCACTCGCTGCACAGCCCCATCCAAATCATGATCATGTCATTCAGTTTCAATCCAACCGACATGAACTCTTAGTTTCATGGGGCAATTCATCTATCTCTGACCCTAAATTCATGCAACACCTCATAAGTGTAATATAAAGATCCATGTTTGCAAACAGACTTTTTTAAAAGGAATTAACAGGGTATAGATTTGTGCATGTGTCTTTTTTTTTTTTTTTTTTTTTTTTTTGGTTTTTTTTTGGTGTCCCTATATGTTAAGAGAGCCTTAAAAAGATTTCAGCTTGGATTTTATCACTGGTTGGACAAGTAGCCATAGTGCCTTTAGCAAGCAGACCCTCGCTTTTGATAAAGCAGCTGGCACACATCTAAGTAATTTTAGCCAAAAATGACATCAATAGCAAGTTCTTCTCCTTATAGACAGCTGGAAAGTGAGCTTTGATTTATTTTTATTTTTGTCCTCGGGATAATGGTTTCTTACTTACTTATGTCAATGGTCAATAGCATAACAAATCTTTCATCATGAGAATGTGTGTATCACTTTGCAACAAACCCTGGCCTTTTGAGGTGAAATGATATACTGCCACTTAGTTTCAAATTGACATCTCTCCTGGTTGCCAAGGCAAGTTAATTTGCAAATCAGCATTTTGCATGAAGCTTTTAAGCCAATCCAGCTAGGCAATGGCTGCCATTGCTGTGCAATTAGTGTCTAAAGCACTTAAAATTACATTATTAAAAAAAAAAATCCAGAAATATCCTTGATTTTGTTCTGTACATGGCCAGAGACTATGTTGCTGAATGAAAAGCAGATCTGGACTTAGAAAATTATAGCGAGGTTCCAATCTGATTGGAAAGGAATGAAGAATGTGCAAGTAATGACACTGGCAGACTTGAAATGAGAAATTTTAGTTTCATTGCTCTTCAGAAAAAGAAAATACACACCCCCTCATAATTAATTCACAAACTGCCTGACTTAGATACCACAGAACAGTAGCAAGTGACAGTTAGAGGAGGAGAAGGTAGTCACTGCAATTGGATTTACATTCAGTTAAGGCAGGGTTTTTTGAGCACAGAAGTCAACTTGAAAATGGCCTAAATTTCAGATTTCTACTTGAACACCCTCAAAGACATGCAGACTTTCTGGCTCTCATCTTGGTTTTTGAAGGCAGAGTCAAGAGAGAAGCATGTTTTGAGGGAAGTGTTCTTTTTGGAAGATATTTTTCAGTTGCAATTTCATCCATCTTTAAAAATGTCTGTTTCTTTGGACCTCTGGCTTTAAATCTATTAGGTACCAATGAAAAAAATTTGGATGTGAAAAAATAAAATAGGGGCTATTTTAGAAGAGAATCTGTTTATAAGGCAAGCAGGTGTCTCGAGAGATAAAAAAATTAAAAGCAAAAAAGTACCACACAGTTTGTAATGGACTAAATGTATTACACCTGTTTTGATTTCTTTACATTGGATTTTTAAAACCTTATTTAAAATTTTCCATCATTTTGTGTCTTTTTGGTAATCTATTTTATTTTAATATTAGCACAGATGTGGCCTTACATTCAACTTCACTTACTGCTTAATATCTATCATCTATATACTACAAAGATTACAAGCTGTTCATTAAAGTGATAGGACTCACAAAAGTATAAAAGCCATCCAGTACCTCAGCGTTTGATGAGTCTGAGCACCTTTCTAGCTGCCTTACTGGCAAATTTACTTGCATATTAGACATCTTGGATGAACTCTGGCTGTGTAGAGTCTCTGCAGCATAATTCAGGGAAAATTTCCCCTTCTATTGTTTTATTTGCTCAGGAAAAATTTTCATGAGGTAAGGTAGGGGGAGAACTTGCATCACAAGTATCATGAGCATCTGTCCACTTACTCTCCAGCACACGTCTGGTAGCATTACACTGGGGAGTCAGCGTGAGCACAGGCAGGTACTGTAGAGCAGCTGACCCGCTGGCTGTCCATAGGCTCACATGCCTCTTGATAAGTCTTACATTTGCCTGTAGGTTTGGTCTCTGCCCATCCTCTCTTTGCAGTTTTGTTTGTTTGCTTGTTTTTTTAACGTAGAATTCTTTGCCAAGCTAATTCCATAACCCAAGTGAGATGTAGAACATCATGAAGAGTGACTTGGATCATCTCCAGGAAAGCCAATTAACATAAATACTGTAGAAAAGGGTAGAAATTTAAGAAAATTCAGACCAGGCTGCTTTTCACGTGGACATTTTCCCTGTAACAAACATAATGCTAACTGCACTAGCTGGCAAAAGATAAGGTTTGACACTGTTATAAGTCTGTGGTTGCTCAGTCTTTATGTCGTACTGATGCACATGGTTGACATGTCAGGGATATGTGGAAAATAAACTGCCCAATCTCTCTGGGCCTAACAGTTTACAGACCTCAATGATATACTGTAAAGGTGGTGCTGCTGACTTCAAAAACATTAAATCAAAGTGCCATGAGAACGTGCTGACAAAATTAAGCAACCATGATTGAACAAGAGAACAAAAGCTGTTCTGTATAAATAGCTATTTCCCGTTCAGACCTCCTAATATTTAATTTATACCCTTATTTGTCTTTTATGAAATTGCTTTAATTCTGAATGGGCAATGGGTTTAGAAAGCAATTAACAATACAATCATAAGGGTCTTTAGTAATGTATGTAGTTCCAAAACTAAACTTCATTAAGAAGTATAGGATTTGATATCATTAAGAAAATCTTATATTTTATCAGAAGAATGGAAGGGATTGTTGTACTATTGATTGAATAGTAGTTGATTCATGTTATATTTCATAAGTAACATCTGAAAAGGCCAAAAATAAAATGAGTTTGTTGGTTACAGCTCTTTTAAATTCTGTCAGGTAGAGTTTCCTTCATTCACTCACAAGGAAAGATGTCTCTTTGTGTCCTGCAGCTCAACAATTCTTTTGATTGTATGATTTGTATTAGTGTGGATACAACCTAAAGGTATGAATCTGAAATCCAAACTCTGTGAACACCCTAATACAGGCTTTGACAGTGTGACTTGATCCTGTTTATTTTCAATATTCACAAACCTGAGAGAAGGACAAATTTTAGTTTGGACCTAGATTTTATGGATTAGTGTGTATATAGATTAGTATGTACATGTATCTACTTTGCTCTAGAGAAGCACATGAAGGTTTGTTTGGTATTTGTGAGAGTGTTTAAGTATTCCTTCAATCCAGAGTCCACATTTATGTCTCATAGATAACACCTTTATCTTCATGGAGGAAATAACCTGAGGAGACCTTTGTTTACCAGTAGTCTGCCCAAAGTTACCCAGGCAAATACAACTTTTACATGAAAATGAGAAACAATGACACACAATCCCCAGTCTGCTGAATGAAATTTAGTGAAGATTAAAGGCTCACATTGGCTGCCTTGGTTATTCCAGTGAAGATGCCCACTGTCACTAGCAGCCCCTGATGTACAGCATATCTGAAGGTGATTGTAAGGGCCCAGAGCAGAAAGCAGAAACGTACTGCAGTACCAGTAACTGCATACTGATCCACTCAATCCAGGACTGGAAATAAAAGAGATGGTAAATAAACCCCCTCACAATGCATTGTCAATTTAAGTTGCTAAAAATATTTTCACTCCTTCTGAATCCTTATTTGAAACACCATAAGTAGAATCAAACTGTGTCATCCCCTGAACAAAAATAGGAACCAGTCACTCAACCTCACACCATCATCTATTGACCTGCCACAAGTAGATCCCAGAGTTTTCTCCTGTTTGTATAGCATTTGAGCCCTTCTCCCAGTCTGCCTTTTTAGGTGATGGCATGCAAAGAGGAGCTTAGCAGAACAGCAAGGGAAAAATTCTGTGCCTCAGAGAAAATGAAGCAGGACACAAGATAGTGTCCTATTCATAATACAGCTGTGTCTGTCCTCACCCTGTGCCATTGTTTCTGTTCCACCACAACCAATTTTGCCCTGTAAAAAAGCATTTGAGATGAGCTTTTAATGTTATCCCTCTTTCAGCAATGAAAATTACTCAATTAGCCCAGAGTTCCTGATAAGGAATTAAAAAAAAAAAAAAAAAAAAAAAATTCAAGAATTCCAATTTTAAAATACCTTATAGTTCCCAAAATGACCTTATGTCAAAGAATTTGAAAACAACAACTCGCTCTCATGTTGTCCACAGAGTGCTCTTCTGCTCACAAGAAGCCCATGGGTTAGTAAAAAAATAGGCATTATGAGTGACAGTGGTCTAGCAGAAACATACAGGTTACTTGATACCACTTCTCTTCCTGTCCAACAAGAAATGCTAATTACAAGCTCTCTACCCCACTGATGTTTTAGAGAATAAGCTGGTGTGAGACTAATTTTCCTTCATATTTGATCTTTTTTTTATTTTTCCTGTGCAGTAAAGTGAGAGAACTATTGCTATTAGACCACTTTCTCTACCAGCTCGGGATGACACAGGAAGCTGAGAGCTGTCACTCTACAGCAAATGAATGAGTTTCCGCAAGCAATGTCTCCACCTCAAAGAGGCAGAGCTAGTGGTCTACAAAGGTTACTATTTGCATTGCTAGGCTAGACATCGACACCCTGAATCCAAAACTGCCTGACCTTTCTCAAGTCTCCCTAAGGTTTACAAAGTATAAAATGATCCATTCTGACAAAATAGCAAGGGAAAACACCAGAAAACTCCTTAAGAAGAGAAAGGTGTTCTTTGTGGGTCAATGATGTGGTGCCCTGGTATAATCCCAGAAAAAAAAAAAGGAAATCAATAGCACATGTAGCTCTTTTAGGACAACAGGATAATTGTCTGTCACAATTAGTTAGACAACATGTACCTCTTCCGTGCTGGACATTTCTCTCTTTCTTGTCTCACTGCATATGTCTATGCTTTCCTGTGTGCTCTATTTCTCTCCAGTGTGCCATCCTCTCCCAAGTTACTCTGTATGTGCTTTTATCCCTGTTCCCCATTTCCCATGCTCTGCCGGCTGGGGTTTGAGTGGCAGGGAGGAATCTGTAAGCAGGTGTTGTGGAAGTGAAGCGTGCCATCCGGCCAGCACATTAGGTAAAGTAGCGTTCCCCTGGGAGCCCTAATGCTTACAACTGCATCAGCCCCAACTGTTTTTGCAAGAAGAGGAAGAGGCCAGTCCTGACCTCTTCTGACCAGATGTTTTAGAAATGCACCCACTTTTAGCATATAATAGCTGTCAATTTATCAAAACCATAATAAATATTAACAGAGCAGACTCTTTAGTTACAACCTAGTAGTAAAATGCAAAAGAAATTAGGGACATGGAAGAGATTAGGTATGAGTGCATGGGATCTTATTCAAAACTAGCTTAAGAAAAATTTTAAATATCTTCTCGGTATAATAGATATGATATGACTGGTTTAGACATGAATGCAGAAAAAAAGAGATCATTTTCATAATGATCTATGCCAAAAATGTTCAGGAATCTGTACAGACTAGACTGCAAAGAAGCAAGACAGCTAATGTAAAAACTCATGCTGCAATGAAAGCAATTGAGTTACAGATTTTGAGGCTCATTTGGAAACCCTAAACCTTCTGCTTTGACCTGTGGAAGGAGGGAATCCATATTCCACGCACAAGAGAAAACTGTGTTCATGTCCTTTTATCACTATCCCTTCAAATTGCTGAAATGGGAAAGACGCATTTACAAAAAGCATTTCTAAATGAGCAAATATTCTGCTTTCCTTCTTCCTCTTACCCCTAATTTATAGCCCACCAAGAGCTCACCAATTTACTTAAATTTTTTTGAACAAATATCTCTCCCCAGCATAAATATATGAAAGCAATCATTTGCATTATCATTTTAAAGAGCTGGGATTTCATTTTGTTCCCAGTGTCCCAAAGGGGTAAACACATTTATTTTTTCTTTTGAGAATCAGTGGAATTACAGGGAGCTTGCACTCTAAGAAGTGAGAACAGAATGGGGTGCTGAGGGTTTTTGATGGCTAAAAACTTCTGCATTCCCGAAGCACTTAGCCAGGCTTTTTCCTTCACAATTGTAAACAATATCTTGCTGATAACCAAAATGCAAATAACCAGAATGCTGTGCTTAAAATTAGAATTTCTTTTTCTTACTGTGATGGTCTATAGAAATACTGATAGAAATACTGCAGTAATAAAATAATAAAATATTAATAGTAGCCATAAGGTAAATGTTTTAATTTAAAAATAAACTTTGTTCAGCATTATGGTTTTGCATTTGCTTTTTCTGACCAAATAAGAAAGACAGATTTCATTTCATCTTTTCATCTGTGTTATTTGAAAGAAACATTTCTTCTCACTGCATCTTTTGCAGTGTACAGTGTCTATCTGTGCATACAAAGAATCCCATATGGTTGAAGTAGGCTGGAGGGGTTGCTACTAACCATATTTAAAAAAGCAGATGTTACTAATCTTCTAAATATTACCCCCAAATGATGTCACTTGTGACTGACAATGGTTGGGCTCATCAATCCCATCCAATATCCTTTTGCATGTAACATGTAAGGGAAACCAAATTTTGACCAGAAAGCATGGCTTTGAAAGGGCAGAGCACTTCATTAGTGAAGTGCTAAGTAGAATGTCAGTTCCTACAGGAAGGGGTATCTATATACTGCAGGCAAAAAGGAAAAGAAGTTTGCCTGCAAAGAGGCCATTCAGGTAAACTTTTAGGACAGCCATTTCAGCGTCAGGCTGCACTGTGACAAGCTGAGGTTTTTAGCTCAAAGTACCTGTCTGTGCCATGCAGTAGACAAAGGCAACTTTCTTTTACATTTACAAAAGGCTTCTTTACAGGTTTGCACATGAATGTAAGCAGGTGCTTCTGCATACAAAGCCAATGTCAGTTCCAAAGTTGGTTTTCAGGTAATGGCACTTAGAGTAGTGAGTAAACAAAAATGAAGGGTAGCATTGAACATTTTGACCACAAATGGCACATAAATTAAATATCTGCTAGTAGTAGTCCTGAAATAAGTTTGATAGCATTTTATAAGCAAGTTTTAACTTTTTTTATGGCAAAAACATAGTGATTTTTTTTCATTATCCTTATAATTCCCTCTCATTATAAACCCCAGAGACTTGCCTTAACACTATGGTATAATACTTTATATACCAATCTGAGTTTTCCTTTTTATTTTTTGCATTATTTTTAACGTCTTTATGAAAAGTTTCATTACCTGTTTAGTTACAAGGACTACATGAAGTCCAAGCTCTAAAAGTCCTAAAATATTTGGATAGAAAAACTTCTCCATTCCTAACTGGAACAATTTTTGGCTAAAATGTGATCTAAATGCTCTATTACAGCAACTTTTGCCTGCACATGCAATTAGTACCTCTCTCTGTTTTTCTTTACACACATCTGTTTCTTCACAGGCAAGGACACAAACTCTTACAAAGGAACATGACAAAGACATTTCACCCTCCTGTACGTTTTCATTTTCATTTCACTCTCCTGTACCTTTTCATTGCACAAACAAGGTGTTTTGTTTGGAGGCAGATGTCTGGTTCTGCAATTGAAGTTTCACTATTTTTATATTTATATATTTATTTATCAAATAAAAAGCAATTATTGAGCCTATAATTTTAAATAAGGTCTAATCATATTTGTAAGAGTGTAATGCAATTGTCTGCTCCACACTTACCTTGCAAAATTGTATTTTTGTCTTTCATAACACATATGAAACATATTTGCACTTTGCTTAATCTCAGCTTGTTGTCAGCATGGACTTCAACCATTCCAAGCAGAAAATGAATAGAAGTTGGGGAAAACTTGCGTAACTGGAAACAGGCACACATGGTTAAATGTCAGCATTTTGGTATGTCACTTACTGGTCAGACACTTCAGTGTACTGCCATACAACAAACCTATGAGGCATATTATCAAGGAATATATGCCAGCTCTTTTCCAGCAAACTGCTTGATGCCTGATGCCAAGTACTGGTGGGTGTATACCTTTTTATGCTGTCACTGCATTCAGCCTCCAGGGTGTTGCATGAAAGGATCACTGGATGTTAATGAATAACAAAATGTGTCATTTCCCCTTAGAATTTATTTATCTATCTATCATACACAGTGAAAAACTAGTGTTTGTTTTCTTCTGCCTGTATTTACATGTGTGTCAAAATACGTCCTGTTAAACCTGGCCACATGCTTAGGCAGTATGTTGTCTTGTTAGTCTTTTTTTCATTATTACTATTGCACACCATCATACATCCCATTTCATACAAAAAATAAGCACCCTAGTAAAATGAATTTGGACACAAAGATCTGTCTCTTCCTCATTAGAGTAGCACCTTGTGTTTAAAACTAAAATTTCCACAGGCAATGAAAAGCGCTTAACCTGTTTAAGTATGTTGTCAATCATGCATCAGCAACATATGATAGAAAATAAAAATGTGAGAAGCATCATTAGAGATCCAAACCACAGCAGGATAAATAATATGAAAAAGCAATTTATGACTGCCTTGTAAAATAGGTATTAATGTTTGGCACGATCAAATTCCTTTAATGACATACTACTGTTGCCCAATTTATATAACGAAATAAAGAGTTCAGGTCTGCCAATGATTTTGAAATAGTTTTGGAAGAAAACACATTCATTTTAAGCACAAGCTAAAGCAACCCATGAAGGTCAATCAAACAACCCACAAGACAGTATCAGGCCATTGAAGTCTGACTGCACAAAACCATGGTGAGGCACTTCCTGATCAGCTAAAAAATAACAATACATAACTTTTAGAAAGTAAGAATTGGAAGATGCTGTTTATTATAAATATTTTCTTCAGTTCTTGTCAAAACCTTCCTGACTTACAGGTTTTATTTTTTTACATATTTGCCCAGAGGTTTTTCTCATGTATACCATGATCAGAACATCATGGCATGATAAAACAATCTAAAAAAATATTCCAATGCCACTTTTAATATTGTTTTGCAGCTGCAGAAAAAAAAAATCAGTGTAACTCCTATATATGGGAAGAATAGTTGCAGGTATCAAATTGCACTACATACAAGTAATTTTATTAAACAATCTAGAAATTGGAAAATATTATTTTTAATTTTCTTTGAAAATTTTAAAGACTTTATGGGATACCAATATTTTCACAGGAAATATGTGCTCTTTCCTAGAGAAAAATACTTGGTTTTGAGTGCGTGCACAGTTTTAACGCAAACTCAATTCACTGTGGGTCTTAATTGTGTTTTTCAGCAAACTGATTTAAAGTTCCCTGGGGCACACATACTGTAGGATTGTGACATATCACACCAGGTTAAGTCAAACTCAAAATGTTATGTGATATGACAGCGTGTAAAACACATGATTAACGCACCCATTGGGAAACTTGGCTTTATGAAAAATGGTGCAAAGGGATACTTGGGGCACTCTCTGGTAAATTGTCCTTTTAAAAAATAATAATTAAAAAAAAAAAGGACTCAAAAGTATGGTACTGTGTTAGTTTCTGTTTGATATCAACGTCTTTCTCCTTTGGATAAAATGTCACTGTCAAAGATCAACATATATTTGAAATATGACCAACATATATTTGGTCAATGCAGAGAGCAAGAAGTTGTATTCTCTTGGAAAATAATTGATATTTTCTCAATTTAGAGTATGACTGTAATGAAGTACCTACAAAAAGTCCATAGACTATAATTTCACTTCCTGAAATTCTAGCTGCATACTACACCTTTTCTACAAAGGATATAAAGGTATCCTTTGCCAGCACAGGGAAAACAGGTCTCTTTTTCTCCCTGTGTAGAAGTAACCACATCTTGTGGACAAATTTTAACATTATCTGGAGAGAGAGCACCAACTATTAGAGACACATCATGAAACAGGGCTATGAGAAACACCACTTAGATTTCAGATTCCATTTCCCATAGCACTATACAGAAGCTCCTAAAATTGCCTTCTTTTGGGATATGTCAACCCCAGTGTGGTGCTGGACAGCACAACCATTGGCCACTCTTTACTGGTGCAGTTAATAAGAAATAACAGGTTTTTTGCATTTTTAACAGTCTTTTGTAGCAGCACACTGTGATACTATTTGGCAATTTAAAAAACTGACTTTCTATTGGAGGCTTCCCATCCTTCCCCTGCCCTTCTCATCAGGTTTGAACTGAATGGTTAATGTTAACTAAATTTGATTAGGATAGAGTTTCAAAAATAGTGGCTTTCTCTAAGGCTTGTCAAAATAGACAGCTGGCAGTGGACAGAGATTGTTTTGCATCCTTTCTCAGAGAAAAGCTTAAATACCTCTCAAACCTTATTAGACAAAAGAGAATCCACAGTGTCACTTACCTTCAGTGCTCACCTGGATTGGAAATCAAACCCAAAATTCTTGAAACTCCTTTCTTTTATTGCTAAGTGTCTGACAAAATCTTCATTTCCTAGTTTACTACACAACTGCTTCTTGCAATGCAATTGAAAATAGAGACACAAGAAGCCTGAGGTGCTCAAAAGAATCACAAACATGGGATCCTGTGTGCCGTGACTGAATACCAGAGCACAGCCAAGCCATGAGAGAGGACAGATCATTTCCAACAAGGAGAAGCCAACAATCAGTGTCACCCTGCTTACTTTCATCATAATTTGTTTCAGCTTGTGCTGACAGACCTGAACAGACCCCCAGCTCTGCCAGCTGCTGAGGGAGACACATATCCTTACAGCAGAGGAGGTGTCCAGCTTGTGCTCCAGCCCTAATTCTGCAGCTGTCCTCTGAACTCTTGGCCCTGAAGGTGATATAGGGAAACATTTCTCAGGCTACTAACCTTCCTGAGCACAGCTACCACAGACACTATGCAAACCTCCAGGAAAAAGAAGATCTATGTTTACTGGAAGCAGGGGTGGATGGAGCTG
Organism: Onychostruthus taczanowskii; assembly: GCF_017590055.1. Lineage (NCBI taxonomy): Eukaryota > Metazoa > Chordata > Aves > Passeriformes > Passeridae > Onychostruthus > Onychostruthus taczanowskii. The sequence goes on from NW_024496525.1 coordinate 28,002,207, forward strand.
GGCGCTGAGGGGCTCTGTGTGAGTCACTTGCCTATGACATGCTCCAGGGTGAGGTAACTAAGCAGAGTTTTTAACAAGGTTACACATCCCTTATCCATTCTGGTACATTCAGATTAGCAGTAAAGCCCAATACTCAAATGCTGATATTTAGGCAGAAGATAAAGCCTTATCAGTCCACAGAAAGAGAAAGGAAAGTTGCTAGACATATATAGTTCCCAATCTGGTACATTTTTTTAAAAAAATCTAGCTTTCAATTCTGTACTTTTTGAAATTAAGCATAAATTAAAACTTGAGATACTGGCACTCACAGGTCCTAGGATCTTGTCCTGTTTTGGTTGAATTTCAGAAACTGAAATGCCAGGACATTTTAAGGAAAACTCTTTACTAAGAGTAAAGAGTCTTTTATTCAGTAATTTTATTCTATTATTCAGTAATAGGGTGAGTTTTCTACAATCTATACAGGCAGTATAGATTCAATTAAGGAAAATCAGGGAGGGTGAGTGAGTATCCTTTCAGTGGGATCACTGGGGATGAAGGGCCACAAAGAGAACCATTTGTGCAGAACTCCCACTGTTCTGTGAAAGATTTTGTGTTCTGACCTGAAGCATCTAACTATTTTGGACTGAAATTGTAGATCATGCTGAATTATGTTTAACATATTTGGAGGTCAAAAAGGAAATATTTCCCTCTCTCTTCTTTGAGAAAAAATAAAGCATATGTCCTGTTCCCATCCTCCCACAAGAACAATGAGAGTGGCTTAAAAATCAAGTGTTTTGAATGCTCAAGCTGTTGATTGGAATGTGTAAAATTTAAAGGTTTTTATGTCTAAAGTAGAGCCTGCCAAAACCAGATTATCCCTTATAACAATAGTAATAATAATTAATAAAAAATTTAATTCATCAAACATTTCAGTCCTTTTTTTTTTTTTTAAGAATTAGCTTTTTTTCTGAACTCTCAAACAATATCCCCTCTCATTCTTTCCCTTTTAAAATATTTTTCCTTATGGGAACTTTTGGTAAGACAGTTTGGAAATTGTTCTATTTCAAAGAAGCCCATACTTGTGATTGCAAAGAAATATCCCAGGTAAATTGCTTTGAACTGATGGTATGCTTGAAGTGATATTATAAGCAGTTACTGACATACATACACAGAATAATAAACAAAATATATTAACACTCTTCAGATCAATAAAGATATTTCTGAGCTCTAGATAGTTTTCTGCCGAATGCTACAGAAAATTAGGGTGCCTGATACTCTTATTAAACTCTTTGCTTAAAAAAGCATACTTAGTGCTGAGCCTGTGGACAAAGCTAAAACCTTGTTCAAGCAAATATCCTTTGAATTCTGCAGGCGCAAGGTAAATGTTTCAAACTTTTTTGGCAGAGGCAGAGGTAGGGAGGAGATCGGATCTCTGTAAGAAAACACTGGGGCAGAAGGAGGATTTGGGAGCCCTGCTCGCCTGCTGCCCAGCAGTGACAGCAGTGACAGCAGCGCCAGCGCCCGCCCGGGCTGGCAGAGGACTCAGGTTCCTCGCCCTGAGCCAGAGAAGCAGAGTGTGCTGCAGAGGTCACACAGGCTGGCTTTGGGGAGAGAAGGCGGGGGACGGGGGCTCTGCTCTGTGAGGCACTTGTGTGTGTCTGTCTGTCCTTTTAATGGCCTGTTAGGCAGCAGGCTCGGATGATTTTAGGAGATAGACACTCACTGCTTCGCTGCTGCGCCCTCACGGCAAAGCCCTATGGTATTTAACAGGGCTGAGACCAGTTGGATTAGAGTGAGATATGATATACTCCCACAGAAAGGATATTTTTAAAAAATAATTTAAAAACAAAACCCCAACACATATAGATTTAAAAAACAGTTTTGTCTTGTTAAAACATTTTAAAACCAACATATACATTTTCAGTGTAACATTTTATCTCTGCTGTATATTCCTTTGGGTTGGCTTAAAAATGCCTTAGACAAGTTATCATTCTCTGCCCAGTTATATTGGATTTTTCTGTGAGAGGCAGTTGAAGTGATTGAATAGTAATAGAAATGGACATCTCCATTAAAGAATAAGTAACCATACAATTGTGCTGCCAGACCAAACAGAGCTCTCATGTGCCTGATCCTTTCTTAAAACAAAATGGGGCAAAAAAATCCTTGCCCAGTCTTACTGAGTATACTATGAGTATACCTGTTCCTTCCTACAAGCCTGTGCTTTTGCTAATTTCATGAAATGTGGTTGGTGCTGAACAAGCACAGTGGGAAAAGGGATCATATCCCAAAAGAATTTGCTATTTGAAAGCATAGCATACGAAAATATAAACAATACATTATGCAAAAACATCGATAAGAAATGCCATTGATTTATTAGCATGATTGTGGAAATGACAAGACTCACACTTGTTTCTGCTACAGAGAGGTTTCTTCTAGTTTGAATGCATTACTCCTTTCTCTGCTGGCCTGCCAAGAGCTTCAGCATGAACATGAAGGGGAAAAGGCTCACTACAGGATTTCAACAATTTATTTCATTTTAGCAGCTTATTTTTGCCCATTAATCCCAGGTCTCTTTCAAGTGAAGACATCAAATTATGCCAAGATACTGCACGAGTTGTGATATTGCCAGCTCTTAGATGAGGAAGGAAAACTCGACAAATTATTTTTTTTGGGACTGAGACACAAACTTTTTCTGTAAACTTGTTCTCTTCCCTAGTTATCCAGTCAGTTTTCATAGCTTTATGTGATTAGTCATTGCCTTAAATGCTGGGATCAACAATATCACTAAACATAGTTTTAAATACTGCTAATGTGAAAAATTTGCATTGAAGATAAAATTGGTGTCCAAGAAATACAAGCTTTATATATGATGGGGTGGGGGGAAGTTTTTTTAGCTGGAAACCATCTTTTATAATGCTATTGGATATCTGAGTAGTTTTTGTGGAAGACTGTGTTTATCATAAAAGCCTCCAAGATATTCTAGGCAGTCCAAGAGAGAAGACAAAGAACTCCAGGCCATGAAGCAAGTGAAATCTTATTATTCCTTATTAAAAGCAAAGAGCAGGTCAGATACAGTAAAAAAAGAGTCCTGATTGAATATACTTAAGCCATATTCACTGATGGAATATACGTAAGGCATTTTCACATAACTGAGCGTTGCAAGCATCAAAACAAGAAACTGGGTATCACCAAAAACCAGAGGAATTAACTGATCTGCTAATGTGCAAATGATTTCAAAGAGAAAAACTGGACCTGTGTACCTCTGAAAGGAGGCTGGAAACCTTGCAGAGATATACAGCTATACATGCACATAAAACATCGGCATGGAAATTCAGATCTGTATTCAAACTTGGCAAAACTGATAAATAATAGATTCTGTTAACTGAACCTAGGCTAGAGAAATAACCACCCTCATTACACACTCCTGAATTGAAGTTCTCCTTGCAAATCACAAAGCCTTGGCCCTGTCTGACTTTTCCTTGCCATGGGAGTTGATACCTCCACATCTCACCTTTAATTCTTTCTGTCAGTATTCAGTGTCATGTACTGTACTTTATATTCATGGCAAAGAGGGACTGGAGGAAAAAATGGGGAAAATTTTGTTATCTGCTTTCGTTGGTTTTTTTTGCTTTAATTTTTTTTTTTTTTAATTCTGATGCACAGCAAGCACCTTATTCTACCCATTTTTTAATTTACTTCTAGTTCACAAATGGCTGTTCTCTGCTCTACCCTACATGAGATTGTTCTCAGTGACCTCTTTCATTTCTGTGCCCAAAACCTTCTCCAAGGACATTTCTAGTGGGTGTTGTTTCTTTTTTGAAGAGCCTGCCGAAACCAAGTCTTTGCTCTTGAGGGATAAGACTTGGGAAAGGCTGACCCATCTGAGGTGTTTGTAAACCACAAGAGAGCCCTGTTTCCCTGTTCCCTTCCCAGAGCTTGTCACAGCACCATGTCACCAGCCCTGCCTGCTCCGTGTCCTGTGCTGTGTCTCTCCTGTCTGCTGGCCCTACAGAGGAGTCTGGGTCACCAGTGTACAGCTGGCACCCTGATACCAGGGTTTGGTATCTAAACCTGAGATTACAATCAGAATAATCCTGCCTCAGGTAAAGGATGTCCAGACAGCGTGAAGCTGACCTGGTTAAGAGATCCTGACCAGCCACTCTGTGTGGCAAGCAGTGATGTTTTTGTACAGCATTCCATGATACTCAATGGTGAGCAGATTTTGGCTCTAGGACATGGAGTGCCACAAGGACCTAGTCAACAGGAGTTCAGGTTTCAGAGGTTTGATTAGACTCAACTTTCATTAACTCACCCAGGAAAAGTGTATCCACCTTACAGAGTAAAAAAATTTTCTCTACTTAATCATTTGCAGAGCCAGCCTGGACCCAAAATCATTGGCCTCCCTTGGTAATAGGATGAAGGCAGCTGATAAAAAGGAACATAATTTCTCCCCAGAAATGAAACATTTTACCAAGTGCCTGTTTTCTTTAGCCTCTCCAGCGGCCTTTTCCTGTTTGAATTTCCATCTCTGGTTTATTAAAGAACCACACCTTCAATGGATGGGTAGCTGCATTGAACTCCTTCAAAATTATGAGAATTTGAATTTAACCTCTTGGCATTTCCAATATGTCCTTCACCTAATGGGAGGAAAGAAAAAAGTTTAAAGAAGACATGGATCCAGTTTGCTCCTGCTGGTGAGACAAAGTGCTTTGGCAGACAAACTGCAAGGGTATGTTGCTTTTTTCTGGCCTTTGAAGAATAGTGGAGATTTTGAAGCTGAATGAGTTTAAGGAATACTTAATGATGAAATACCATTTGCTAAAGGGAGAAGCCAAACAAAATGTAGTTGGTTTTCAAATGACACTTGTTACTACTTAGATAAACAAAGCATAAATTTGGGTAGACCTTCCATCAAGAAAAAAATAAAATCATGGCCATTTGTAAACTGGTAGTTCACACATTTTTGGTCTCTCTTTTTCATGAATTGATAACATGACATGCTTATGGAAATAAAGAAATAAAGGGCAGGATTTTTTAAGAGTACAAAAAAGATCAACATTTATTGCAGCAGATTTACAGCTAATTTTTGTAGTAGTACTGACACATTGTATCAAATTTATAGGTTTTCAAATATTATATTACTAGATTTTTGAATCTTATTAGTGGGTTTGCATGCATTGTGTTATTAAATTTGTTGTTTTCTAATATGATATGAGAAATTGTTATGATATCAATCTTTCCAATAATATCTGCAATTTTATATCCTTATATCATGCTCCTGTTGTATCACAACCAGTAATAAGATATATGTATTATTTTTAGTATTGATTTTTCACTGCAAAATTATCAGGTTCTTATAGTATTTATTCATTTTAATTGCCCCTAAGACTGCGCTAAGTTAGTAGGATGTTTATTTTGAAATGCAGAGGGAAGGGGAGGAATATCTTATCAATTTACAGAGAACTTATAAGACTGGCAATTCTGGAGTCGTCATAACAGCTTAGGGCAAAATCCTACTGTTATGAAATATGGTTGTTGAGGAGGGGCGAGCTGGTGGCAGAACCAGTCTACTTGTGCAGAACCGGGTAGAACAAGGCAGCTGGGGAGAGAAAATGTTCGGGGAAGGTAGCCTGGGGTGCGTGCTCTGCATGTGCCCAGTGCCCAACAGGCCGTGGCTGCCGCTGGTCTCAGAGGTGCTGGGTGGAAGGGCAGCAGGTCCCAAAGGAGGCAGCAGCCTGTGGGTGGAAGAAGGGCCCTGCTCCATCCCTGCCCTGTGTCCCAGCGCCCAGATGTATTTAAGGCTATGGATTACTAGTGAGAACAGCTAAAGAGAACATCTTCTGGCACTTCTGTGTATTTGGTTAGTGCAAATATCCATGGGTGAAGATAAAACAATACTTTAAAAGTGAATTTGCATGTTGTCTTTAAATCACATTCAACTGACTATGCATTTCCTCAGGAGATACTGGTTATTCTTATTCTTACAGAAATTTTCTAACTTTCGTTTATTTATATTTTGAATGATCTCATACCACTGTTGTAGTGGGTTGACCCTGTCTGGATGCCAGACACCCACCAAAGCCTCTCTATCATTCCCCTCTGCAGCTGGACAGAGGAGAAAAAACATAAGTATTCATGAGTTGAGATAAAGAGACAGATCACTCACCAAATATTGTCATGGGCAAAACAGACTCAGAGATATTAATTTAGTTTATTACAAACAAAATCAAAGCAGGATAATGAAAAAATAAAGACCTTAAAAGCATCTTCTCCCCACCTCTCCCTTCTTTCCTGCTCTACCTCCTCCCCTCTGGCAGCCCAGGGAGATGGGGAATGGGGGTTGTGGTCAGTTCATCACACATTGTTTCTGCTGCTGCTCAGGGACAGGAGCCCTTCCCCTGCTCCAACATGGGGTCTCTCCCATTGGACACAGTTCTCCCCAAACTGCTGCAACATGGATCACTCTTCAATAGGGTGCATTTCTTTGAGCACAGGTTGCTCCTCTGTGGGCCCTCACAGGGTCGGAAATCCTACCAGGAAACCTGCTCCAGTGTGGGCTCCTATCTCCACAAGTCTGCAGGTCTGGGTCAGGAGCCTGCTCCATCACAGGCCACGCGCAGGTCGCAGCCTGCTCTCAGGCATCCACCTGCTCCACCATGGGTCTCCTCCGGGGGCTGCAGGTGGATCTCTGCATCCCCATGGACCTCTACGGGCTTCAGGGGAAGCCCATTCCAGCACCTACAGCCCCTCCTCCTACTCCTCCTCCACTGGCCTTGGTGTTCACAGAGTCACTCCTCTCACATGTTCTCACTTTGATATTGTCTGGCCACAATTACATCTGCTCAATAGCTTTTTTTCTTTCTTCTTAAATATGTTATCACAGAGGTGTTGCCAGCATTTCTGATGGGCCCAGCCCTGGCCAGCAGCACATCTGTTCTGGAACCAGCTGGCATTGGTTTTGCTGGACATGGGGGAAGCTTCTCACAAAAACCACTCTTATAGTGCCCCTGCTTTCAGAAAGCTTGCCATGCAAACCCAGTTGTACTAAATATTTATGTTCTGGGGACCTTAGGTGAACTTTGACAAAAGACTTTGGACTGAGTTTCTTTCCTTTCTGCATAAGTGTGAGAATATGCACTATTGTTCTAATCCAAAAGCACAGTGAAGTGTGGAGCTTGGTGAAAGATCCTGTAGTCTGCAAAGTGAAAGAACTCAAAGTAAACTATGTCCCTACGACAAAACACTTTACCCAGAAATTCATCTTTTTAAATTACTAAATAATTTCAAACAGTTTCAAAATTTAATAGAAAGAATATGATGTGGCTCTTGATGTTGGCTTCTACAATTGTTGTTTTATTAATTAAACTCTCAACTAATATAATGACTTGGCTGTTGGAACCTCTCTTTGTATTTAAAATACATGCAGACTCTGGCTCCAATTATAAATAGACCATCATTCTAAAGACTTACAACTGAAAACTAAATTATTCAGAAACAAATTGTTAAACTTAGTCTATATTTCTAAGAAATTATCTCTGCACATTTTAATTTTATTGCATATACTATATCCAATCATCCTTTTTCACCAGCAGATTTTTTTTGCAGTGTGCACATGCATCTCTCTATTAACACATGTGCATGCACACACACACACGTGCTTGTGCACTCCTACAGTTAAATATAATTTCCTGAGCAATGATCTCTGTACATGTCTAAGCAGGGATAAGTTAGTCTGAGATAGAACTATCTCCTTTTTGACAAGCTGTTCCACAGAACTCTCATTACATCACATGACATTGCAGAGGAGTTCCCATGCTTCTGCTTTCATTGAATCACCAGTAAAAGTTCTAAAGTCCCAATGGACTTTGCAGAAGGTTCATGGTTTGACAACAAGAAATGTTTTCATAACTCTCAAAAATCAGGTTGTTTTCTCATATGAATTAGCAGTTATTATGAGAGTCACTGCTCCTTTATCCACGTCCAGTAAAATCAATTTATGAAAGTGTTTGCCATGCTTACCGTCTACTAATGACCAGACTTAACATCTGTTACGATCAGTGGAGAGGTTCCCAGGGACTGAAAAACTGTTGGGTTTAAGAGCTCTGTTTAAAGACTTTACATTGTAAAGTCATTTGTCAGTGATCTGGAATCTCTGAATTAAAAGTGACCAAAGAGATTGGTGCTGTCCAGAAACAAGTGATACTGGATTATAAACTTGGCAGTCTTTTTTGAGAACATTTGTTCAATCAGCTATAAAGTTATGCCAACCAGATCTATATAGAAAAATTTAATACAGAACATTTTGTTAGAAAAAGAGATTTCAAGGCAAGTGACTTTTTTTTCCCCCTCAAAGTGACATGAACATGATTAGGTTTCCTGTAAAATGAGAAAATGTTTAAATAAATTATTTTTAGACTTTAAGGCAGATGCTACTTAGTACTGATTGAAACATTCTGCATCGTCCCAAATTTACAAGTTTGCATTTTGTTACAAAAACAATGAACAAATGAAAAGCAATAGAACATTTTAACCAATGCCATATTATAATCTGTCAGCAAATTATGCATTACTATTTTTGGCATGTGTTGATATAATATAAGAAACTACAAAATTAAAAAAAAATCTTTAAAAAAACCACCAAAAACCCGAAAGTTTCCAAACAAAAACAGTTTTTAAAAAAATGGTTTCAAATTTTATTTTTAAGAATAAGAAAAAAATTTAAAGTATTGTTATTTTCCCATAGGTCAGAAATTTATAATTTTGGCCAGATTAGACACTCTTCCATTTTAATTTTGGACTTTATCTAGCTAAATATTTTTATGCTTGATATTTGAAGACGCCAGAGAGGAGTTATGAACAAGGCTATCTCAATCTACTATTGGTGTCTTTAGGGAAAAAAAAAAAGGAAAAAGTTAAAAAAAAACCAACTAATTTAAAACATATTTTAGAACTAAGGAAATTTAACAATGATCCCTCACTTGAAAGGGAACCATAAACTAACAGCAAATCTTTATCAAAGTAAGGAACAAGTCTACTGCTATGAGTTCAAGTGCTGAAACCACTGAGGGGGAGTGTGTTAGCATCTGTGGATATTATTTTTGTGTCTCCACCATCAAGAAGATATCTACTTAACTGGGTTGCCAATACAAAGCCAAGCAGCCATAAGCCAGCTGTACACAGCTGCCTGCATTCCTCCTGCAGAGACATCTGCAGATTTTGCCACAAATCCTGTGTTGGCTCCAAAGGTTTTGGTGCCCTTGGGGAACTGGGGAATTTCTGTGCCTGCAAGCACAAGTTTATTTATTCAGGCACAAAACACTGTTCTGTCACCAAAATACTTCTGCCCTCCATGGCATGCTGTCTTGCAAACAATAATTGATTTTCCTCAGCACCTCAGAGGTGCTGTTTTGTTGTTTTTGTTTTGGTTTTTTGCATTGAAAATCCCAAGAAATTTAGGAGTATGCACAACTTCTATTCTCTCATTTGTCAGCTTCCCAATGCTGCTTTTATTTTGGAGAATGTGTGTTGTCAGATACCAGAGTTCTGGGTCAAAAGCTTTCCACTTCTCACTCGCTTGGAAACAAGGGCCTGAGGGTCTTACCCATTTATGCTGCTTTTATTTTGGATAGACTTTTCAAAAGTGCCCTCTCCCCCAACTTCTTTTGCAGGAGATGCTAATGTGGCTCCTCAAACCTAATAGTTCTGTCACCTGGGATGACAAATCTTCACCCACCATGAGATATGTTGACAACAATAACAACAGCCCATTGACTACATCATAAATGTCCTGTTAATTTGCCATGGACTTGCCATCTAAGATAGAATAATCCACTCACCTGCCTTTTGCCATAAGAACTATGGCTATGAATTTAATCCTCTGATCTTGTAAAGGAAGTGTAGGAAGGACTTCCAAAGATCAGATAGCCTTTCCTCATGTCTCCAGGCAGGATCAATACCTTTATATAATCTCATAGATAAACAGAGATAGGATCATTAACTTCCATTATTCTTAAACATCTTAAAGGACTTTTTGTGAACTGCACCGTAGGCAGGCAAACCTGCTAAGAACGAGTATAACTCTTAGTTTCAAAAAAAGTGTTAACAATTGGATGTGATATTGTTCCATGTTTGTACAGAAGAAATTTTACCCAAAGAATAACAGGAAATTTAAAGTGTTTTCTCCACGCATAGATAAACTTCACAATTTTCATTCTAAGCATTTATAGGGATTAAGCGATTTTGAGTGCATAGCCTACAAATACTTTTCTGAAGTACATTTAAAAATATTCATAATGATTAGGGCATAAATAGATGTATTACTAACATTCATTGGTCCCTGGATAAACAACTCATCAGGGAAAAGAGCAGAGAAACATGAAAGCTTATTCAAGAAAGTTGCAGGGGGAAGAGAAAAAAACTTTAATGAATATCTAGTGCAGTTGAAGATGTTACAAGGATAAAAATCACCTAATTAAAAGATAATCTCTTTTACTTTGTAGCATAGGAGCAATAAATGACTGCAGAGATTGAGTAATCAACAAAGCTAAAATGGTTTCTTTAAACAATCTTTAAACTTGTTTAGCATGCTTGTGACAACACAAGGAAGATTACTCCAAACTCTCTGGTGATGTAAATAAAAACAACTCCATTGATGTTGTTTGGAATGGCACCCTCTATGTCAGCACATATCTTAACCTAGTTTTCGTTACTCCCTTGTGAGGGAACTTACTTATTTTGAAATGTTGTCTTGGTGATTGCATTGCTGGATGTTCAAGAGCCTGGGGAAGGAGGAGCTGAAGTGGTGCAGTTATCAGGTACTGAATGAAATTCCAGCCCCACAACTCCACAGAGAAACTTCAGAGATCAGATTCCTCACATCAGAGTCACAGGATTCATTGGTGTCTTTGTGAAGGGATGGAGTTCATACCTGAGTTCTTACAGAGACACTTCTAAATTAATAACAGAGGCTGGATATTCCAGCAAGGATTATTCACACATCCAATTAAAATCCCGAATATCTAAGAAAATTTGAAAACATTTATGTCTTTATTTTAAGAAATGTCTTCAAGGAATCCAGAAATCAAAATGCTGACCTCTGCCTTCCTGAGTCAAATGGTTGTTACATACTGGTGGGAAATGTATTATACAGAAAATACCTTCTCTTCAGTGGTAAAAAAGCCCAGAAAACAGTAGGTTTCCATCTTTCATTTCTTAATTGAGGTGGGTGTATGATAAAACATTAAATATCCCTTCCACCAGCTCTCTGAATTCAGTTTGCAGGTCCATTCTGCCTCTAGTTACCACAGAATTGAGCATTGCATATTTTTTCTTTCTTTTCCTAAGTAATCTAGACTTTTGTTCTCATCAAGGACTTGAAATCACTTAATTATCCTGTGTCCTACTCTGAGTGTAGTCTTACTGACATTTTACCTGGCATATGTAGTGCTGCCATATTTGTCCTATAGATGATTAGAGATTATTCTGTTAGATTGTCATATCCTATTTTTAAAAAGGGCCATTTTTTAAATCATCTGCACTATACAAGAAGATAGTCTTTGATTTAAATGCTATAAAAAAGACATTGTTTAAACAAACGAAAAACTGTTGATATAAAAAGTTCATAAAGATGAAAGTTCAGAGCCTAAAACTCTGTTTGTGAGCCAGAGAGTGGGAAGGCAAAACTCGTATTCTGTCTCCAGCTCAGTGTGTATTTACTTTAAACCTAACTTCAAGGTAGAAACTAAAGTGTCCTGGAAAGAGTAAAGAAAATATCTCTGTGTACTGCTTTCAGATTAGGTTTCCTTTAAGCAGGCACTGCTACAGGTGCCAACAGTGTGTGTAACTCATGTTGAATGAGGTCTGTGTGAGCCTTAGCTGCGATCAGCAAATTCATTTAAGCACTCAGGTTAATATTAAGCTCAATCATTAGTAGAGGAAAATGCACTCCCAGAGACTCATTTCTTTGAACAAATGAGTTATGCAAGTAAACAGCATTTCAGCTATTTATATTATTCTATAAATGGCATCTTGGCTACACCTTTTGCAAGGAAATGGGAGTATATAAGGAAAGATTTACCATGGTGTTTTATATTAATTGAACACTTTCTGGTAATTATAGACATCAGGATGTTCCCATGGAAACAGTGGAATAATCAATATGTTGGAATATGCCGTAATAGGGATGTAGAACCATAAATATGGTAAAAATCACAACCAAGTTCCTTACTTAGTGTTCCTTTATTCCAAGCACAGTCTTTAACTTTGTTTGGAGTATTATTTTCACCTGAAATATCTCAGGCTTAACAAGAAGACAGTGTTTTGGAGATAAGCACTATGAAAACAGTAAGTTATGCCTTTAAGTTACTTTCAAATTACAGTTTGGATTTACCAATCAATACAAATCATTCCTTTGAGGTTCCTAGCACTCATGCTGACTTCTTTAAACACATTCCAAACTCTAAGCACTCTCACAGTTAAAAAAAAATTGCTTGTGTGCATTATTCAACAAATTTTCTAGCATGATATTCTTAAACTTCTCCTCAAAGAAGCAAACTGGAAAAGATGAGAGAAGGCACAAGGTTCCTGTTGTTTACACTTGCAGGTGACAAAAGGAACAAGAATTCATGGAATTAATGGAATTATTGTAGAATGAGGTGAGAAAGCAGTGACCACTACACTGAGATTTCCCAACACATATCATTCCAAGAAACTTAAAGCCCTCCCACCAGACTTTAAGTTATTTTTGTTATTTTTTGGTGGTTCCTATTTATGAGGAAATTGAAGCACCTAATACAACTTATGAATTTTTTTTTTTTTTTTTTGCTTAAGTTTCCTCAGGTATTAAGAAAATATTAGGCAAGAACAGAGCTTTTTGGTTTTTTTCTTTAACTTAGTGAAGCAGTAACCTGGCTCACTGGATTTAGATAATCTGAAGTTATAAAAAATAAATCCTGAGATAGGAAACTGAGGCACAATCCAACCCTAGGAAAAAACTTGAGTTAAATCATATGCTTTCCTTACAGTTAAAGTCTCAGTGCAAAACGGAAGTTCCCATTTATAAACACATGGCTTTTAAGCAAGTAAAGAATGGGATAGCATGTGCACCAAACAGCAATTTAATTAAAAGGATACTCTTTAGACTTTTAAAATACAGAAGCAAACTTTTGAAGGAGTACAACTGCCAAAACAAACAAATAAAAGGAACCATAAACCTGGCAGTGAATCAATGAATTATTTCCTGCAAAAATGTGATAATTCTTTTGTTGTGTGCAGTGTTATCTTTAAGTATCAACAAGAGTGAATGCTATTACAGATGCAAAAGCTAGGCATGGTGGGCTGTCTATGGGAATATGATCAGACCACAAGGTTGAAGCTAGTCCATACTAATGACAGTTATTTTAACTATCTTGTGTGAGCTTATTCTTTTAAATTAGCTTTTGACTACAGTCAAATGAAGACCAAAGTTTCCGGTAGAGCTTAATTTTGTTAAGACGGATATGAACAGACAAAAAAAAAAGGCAAGAACACTGGCAGTTTCCCTTGGAAATTGTGAAATTTGCAAAGCATATCGCTGAGAGGCCCAGAAGAATAATTCAGGTATACCTGGCCTTGTGGCCATTGTGCCTTGTGGCCACTTGACCAAATGTCCCTGGACATAATCATCTCCCTGTTGGATTCTGTTTCAATATTCCTACTGAGGAAAAGAGTTATAATTTCACCCTACTTGTGAATGTTAGCTGTCCGGAAATAAATAACTTTCTGTATAGGTTTTATGTTTGTTTTTCTTTGAAGGAAACACCATTATTTTTGAATAGTATTAACAAACACATGGGCAGAAAGTTTCAGTAGTTTGAAAACTTTTGACTTTTGCTACATATTTTACTTAGAAGTACAAACTCCTGTAGACCTTTCCAACAAGTCCTCTAATCCCTCTGCTCCCTCCACTGGCTTCCCACAGAACTCTGCATTCGTCTGAAGGTCTTTATTCACAAAGCCTTGGATCATATTATTAAAAGATCAGTGAAATAGCAGTCCCCGGACTGCCCTTGGCAACTTCATGCCCCTGGCTGACTGGGTTTCTCCATGAGGAAAATGTGCAGTTGTCATTTGTATAGAGAAGGGAACTTCATACAAAAATAGTGCAAACAGACCCAAACAAGCCTCAGTTCACCATCTTCTCTTCCTCATTAACCTCATCATTTGTAATGCAGTGTGCACACACACATCCACAGAAATCTTTTTGTGGATTGAGGTTTAGCAAATATAAAACAATGCACTCAACATTGGAAACTCATCTGTCCAGAAGAAGTGGTATATGCTACAGTATTATCCTTTCACACACTGTTGTAAAACACACAGTGAGTATGATGCAAGTTGGTAATAAATATGACATGAGAGCCTGCACAGAAGAAAGTAAAGGAAGACCAGGTGGAAAGAGATCAGTCAGCTGGTCTGTCTTTCTGCTCCAGTGAAAAGTACAAATAAAGATGAAAAAATATTTTTACAGTAGGCCCAATCCTGACCACAGTGAAGTAAAAATTTACAACTCAGCATCCTTCCTGAAAGAAACATCTTGGATGCCCTTCATCTTCCAAGATTGTGCACAACAGTCAGTAATCAAGCATATTCTGTCTGCTAATCAGAAGAGGTTTTAGGAGACAACTCCACACAGAAAAGGTTCAGCTTTGTGGATAAAGATCATGTTTGCTGTACCAAACAGTAGGCTCAGACCCTGGTCAAAAAACCTCTACAAAATGAGAATCCAAAGTGTTGACCAGGGTAAATATTCTACTTTGTCTCAATAGAAAGTGGCAGTGCTGTGAATTTCAGTGGCCACTGGTTCTAATTGAGCTTGTCTCAATAGTTTCCTCCTCCTTGTCAGCAGCTGGACAAAAGCATAATTAATGCCTAAACTCATCCGTATTAGTTCAGTATTGGGAAGAGCAGTTTCCATGAAGCCATGGAATAGACCTTTGGGAGTAGGCAGCATGCTATAATAGACAATGTGCTGAAGGCAAGACACAGAGACCTGGGGTCAGAAAAGGGGTTGGTTTTTTCGCTACAGGCCTGAATGAAGTCATGTCTTAGCTGAAGAGTTTATGTGCAGCCTTGCTGTTTTTGCCATATCTACTTAAAGTGAAAAGAATTGGTATACTTACTATGTTCTAATAGTAGCTAAGTCTTCACCCTTGGTCCATGCCTATATGGCCCAAATCCTATGTAGATTTTGACATATGCTTGGTTTGGCACATGTAAAACATCTCATTCAATTCAAGGGTTTGATCGACAGTGCCTGGAGTGAAAAGCATCTGTGTGTCCCTAAGGACTCAGTGCAACACATTCTCAGGACAAGAGCTGTCCCTCCCACCATGCTTGGACAGCACCTAGCCCAGGGAGTCATGCCACTACAGTGGAATAAAAGCAATGATGTGCAAGACCAGGAATTGCTCTGAGTTTGCCTTCCAGTAAGAAACTGACCCCATCCCAAGTTCCCAGCATTATCATAGAGCAATGGAATGGGATTATTGTTTCCTCTAATTTGAAAATTGATGGTAAGACCCAAATGCCCCTTCTCAAACTCATTTTGATAGGTACTGCATAGCAAAGAATAATTTTCATTTCTTCTCCAAAGAATTAATCATCACTGTTGGTGGCATAGGCACTAACCACTACCATCAGCTGAAAAGTTTATTATGGATTGCTTCTTGAAATAAAACATAACTTTTATTGGAAGTTTAAAGATAAATAAAAACAGCTGTAGGGAAAATACTATTAAATACTCTGATGAGCCCCATGATGTTCCACTTAAATAAAAAATTCCTCTTGCCTCATTTTAAGGGCTCTTGTCTGCAGTGTTAAAGTTAGCATTTCTTTCATGTGGGACAAGTGAAGCTGAAAAGGGAATTTACTTAAAACTGTGTCTGAAATTGCAGCTTACAGGAGCTTATGGTCAGTGCAGTTCCAAGAATCCTTCAGTCTCTCTGTAATGGATGGTCCTCCGACTTATGCTTCCTCTGTTACTTTTATGTAGCTTTCTAATTAGACATTTTAGCTGTTTGCTTTCTGTGGACAGACAGAAAGCCAAATATTCATAGTCCTCTCATCTTTGAAAGTGACACTGCTCCATTGTGAGAGGTTTAAATTATTAACAGAAGATAAGCTCACATAGTCAAATAAAGGTTGGCTGAGACCAGCAATGGGATAAGAGCACAAGAAACAGCTCATGCCAGAATACCCCACATTTTCTGCACCCTGCACTGGGGTCACATTTCTGTCTGCAAGAACAGTTACTTGGAATTGAGGAATCACCTGGAGAGGCCAGAAACAAAGAAACTCAAATGAAGTTATTTGGCAGGAACACACAAATGGGGAGAGGATTTACAGGGTATAGATCGCATCTCATCATGTAATGCACCCAGTGTTATAAAAAGTTCTGTTTTCCTGTTCCTTGAAGATACCCTGAAGACCAGTCTTGCCTCTTTATGAAGAGAGCAAGCCAGAGAGATCAGTTTCTGGTCTGGCCAAAGTGCGCAGACTGGAGCATCTGTGACCCTGCAGGCTAAATCATCAGCTGTGTCCAAACTGGTGGGGTTCAGCAGAGGGTGGGATGTAGAGCATGCCACACTTACAGCTCACTTGATGTGTCCCTCCAGGAAAAATTTAAACCACCTCTCAGGAAGGGCAATTATACCTCACAGTGAAATGTATTAGAAGCCCAAAGGATAATGAAGTTGTGCATCTCCTCACTTCCCACTCAAGGGAAAAACCTCACCCTGAGACTTGGAGGATGTTCAAATTTCAGAAACTGCCCTGAATCTCAGAATAATTAATAGCTTCAACTGGAAGAAAGTTTTTTTTTTGATGTCAGAACATTGCTTCTATGCATTTCCTCCATAAAAAAAGAAATTGAAGTTAGTTTGTTAAAACCAGCATAGATTTTTTCATCTTTCTTTGGGTGATGGTGTGTTTAAAAGAACTCAGGTAAATTTCATGTCTGTATGGAATATTTACTGCTTCACAAAGGACTGATTGCACTTGTCAATAAGAAGCTAAGACTCTTTCAGGATGTCTGCAATTCCCTGGTGGGTGGGTAACTGAACTTTGCACCAATGTCCTGATGAGTGGAAAACATAGCCTGTATCCAAGTTGTTTAAGAGAGTTCCCAGACTTGGGCTGTCTTCTTCACAAAGTAGATATGTTAATATTTCACAGTGCCTTGCACTCTTTTGGTGCAGTCTGCAGAAACTAGGGACTACTGAAGCATCTGACCATGCTAGTAGGATTCAGAAATTTAGGTGACAGCTGAGAAATAGGATGACTGGCTGAAATGCAATTTCTACCCAGGCTTTGGGTAGTTTGCCGTGTTTCTCCTATTCCTATTAGTCTTTTTCTGGGAAGTCCAGCTACATGATCTTCCCAAGCAGCATTAACTGGATTTCTTGGGCAGAAATAAGTAGAAAGGACAGAGAGCAGACACTTAAAAAAAATCCCAACATAAAAATTAGTAAACACCTCTCCCCACCAGAAACTAAAAATTAAAACAAAAAATAAAAATATAAAAAACCAAAACTATAAACACTCTTTGCTTTTTATTTTTTAAATCATCATTACTTTGTCAGTAATTCTTCTGAATTATTCTCTTTATGTTTCAAATTTTGGATATTGAGGATTTACTGGAAAATTTTTATGACCTTGTTTATCATTACTGTGATATCTTGGTTACTGTAAATAATAAGACATTAAATAATTTGATGCTGAATCCTTTCACCAACTTCTGCTACTCAAATTTCACTTTAAGGGGAATTCTAAGTTACCACTTTAGATTTTTTTTTAAATAATAAATAAAAAAGTGAATAAAACTGAAGAGAAACAAATCTGTAATAGAAAAAGCCATCAAAATAAACACAAACATTTCAGGGTTGGATTTTTCTTGCTTTAATTTATACCTCCCATTATGCTCCCAAATATTATTGAGTCTTTTCTCCTGAAGATGATCTGTGTTCACCTTTTAGAAAACATACATTTTTCCTATAAACTAAACATTGCTGTTAAATTTCCTATAAAGTCAGTGCGAAAATGAAACTTTCAAGTTTTACAAATCTTCACCATTATTTCCCCAAAGCATTAATTTTTACAAATATTTTATTGGATCTTATATTACACACCTCAATTTCTTTTTTTTTTTAATGTGGTGCCTTGAAGCTCAAATTTTTTTTAAGGGGCTTCTATCTATGAATAATAGCAGCAATTTAAAACCTCTTCTGTAGGGATTAAATTTCAAAGCCATTGAAATCATATAGGAAATGCCAATGCATTCTGTAGGGAAGTGGGGAGGGGGTTACTATAAGGCTGGTAAGGGAACTTGAGTGAAATCTCAATTTTATTGTAAAAGGTGCAGGCTTTCCCTTGAAATTCTAGATTCCAGAAGTCTAATCACTACCATTGACTTTATGTACAAGGAGATGAGTTTAACTTTCTGATAAAAGTATCATAATATAAAGAGTTATTTAAAAAGCATATTTGCAACTAGATGTACATAGGGAGAGGAGTTTGCAAGTTGTTTTTCCTCCTTCTAACTGTGACACCAAAGAACAATAACACTCTCCTCAAAACCCCAAAATGTTGTCAGGGAAAGAGTAGCACCAGGGCTCTACCACGGAAAACAAAAATTAGTATGGAAAGAAGAAATGTAAAATGTCTCTGACTAGAATTGGAAGATATACTTTTATTATGCATTGAGAAACACAGGAGGTTCCTGAAGGACATTAGCTTCAACAGACTTCAGTGAGAATGTGAAGAGCCTGAATAAAGAGTTCAAGATTGGGCTTTGCTCTCTGAAGGAAGAGAGCAGCATAAATGTGTCCCCATTAGATGCACTGTACACAAAGAGAGAAGTAAGAGTTATAAGAGTAGCCTGCACTCCTCCTCTCTCAGCTGTGTGATCAGAGAGGTCAGAGCCTCCCTGTTCGCTGTGAACAATGCCTTGGAGCAGCAGTCAGGAATCTGTCACTCCAGAGCCACATGCTGCTCTTTGGAAGCAAAATCTTTCCAGCCTCTGGCATCAGAGCACTTGGGAAAGAATTGGGGTGGGGGTGGGAGTGGGTAAGCAGGAGAAAAAAAAAAAGAAAAAAACAAAAAAGCCCAACTAAAAAGATATAAAAAGACAGAAAGAAAGGGAGAAGAGCAGTCACCACCTTTGGTAGTGATTCATTACATCTCTTCTTTGGTAGCATCTTCTATAGAAACTGAAGTTCTTCAGAGTAGAGCTAATAACAAAGTGGAACTGATCATAAACAACATTTTGTTTCTCTGCCTGAAGTGCACATGTTTTCAATTCACTTGATAGCTGTGATTGATGCCACCAAAGAAGCATGCTCAGAATACTGTCCTTAAAATAATAATCACTTGGTAGCAAAACGCGTTTTCATAGCTGGTTCTTCAGAACAAGTCAAGTAAATGGTAAGTTTCGACACTGTTTTTAGCTGTGAATCCCTTAAGATCATTGAGGCACTCTCAGAAGTAGAGAGAAGAGAATGGACAAGAAAAAGGCCAGAGAAAAGGGCAGAGTGAAGTAGCTTTAAGACACCTGAATACCCCTTCAAGCCATTCATCACACTGTAACAGAGAGATCCCAGCCAGGTGCTCTTACAAAAGCCCAGGTCTTGCCTTTATTTCTGAGGGTGTATGGCCTTATTCAATGGATTTATGTAGTTTAAAGAAGAGCAGAAATGGCTTCTAAAGAGACTGAACCGTGCACAGACCTTTGCTAGTGGCAGCAAGCCAGTCACAGTGCACAGAGAGAGGTGTTATTTACCATATTTGAATCTTGATTTGGTTTCCGGCACTCACTTCTTCCAAAGTTTGGGGGGTGGTCGGGTGCTAATTGTTGGTGCCAGATGATTTCAAAGAAATTTTAAAAAATGGCTAGACAGACATTTGGCAACAAAGGTCATTGACTTTCGGCTGCCTCAAAGAACGATGCATCTGCTTTGTTTGACTGCCAATAGATAAGGTGCATATGAAATTCCCCTTGTAAATTAGCAAGATAAAAGTGATTCTTGGCTCCCTGGATTGATCCTTTTTCCAGTGTTTTAATCATGTTGAAGGCACACCCCTATTTTGAAGTTGGTGGAGAGTTGTGCTGCCCAGGGAAAAGCCCCAGGAATAATTCCTACCTCTTCCTTCCTGGGCGAGAGTCCAGGCTGCTCTCTTCTATCTGCTTCCTGCAGTTTGTCCGTGGAGTATCCGGTAGTCCAAAGGCAGACAGATTAAGCAGTTTTTGCATGGTTGGAAACACAGGGATTTTTATCCCCATGAGGATTCACGTTTTATCATCCTTTACTCCACTAAGACCGCTCTCTGCCCCACATCCTAGCAACATGTCAGAACATGTTCTGGTCATAAGACAGATGAAAGTGTCATTTGTTCAACTAATGTGAGGACTGGAATGAGAAAATACAATTCATACTTACTGTACACTGTCAGGAAAGGGAGCATTGCAAAGTACAGTCCGAAGTGGATAGATATCTATATACAGCATATAAAGCCAAATTTATCTGAAGATGTCCTTATTTTGCCAACACTATCTGGCACTCTTGATTGTAAGCTAAGATGACTACAACTACCAGTTAAAAAAATGATTTGCAATTGAAATATGATAAAATAGTTTGTTAATGCCAAGGAAAGTGGTCTGCAAACATTATTTATTTCAGGTCTGAAGTTTCTCATGAACAAAAGAAAGAAAGAGAGAGAGAGGGAAAGAGAGAAAGTGAGAGAGAAAAAGAGAGAAAGAGAGAGAGAAAGAAAGAGAGAAAGAGAGAAAGAGAGAAAGAGAGAAAGAGAGAAAGAAAGAAAGAAAGAAAGAAAGAAAGAAAGAAAGAAAGAAAGAAAGAAAAGAAGGAGAGGAGAGGGGGCTTTTTTTATTTTATGTGTTTGCCTTCACGGCTTTGGAGTGCTCACTAATTCCATCTGTCCACAACAGAGCCATCGGAACGGCGAGAAAAAGCATTTCCATATGTGCAAATTAGCATCCAGCCTCTCTTAATCTGTGCAGTGCTCCTCTGAAGTAGATGGCGCGGATGGCTGCCAAACCCACTAATGGCATTCAAGTAAAGGACTTTATTGGCTTTAGCTGCCACTTTTCTTTTTCTCTTCTCTTCTTTTCTTTTTTTTTTTTTTTTTTTTTTTTAAGATAGAGAATGCGTTCCCCCTCTTATTTTATTTTTGTTCTGATATTGTCACTTTGTACTTCAACCATGAAATAAAAAGAAGGCTCTGCGCAGCTCTCTAATGGGATCCGTTTTCTCCTACAGATGCGTTCTTTTACTTTCTAATGAAATCTCACCATTATTTATTACACTATAATCAACACCTAAAGTATATTATTCCCACTCTCAGCCAGCTTGTCTTTCCCAAAGAAGCTTTTCCTCTTTTCTCTGCTTTCCACCAGCAGAGACAGGGCTGAGATGAGAGACATTTTGCTTGGGATCCTGCCCGCGCTGTGAGTTCATATGAAAAGGAATCTGTTTGTTTGCTTGTTTGCTTGCTCCTCAGATTGTTTTTCAAGGTCTGGCGCACACACAGCTGCAGCCGCGGACAAGGAGAGGTTCCAGCCGTATCCTATTCAGGGTCGCTGTCCCGACGGGTGCCTCTGCATCCAGCAAGGGCTACCATTTGGAGCATGTTTTGAATTTTGAACCGCTTGATTAAGTTAATGGAAAACAAAGGAAATTATTTAATCCTAAGAAAAATGTAGCCCTCTTAGCAAAAGTATCCCTCTGAACATACTAAATTATTCTTTACTTTCACCCGTCAATATTTGTCCTACTTCTGGCAAGGGTTACGCAACCACACCTGAGGCCTTGTGATCTCAGATCTTGCTGAAAATACTATGGTTGCTAATCCTGACTTGACTAGTGGTGCCAGCAATAAAACCACAGTCTCTAGTGTGTAGCAGACTCCATATGTTAGCCCCCTAGTCTGCTAAGTCACCACGCCAGCCTAAATTTGAAACATTTCTAAAGTGTTATACAATGTTGTAATAATGTTTTTACAAAACAAAGACTGAGTTACTGGAAGCCATATTCATGCAATCAGCATCTTATTGAAAGAGGAATCTTGATGGTAGCAGTGGTGACACAAGCTATATATAAAAAAAAAATTTAAAAATAAAAAATAAAAATTGTGTTGAAGTCTTTAAAAGGGGGCATTGACCTGTTGGGGAGTGGAATCTGGAAGAACTACTGCAGAAAAAGAAAATCTCGGTTGAATGTTATTTCGCTTTCCTGAGGAAGAGTGCACCCAAAAAGCCTCAAGCTGAGAACACATCCGACTTAATTAAAAAGTTTCTAATTGCTAAAATGCTGCTTATAAAAACAGGAATGGACACTGCTAATTGCATACTGAGCAGTGTCTGCCCAAACAGAAAGCCTTCGCATAAGCAGAAGTCTCTCAAAATACTATTGCTGATGCGTGTTGCAGAGTGTTTCCCATATAGGGGGGAGAAAAAAGACAAAACCCACAAACCAAACTGATTACAGATTGACTCTGCACCCTGCAACTTATGTCTACATCATGAATGATAATCAGAGGGCATGAATCTAACCTGTTACAAGGTTTCTGTATGATTCCCATCCTACAAATATTTCAGCCTGTATTCAAAACTTTTGGTTCCTAAAATTATGTTATTTATGCACTTACATAAGATGATGGAAAAACAACAACTCATGTCTTATACAACTCCATATATGTTACATTATTTTTTAATGTTTCCAAGTCTTTGGAGCACAAAAATCTTAAGAGTCACAATGTCAGAAATGACATGAAAAGATCACCACACTAAGTACCAAGAAGATAAATAGAGAACGTATATAATTTTAAAAGTTTTATATATAGTACTAATACTTCTATGAATAAAAGACAAGAATTGCTAACCATGTTTAATATACTTTGGCTGGTTTTCTCCCTGTTTACTCCAAGAATAGGTACTTTGTTCAACAGACACAGTGCTCATTTACAGAAATTGGTGTTCTAGAGGTTTTCTCAAGTACTTCTAGAACACATTCCTTTTTATTCATTTTTCAGAAATACTTGCACCAGAAATTTGATTTTTATTACTGGCTGGTACAAGAACACTAATTATTTTAAAGAGTCCAGGACACCATTTTTTGGGCATTATGCAGAGGTTGACTAGAACTTAGCTCTTGATTTAAGGGATTACAGTCTTAGATGTCAAGAAAAAGAGCTAACAAGCATTGTATAAGCTATGTTCCAGTAATCAGGACAAAGAAATGATTCCTTGTGATTTCAGTAGTGATTTCACTACTGAGCAATTGAGCACACAATGAAAATACTGAGGATCTCTTGAAGTAAATGATGCTTAATTGCAGGGGAAAAATTATCAAATTATCTTACTTGCTATGAATCACTCATTAATCTTTATTTGCATTTCTTATGGAAAAGAACCTTAACTACCTGATCTGCATGTGCAAATAATAATTATTATTAAATACTGAAAGTAGTGCAATTATTTAATAATGCAACAATATCAATCATTACTCTTATTAATAATAAATTATAATAAGTCGCTTAGAACTGTGCATGGTCCCAAGCTGCAATATGCAAACACAGATTTGAAACATCTGCTTAGACTTGGAGTTGGGGTTCATACCATATCAGTCACTGAGTCATAGTTCAGAATACAGATTCTTTGGTATTTTGGACTTTAACCCCTCCTTTGCACTTGTTCTTCCCCTGGTCCATTACTAGGTCTGAAATCAAAAATGAGAAACTGTTCAGAAATCACGGGGACTCAAACTCACTTTCTTTTTTAATCAGTTTAACAATGAGTAATTTGGGTGTAATGACCCTCATTTTACAGGATTTTACAGTTTCCCTTTTAACTAAGGAAAAGTATGCTGGGAAAAAAAGCAACAGAAAGTCAGTGACAGAACTGTACTGAGTCTCAGAATCTCTTACTTCTTTCTGCGCTCTTTTTGCTGATGTAAATTTAGCTGACACCATAAACCAGTAGGAAACTTTATCTTCATAATAGTTACAAGAAAAGTATTTTGTTTCCAGGAAATAAAGAGCATTCTCATGGCAACAAAATACAAATTCTGACATACTTAATCATATATGCTTTATATGTTATCTTTCTGAAGAATCACACAATGACATATAAATTTGGTGTAGTAAGATAATGGCATTAACTTATTGCCTGAGTCTGTTCTAAAAGCAAGACCTACACAGGTTTTGAGACCATAAAAGTACTTTAAAACTATTAGGAAATGCACTTGATTGAAACTGCTTGAAAACCTTTTGAAATTTCTGTCTGATTTCAGCAAAATCAGTTGTCTAACTTATCATGTAAATTTGATGGCTAAGTAGTTTTGTTTGATAGTCTTGTAAGTATTGTGACTACTCAGGGCAAGAGTTAATGAAGGGGAGGATTAGTAAGTAGCAGTGTATAACTTCTAATTTTACACATTTGAACATACTTCCTCATGGTGCCTTTTCTGCTTTACCAAAACATCCTTTCTTTGACATAACACCCACAAAGTCTAATGCAGAAACATTTTCTACAGAGCACAAGTCAGATGAAAACAAAAGAATTTCAGAACTTCACCTGTGCATGGGCGGAAACACAAATAGCTTTTCCTGTTTGAAATTAAACTTATTTGTCATAACTTTGGCCTTTCTCCCAAGTGAAACTGATACAAATTTTGTTAGCACTAGTGTCTCTGCAGCATGCACATCCAACTGCACACACATTGACACACACAGGCGGTCATGCACAGATGAACAATGGCAACAAGAGAAGAAAAAGAGAAAAAAAAATTTAAAAAAATGCAACTCTCATTTTAAATCCAAGTCTCAGACTCCAGTGGAGCTGGGCTAATTTACACCAGCTGAGAATGCTCTTGTATTTATTTTAGAAAAGATGCAATTTTGTCCTAACAAGCAGTTTGCAAGGCCTACTTGATTGATTTAGTTAACTCTGGCTTTATTACAGATTAATGTGTTCACATCACTATTGTTAAAGTTGTTTCAGCACTTCTATTATTACTGCCTAGTTTTTGGCATTTGAAAGTTTATAATAATAATAACAACAGTATTTTGTACTTTTATAGCATCTTTCTTCTGAGGAACTCGAAGAGCTTTGCAAATAATAATTACTCCTTACAACCCCTTGGTATAGCAGATTATATTGTAGCACATTTTACTGGCAGTTCAGATTCTGATCTCAGTTCACATCAGTGCACATGCAAACTATCTACACCACAAATGTGGTTTAGATTCCTTACAAAATAAAAAACAAAAGCAGGAATGCCCTATTCAAGAGCTGCTGCTACCCCAGAAAAAATCTTCACAGTTCTGATTCTCTCTCCCCAGTACCAACATTTAAAACATTGGGTTTGCTCCAAAACCCGTGCTCCTCTCTGGTCACTGTAGCAGCAAAGCCTTGAGGAAACTGCCTTAAGCAGGTGGTGAGACAATCCCTTTTACAAAGAAAATTTCTCCTGGCTCTACAGAATCATCCCTTCCTATTTCTGCTGGGGTCTGTACTGTAAGGAAAAAAAAATGCTGTTGAGCAATCTGGAGCAAGATGCTTGTTATTTTTAGCAGAATTAAGAGAGATTCTGAAGCTACTCTCTTTTACACTGGTGAACAAGCTAGTCCTATATTTAGTGTTTGGAACTAAGGAATAGACAGCTAAGAATGCTCCACTTTGAAACACAATCACGTGAGAAAATCGGACCCCCTCTGGTAATACACAAACCGGTAAAAAATCTGAATTTCGGATAATATTTGTATTCTATTTATTCGAAGACATTTTAAAAAGTGAATCAAAGGGTAAAAAAGGTTTTTTAAAAAGTGCATGCAAAAAGCACTTAGCACTGATGCTTTTTCATTCACTAATGCAAACCACAACAACCAAATAACAAAAACAAAAAAAGAATTGTAGAGCAGTAAAAGCTTTGAATTTAGCTACCCTGAATGAGAACTGTGAATAAATTAATTTCTTTGAGTTAAGCTGCGAAAGTGAACTAGTTGGAAATTATTTTAATTTCAGATCAACTTGAATTTTTTATTTTAAAATATTGACACATAGGATTTAACTTCGAAAGCTTTTTAAAAAAAAAAAAAATTAGATTCAACTAATGCCAAGTAACATTTTTTTGGAACAAAAAATGCAAATTTCAAAGAATACTCTCCATTTTATGAATAGTTCAGGTCCACTGAAAAGTATATTTTTCTGTCAAAAGAAGAGTTAATCAAAAAGAAGCCTTCTGTTCTGATTAGAGTGAGATCTTATCACTTTCATAATTATAAGAAACACAATTCAAGATGAACTTTCTACTGTTTCACCCCTCATAATAAAAGTATTTACAGAAAGGAAAAAGCTTCATTAGATAATTTGTCAGAGCACAGATTTGCCCTTCATGGCCTTGACCAAGCTGTGATAATCGCTGTGGACTCCTCTGCTATTAAAACTGGTAGTAGACAAGAGCTTCAAGTGCATCAACACTTTTCAATGGCAAGCAAAAAAAACTCTCCTGCCCTTTTTTTCAGCAATTTGACAGCAGACAATAATTCAATTAACTGTCCTACCATCCCCACTACCACTGGAAAGAAAATATCTTTCTCAGGCTAGTAAAAAAAAAAAAAAAGAGGTTTCATGGAGTAAAAGCTTTAACACAAGGGAATGCTTCAGTGCTGAAACCAATGGATATTCTGTCCTTGATTTCAAGAGCTCCTGAGTCAGCCATCTTAGAACACAGAACAAAATGTTGGCTCTCAAAATAGCAAGCAGAAATATTTCATTTCCATCCAAGAAATTGGATTTTTGTCTTTTGGCTTCATCTTAGAGGGAAACACAAGGATGATTCTATGGTTCTACAGAATTTTGAAGATACCTCAAAGCAATCAATATTTGAAAATCAATCAATATCATGATCTAAGTGTTCAACATTGCAAGAACATTTTCAGACCTAGGAAACTGAAATGGAGGACAGCTGACTAGAAACAGTGAGGAATATTGGCTAACACCTGAGGACATAGAGCTCTATGAGTAGTGTTGATTACCTGTAATTATAATTGCTTGCAATTTACTTACAATTGCCTCCTCTACATATGGCCCACAGAAGAAGACTTGAAATCAGTATTGAAGAAAATCTTTAGCAATTAATTACTTTTTGGAGTTAAACTTCACAGACGAGTATGTTAAAAAAGCCAAAACTAAACCAAAAAAAAAAAAAGACAAATGGAAAGTCCACAAACAAAGAAAAAATGCAGAGTAAATCTTTTGGATTAATCTATTTTGTACTCCAAGTTCTGATTTAAGTGTTGATATTATCATAGTCTAGAAGAAAAATAACATCATTGAGGCTTCAAAATGTTTGTGTTTGCACACTCAAAGAGAGTTACAGTGCATTCAATTCAGAAAAAATATAGAGCAATCTTA
Organism: Onychostruthus taczanowskii; assembly: GCF_017590055.1. NCBI lineage: Eukaryota > Metazoa > Chordata > Aves > Passeriformes > Passeridae > Onychostruthus > Onychostruthus taczanowskii. Next base: position 28,029,652 of record NW_024496525.1, read on the forward strand.
ACTCTATCACTTCTGACTGGAGTACAAAACTCAAATCAATTACTCATAAACATTTGTGATAAGATTAATTTAATTTTTTTTCTTAAACAAAGAGGATAAATTAAAAGAATCAGCTTATTCCTTCCTACTCTGTAGTGACAAGATTAAAAATTAAATTTATACATATTTCATTTCTACATAATAAAGTCTTTTGCAAAAAGAAAAAAATACCACAGTTCATCTAATTAAATCAAAGAAAATTGCCTGCAGCGATGCTACAGTATTACAATTAGATGTCTGCCAAAACCAGCCATTTGAATTCTTAAACACCACTCCAGTCTTAAATACAAAACACTATTTTCATCATTTTCTGTGATATCACCAAAATGAGGGGTTTTTTTCATCACTATTACATCAGCCTGGAATGCCTTACCATACTCATTGCATATTTTCTTCTGCCTCACAAAAATGTTGTGCGTAATAAATGCTTTTGCTTTGTTAGCTGTAGGTCTACACGTGAATTTTGGTAATAATGTTATGGAAATGAAATAACATAGTTAAAAAAAAAAGATCTGCATTAAAAATTCAAGTTTTGTGTAATTAGTGTAATTTATGTAATGCTTAAATACTCTTTGGAACTAGATATGAAAAAAAAAAACCCAAACACAACCCCTACAAGTAGTTGAAGATGATTATTTACAAAAACAGGCTATCCACATTTGCTATTCTTGCACAGCCTGATTAATAACCCTAATTTAGTATATATTTCGATACATCCAGATCCCAAAGGCCCACACCAAATGCTCAGCTCACACCCCAACTTCATCTGTGATCTTGCACAAGTCCCGATATTTTGTCATGTTTGTAAAATGGGAGAATAACGGAGAATAATACTTCCTACCTGACAGGGGTGTTGTCAGGTTAAAATCCACAGAAGAGTATCTGGAGATACTGGATGTAATAAGGGACAGAGAAAGAGACAGGCTGAAACAGTGAAGACTAGATAAATAAGTTGCTATGTTACAGTAAAAGGCAATTCATTTAAGCATCATTCAGTGAAAGCAGAGTTAAGTTACAAGCTACTGCTGACTGACAGATACAAAAATGTACTCCAAAAGCACTAAGCTAAGTTTCAGCAAAATTATTAACCTCACATTAAAAAAAAAAAAAACCACATTTGCAAAGCTTTGTGGAGTATAGACAGTAAAATAATGAAGATAATCCATGGCTGATTACTAAATTTGCATGCTCTAGGACCTTCCAATGTGATCACATTTTACATGCAACTAGGAAAACTACAGAAATGTTCACCTTGTCATCTTCTGTTTCCCTTGTGTTTTCCAGGTTCTTATGCTCCATGAAGTATGTCTGTAATCTCTGCTGAACTCTCCCAGGTCACATACAGGCCTACTCTCTTTAGATTCTTCCAGTTGACTCAACTGAGCCTCAACCTTTGCATGCTGAAGTAAAATTTATCCAGCCCTCCAGGGAAAGTTCCCGTTCACCATCTGATGATACCACTTCCACTGATCTGTGTTAGAGGAAAACGCTCATACTCCAGTTTCATGCTTGCCTGAAACAAAATTTTTGCCATGTACAGGCTCAGAATAATGAGAGTTTTGCAAACCACTTGGTATCAACACATATATTTCTGAAGTACTTCTCTAGATATGAGACAGATGTTCCATACTCTGTGCGCTTACCTTCCACTATCCTCCCTATGATCAAAGATGTTTGAGGTGAAAAAATCTAAAAAAACCAAAACCAACCAACCAAAAAAAAAAACAAAACAAAAAAAAAAAAAAAAAAACCCAACAAAAAACCAACCAACCAACCAACCAAAAAATTAGTACAAACATCTCTGGAGAAATGGATTTCATTCTATTTTTTTTCTGAACCAGATGCCCCAGGCAAGTGACCAGTACTCTGGTCAAGTGAGCAACTCCTCTTAAATGACTCAGTCAGACAGAATCCTTTTGCTTCATTTTGTCCCCTGCTGCTACTGTCTCACATGGGATTACATGCACTACAAATGCCTGGGGGATCTATACTCAAGTTTAAGAACAGACAGGATGTGCAGGCAGAATGCACAGAATTGGGCACATTATAATAGCATGTTTAAATGAGTCCTAGATGCCATCAGGCCTAGCAAGTGATCAAAGATGTCTCAGGCTGGACAATTAGAGACTAATAATACAGATAATATTAAGGTTCCATTATTTAATTTCTATTTTTTATATTTTTTGCTCATACCTTATGTTCACGCATAATGCAACACAGAAATTCTTTGACTGCATGAGTGAGAATGTTAGGATTAATTAAAATTCATTATGAATAATTGGATAAATGTTGTCAAATAGCCCAAGACCAATCCTGAGCCTTAGCATGGGATACTAATTACAGAAATGTTGATAGCGTAAGTAAGAATGGGAGTTGTAGGACGTTGTCCACAATAAAAGTGGACACCTGCATTTCAATTAGTAATCAATGGGACACTTTCAGAAATCCATTACTCTTGACATTGTCATGAAAGCTCATTATCTAATTCACCACCTAAAGCCACTCAGCCTCTACACGAGGTGTTTTCCCAGAGGGATTCATCCAGTAGGTTTGCTTACAATACAGCCCACAGATCTGACTCTGACCAAAACGTGACTGGAAGGTAATAAAGCTTCCTATTGCAATCCCAGAGGACAAGTGTTTGAAAGTCAGGTTGAATTCCTTTCTCCGATTCCTGTCTGAGAGTCAATTCCTGATTGCAGTATTTGTACATTTCTGTAGGGCCTCATGTTTCTTCATTCCTGTGGCAATGAACCTTTGCAGTACAAGCTTTCAGTGGTATACCAATATCCAGGTAGGTCAGCTGAACATGCTCAACTTTGACGAAAGGTCCATATCCCACTTGGTATGCTGTTTCATCACACTGTCCAATTCATCACCACTCATGATTGAAAATTTTACCAGACATTTCCAGCAAACAAGCAAAAACTGGTGAAATAAATCATCAATATTTGTTTACTTTATTCCCTTTTTTGCCATCCCCTAGCATTTGAAAATCCATTACTAACAGAGAAGATGAAAAAAAACAAATTCCACTCAAGAAACACAGGAAAAAGTTTATACAGCACACTTGTAGAGAATTGTGCTGTCTTTTTCACCTACCTATTTTTTATGTTGCTTCAATTTTGAGAGAAGCTAACATAGAGTACTATTATTCACATACTCATTATCATTTATGTAAAAAATGTGAAAACAAGATTTTAGTGTTAGAACAAATATTTTGTAGCTGACATTTTACTATTACATTGTGCTTGTGGGAAAATCTGTGAGATTGCAGATTTTGAACTATATTGTGTTTACTAATTTTTGTACTAACTACTGAAACTCAGCAGCTTTTTGAGAACTTAGAGTAGTTTATAGAAGTTTCTAAAAATGGAAAGTGCCTGTGAGTTAATTGATGGTAATCATTGTGATTGTCTATTCAGGACCAGAGAACATTTTTTTGCAAAGGACATATTTAGAATATACAATGTCATTATGTCACTTCTATTCTTCTATTACCTGGAATGTGGACAAGGCTAGTCTTGTAATGGGTATCAGAAGAAAATATCTATTGCCAGAAGTTTTGACACAGGTACAGAAACCTGTCTCTTCTCTTCAGGGCTTAAAATGCTTGCTTTTTAGAATAAAAATTCAGAGATACACTAGCAGCCTGTTAGGTCACTAACAAAAGTTTTCTAAATGAAATAATGTCACATAACAAAAAATCATTTCCGGTGTTTATAAATCAGCTGCATTTCCTTTACCATCTGAATTACTCTTAAAAAGGTGCCTATTCATGCTGGAGTTACCTATACTCATAGAAGAACACTTTATGGATCAAGCAGGTCTTTTCTGAACAATCTTTGTCTTTCACAGAGTTGCCAGTCAAACTGTCAAGAATTTGTCCTATGCATTTCTTCAAGGAAAAGTGTATTTCTCTTCCCTTCCCAGCTTTGTGTGCTTAGCTAACATAGGAGAACCCTACCATCGATTGTAGAGTACAGTTCCCAGTAGAAAGCCTCTCTTTACCATTCTGACAGAAGGTTGTGTGCTGGTCTTGGCTGGGGCAGAGAAAATCTCTGCAGTTGCCAGCTTCAGTTAAACCACGACAGGTTGTTCAAGAGCAGTACCAGACATGAACAAGACACATGCTGCAACTCACAAAAGCAGAGCATTTGGGGCTAAGTATAATACTTGGAGAGACTGAACAATAACAAAAGTAAAAGTGAACCATGTTGTTATGTAATAAAGCTTAGCCCTTTTCATGAGTTAAGGATTACTACTTACACATTAAAAATAGAGAAGACCACAGAGACCACTAAAGCTGGGATTAGAATGCGTAAAGCCCCGAATCCCAGATCTTGCCTTCAACCACTAAACCACATCTTCTATAGTTAGACCTTTTTTTGAGTCATGGATCTGCTTATTACTCAACATTCTTAAGCATCCTGCTGAATCAAGACCACCTCCTGGAGACTAGAGCCTGTAGTTCTTACTCAGGCATTTAGCCCCTGTAGTCACACAACTGGAAACTACAGCAAAGCACACCCTTTTTCTGCCCTGGAAAAATAAAGTCATTAGTTCTTCCAGAGTTCATTGTTTTGTCTTGTCATGCATCACTCTTAAGCCCTAATAACTCCACTGGACTGATAATGATTGCAGTGAAGTGGTCACAATGTAACAGAATCAGGCCCAAAGTCTCCAGTCAAATAGATTTGCACCCTTGATGAGAATATCATACTTTCTTATCATAATCAGCTGTGTTTGCTATTGCTGTCACCACCCTGCTGCTAACAGAGATCTGTATTGGTCTGTTTCAGAGGTGCAGAATCTCACTGAGAACCTGGCCTTGAAGCTCTTTTTCATTTGACTATATTTCATTTGCAAGAAATAATATATTACCTTGCCTTAAATAATTATCCACAAGTTGGAACCTGGTCCTGAGACTTTGATATATGAGTTTCTAGTCATGCTTAGCTGGCTATAATTTTTCATATGGAGGGTATCTTCACTATGCAAGCTTGATGAACAGGTTATTTTATGTTAGATCTTCAATGACTACCCATCACTGGCTTTAAAGTAAAAAATTAAGAACATGTGTTAGCTCATGTAGACTCTGTCTTTCACGCTTCCATTTACTCAAGAGCCATTTGAAGTTCTCTGTGTCTTCTCAGGCAAATGCATGTATTGGGGCAAGATGAGGGGTATTTGGTAATCACATGTGTGATGACTTTTGTGAGATCCAGCCACCTGCATGTTCACCTGCATTAGTTTGCTAGCCTTCTGATCTCTTGGGTACTGTCCACAGTATGTATCACACTAAGGCCAGAAAGGTTGAAAGGAGAGTTTTGAACTCTTCTGCCTCTTGTTGGTGTAAAGGCAAGCAAGATTAAATCCCATGTTTTCCAGGACATCTTAGTTTGTGTGAGAGACAGATTTAATATGAATGGCTGCAGAGACATTATTTTGCCATACAATCATTTAACTTGCTCAACAGTTTGGCCCACTATTCAGGGCCAAAAGGCGGTTGCCAGGTAGCTCATTCTTGCATCATAGATAGAATTGCAGTGAAGCCTGTAAGAGAAAAGGTCATAGAAAACTTCTATATATTAAAGATCTTCCAGTTAATTGCCCTCTTAGCTGTCCTCTAAGATGCTCTTCTGCCATCTCCCTATTAACACATTGCAGCTGAAATTTACAGGTAAACTCAAAATATATACTTCTGAGGACTTGTCTAGAAGACCACAAATTGTTTGATAATAGGCCAAAAAGCTTGGAAAAGGATCAGCATAGATGAAGAGCAATCACTCTAGTATATTCTGGTTTTTTCCTAAATTTAAGGAAGTGTTTCTTTGCTCAGCATCTTTGGTATAAGCTGTTGAGGGAAAGGTAAGCAGCAGACACCTGAGGTGAGCAGATGGATGGAAGGGATTTAGTTGCTCCAGGTCAACTGCAGATATACAATTTTCTGATGTGTGGGACCCTGTCCACTGGCCCCTCATTTAGCTTCCCATTCCCTAAAACTGGTCTGGCTCTCAGATACTTTTGATAACACAACCATCATGATTCACCCTATACTTTGCCATGCAAGCTCTTCAGAGAAGGAAAGCAAAGAAAGAAGTGGAAATGCTTCCATCAAGTCCACCTCTTTGCTGACAGCACCTCTGCTTGAAGTCCACCCTGCAGCCACCATGGCAAGGAGGTGACTGATTGTGGGTTACTAAGGCATTGCTCTTAAGCCAGGAAGCTCCCAGTCCCTGCCCCTGCCCTGAGGCCGTGTCAGAGTTGTTTTGCACTCGCCACTGTCCATCTGGGGCAAATAGAATCAGAGATTGACGCAATAAAAGTCTAAAAGTCTGGATGAGCAACTGCCCCATTCTCTGCTGAACTCTGAGCTCACAGAAGGTCTGCCATTGAGTTTGGTGTTTCTAAAGGGCAACAGTCTTGTGCACCCTTGGGCCTGGTAAGTTCTCTCAAGTATCAAAGAAGAAAATCAGGCATAGGAAGAGGACATCTGAATTTGTCATCTGCCTCACAAAATAAAACGAGGGAGCAGCTGAACTCTTGTAAGATTCTAAACAGGGTGTCATCCTTTTCTAAGCACACAATAAATACATGGCACCAACCCCACCCACACAGACAGACACACACTTGATCCGTGAGCAGTTTTTAAAATTTGGGTGGTAGAAATGTTTGTCACATCCACAAGTTATATCTGAAAGAGGGGAATGGGAGAAAAGCCATCCATTTTGGCTTCATGCAAAATTATCGGCTTCTTGGATTTGTGCCAGCTCAGTCAGCTTATAATAATAACTGGCTCTGGGCCAATTTTTTTTTTTTTTTGAGAGAGAGAGCACACTGCTTTCTCTTTCCTCAAAAATATTTGCTAATAATCTCTATATTACTCATAATCTTTGTAGCTTAATTAAATAAAAATGTCTATTTTAACTTCTGAAAACTGGAGGAGAGATTAAATTATTGGGAGCCTGGAATCAGTCTGGATTTCAAACATAAGGCATCATGGGAACTGTTTGTACCTGGCTTTCTGGTTAAGGCCTCTGCTACCCCAATATCTGAACACAAACACTCTCTGATTGTGTACAGCATGAAAACAAGAAAAAGGATGATAACCTACAATGAAAGCCTACTGTTATATTGAACCATATCTTGAACTTTGACCTGCTATTTCTGAAGATATACCACAGTGTCTCTACATGGCATGGTAAACTCCAAGATGACTGACTTTATCTGAAAGATCTGTGATGGTGCCTGATGTGAAATCTTCCTAATTTTAGGATGAATCCAGTCTAACTATATTTTAAATGGTAAGGATTGAAGGAGAAGAAAAAAACTCCTCTAATTCAAAGGAGTGTGTAAGAACTGTTGGGTCTCACTTACCTAAATTTCACTTATTTTGGTCTCTTTTTTGGTTTTATTATCATTAGTAGTAGTAGTAGTAGTAGTAGTAGTAGTAAAACTCTGAAGGATGTCCTGTGGTTGCATAAAAAAACCCCCTCATTCATCTGAGGTGCAACCACAAATAAAAACAGTAAGCACAAAAAAGTAGAAAGCATGTTTCATGCTTTTCGAACATAAGATAGAGCAAAAAGGCAAAGAACATATAACGAAGAGGATTCCCTTAAGTTACAGCAAGAACTCCAGTGTTAATACAATAAGCTTGATATTATTATTAAATAAGCTTGCTTGATATTTTTATTAATGTCTTACAATTTGTTCTTTTTTCAGATTAGCTAATACTTTGTCTTTCTCCTTCAGTGCAAACAATGATCCTAAAAATTTTTCATGTACTAAAGTTCCTCTCCTGGGTTTTTATAGTTACCCATGGTTACAATATGCATTAGATATTAAAGCTATTACTGCCCTGTGCTGATCTGCTGTAAACATGAAGAACAACATGAAGAAATTGTTGAAGTTCAGTTCATGCGGGACACGTACCCAAATCCCTGGATGTTGAACCTTATTAACACTGACCTTTCTTAAGCTTTTTTGTAACCAAAAGCTGCCTAACTGGGCTGCAAATCCTCTAAGAACAATTTTTATTTTCAAATTCCGAGAACGGAATTTTCTTTCCTTTTTTTACAGTATTTTTAGTCCTTCTACTTTGGGGGCTGTCACTAAGGGGATGATGATATCACAGGAGGCATTCAGCACTTCACAAGATTAGGTCTCTGGTCCTTGCCAAAAATTATAAGGAGTTGAAGACTCAGAAAGAGAAAATAAAACTTCCTTCCCTGAAACTGGTCAGATACAAAGCAAGCTGAGGTACAGATGCCAAAACAACTTCTTTTATTGTCATTTCATTCTCTTTATTTATCACTTAAATATTCTGGATCCTATCATAGAAATGTCAAGATCACTGGAATGGAGAGTATTTCCTTTGTTATTGGTATAGTGCCTTGCCGACTCAAAGTCTGGTACTGGGTTACCCTGTACAAAGCAGTGCAATATAATAATAACTACCAGCAATAAAAATAACTCAGAAGCATGAATTGTTTTCACTTTCAGAAAAGTTCATGTTCCATTATTGGTCAACTTTATACAAGGCCCTTATTTTAACTGGAGAAAATTAATTCATTTCCAGTGGAGAAATTGAACAAGAGTGTTTGTATTCTTCATATGTAAGAACCAAGGATCATGATGATAATATTTTGAGTTATGACTTCACAAATTTCATTCTATGTAGTTTCTCTAGAATTCTCACTATTTTCATCTTTTCTATCAAAACTTCAGCTGAAAGTTAGCCTGACCCACAGAGGATGTGCACTAAGAACTTTCATGCCCAGATGAAACTGGACGCTTTGCTCTGGTGGAAAACTCTGGTGAAAACCTCTCTGATTTAAAGACTGCAGGAGAGATTGAATCTACTTTGTATAAAAGTTGGAGGGTTTATAGGTGCAAATGCAAGAACACTTCAGAGACTGGACTGCTGCTTTATAATGCAGTTGATTAGGAGTGGCAGAGAGCAGATTTCTTGTATTCTGAGGTAAAGGTACACAGAGGGTGGAAAGGCAGAGCCTGTGTGTCTGACCCTACAAGGCACAAAGTGCAAAAGGTGCCCCACAGCAGTGTGCTGGCTTGGCAAAAGGCTTGTGCAGGGAGCTCCAGAAAACCTGAGGTACTCCTTGGGATGCTTCCAGGGGACAGTGACCTTGCCCAGGCCCCCTGGCACAGGTCCCACTGTGGCAAAAGATAAGAGAACCAGTTCTGAGAAGGAAGTGAGTGCACAGGGCTCTCCATGCAGAAACCGAGATTCCAGTGGTGGCTTGTGCTCATTATATAGTGTGAGATCACAAATAGAAGTTTTCACACTTGCCCATCTGCCACCAACTGACTCTAAAGAGCTGGTGAATCATACACTTAAAAGAGGGCGAATTTTTCCCCGCTGCCATTGGAATGTGTTTTGAAATTAAATATGCACAGTACAAAAGCTGAATAACAAGGTTGGGCTGATCACACCAGACACTGTGTATAATGCTACAGACATGAGGGTCAGGGGTCTAGGCCAAGACCATGGCCCTTAGTCACGGCATCAATGAAAGCTGATTCTTCCTTCCCCTTGGTGTCCCTTTCCATGTCTGAAGAGACTATTGAAAGAAAGATTTCTTTGAGAGGAGCCAGGGGAAAGAAAAAGGGGGGAGGGGGGAAGAAGTTTAACTAACATAAATATGGTGAAAAAATATTATTTTTGTGCTTGCATATGGTACTTTTTTTAATCTATCTATCTGCATACATTTGCCATTTGCTATTTGTAATTATGGTTTTGGCTTTGCGATGTATTCATCAGTGACACTGTGATCCTTTTGTTCTGCTGCATATTAAAATGGTTCAGAAGATAGATTCAAAAGGTCTCAGGTTCCCAAGAAGGAACATAATAGGGGTAATGCATGGCAAGAACAGTTTCTGCTTTCTGCAAAACAGGAATAAATAAGGGAGCTATTGCATTACACTTTGTGTACAGTACTGTACTCTTTGTCAAAGTGTTAGACAGATTCTTATCCATTGCAAATCCTAGTTCTTAATCCTGATTTACTTGAAATAATTTTTAATTTTCCCTGTGCTTACAAGGGAAATCAGACAGGATTTATAGAAGCATTATAAGCACATTATTTTGTGAAGAACAATGTTAATATGATCATTTTGGTCAAGAAAATTTTTCAAGAAAAAAAGAGAAAAAGGACCAAAGAATGTTTTTGCTTTTCATTCCCACTTTAAAAGCGAGTTTTCTTTGGGTGTGACTAATCTACATGAAGTATAACTGTATCCATTACCCATTGTAGGTTTGTGCAATATGTGACAGCTGTTTGACCCCATCACTGAAGTCCCCCTTGCCATGGAAAAGAGACAGGAGCATGTGAAGATAAAACACCCATTATTCAGACAGCTAGACAGAGACAGACTCCTTGGTTCCTTGGCTGTGAGAGAGGCTGTGTGTCTTATGTATCTGTATGCCATCACAAAAACCTTTCCAACACATGACCTGCATAGCCCAGCTGTGGCTGGAACTGAGCGCACTAAAGATGTCAGACCTCAGCTGTCTCAGGACTCAGCTTTGCCTCAGACATGCTACCTGCCTCCCTGAAAACATGACTCCAGTGTCCAGGCTCAAGGTTAGATACAACCACTTGGCAAATGAGAAGGCAGCTATGAACACAGAATGAATACTTTTGAATGCTTGTGGTTCAGCAACATCACTGTGAGTCACAAAACTCTTATCCATGTCTACAACTTACTTGAATGCTTTGCTGTTATCAACCTATGTAGGACATTTCTTTGATTTGTCCTATGACTTCTTCAGAAGAATTCCACATTAGAAATAATTTTCCATACTGATACACTGATAGGTTTTAATTTGAGTAGATATATGTATTCAAGTGTTGAGCAATCTTTGCTGTAAACCATAGCTAAAGCTGTTCCAAGAACAGATAGGTGAGAACAAGAGGTACAGTAAAGACCTTCTAATGCTTATAAAGGGTGTTCCTCTTAAATGAGGCATTTCATAACCTTCCTAGTTGGGAATAACGATCTTGGGAAAGTATTGTCATAGGTACAAAAGATGGAAACTTTTGTTTCCTCTGATCATTTATTACTATGTCAATCTTTCCCTTTATGGAGAGCAAGATGGTCCACAGTCATCTGAGATGAGCATTTTGGGGTCTCCAGAAGGCCTTTAAAGGGAAGTCAGAGAATTAAAAAACTGAGGGACAAAATTCATGCCTATTTAACAATTTAACTCTTGAGGCATGCATAATAACAATCTACCACAGCAAAGGGGAATTTACAGGAATCAGTGGAACAGAGAAAGAGATGAAAGTAGTTCTCTCACTGCCAGTGTTAAAGACTGCAGAGTAATGAAAGGGGAAATTCAGAAATGCAACAGTGCAACATGAAGAACATACAGCAGCAATACAGAAGTTTGACCTTGTAATTTGAAACTGGTCATCCTAGTGTGTATGGAATTTGGAAATATTAAGCACTAGAAAAATGTAAAATATTCATAGAATCATGAATGCTGCCTAGAGAAACTGTTGTGAAGGTTTTCTCATTACTGATACTTGGAGAGGTTAGTGATAGAAATTACTGTGGGATGAGTAATAAGTAAAAATATCCACTCAGACTGACTCAAACCAATATGAATTATGCCTGAGTCAATAATGAGTGTAGGATAGACATACTGGACTCGATTTTCCTCTGGCTTACAACATTGAAAATGAAAATTAATTCAAGAGACTACATACCATGGTTAAATGTGGGAACACCTACTTCCAGTTTGTAAGATCTGTACGGAAGGAGAAGCTCTGTTTTGTAGTTGAGTTCAAAAAATTGGGTTGAAATCCCAAAATTTGTCTCAAGCAAATTATTTCCGTGTTCTGTCACAATCCTTTTAATTTATATTCAAAAGTTGTTAAGATCAAAAGCACTCAAAAAAGAGACTTTTCTTGCTTAAAATCTGCTAAGAGTACCCAACAAATCTGCACCAGGAGGTACAAATGTGGAATATGCATATTATAGTGGGAATGAATCCAGGGTCTTGGGGAAGATAACGGGATAAGCATGAGTACTCAATAAGTGTATCACCTGGTTCAGAGCTTCTTGAATGAAACATATATAAGACTTTGGCTTCTTACCATCTTTTGGACCTATCAACCTTTTATTTACTTTTGCTTTTGTTATTTGTCTGCAAACAAAGAGATTCTTTGTTTCCCCGTAATCTCTGACACGACATGGTACTGTGATGGAAAGGATCATAAAAGGGATAAGCTAGAATGGCACATCACCAGCCACTGCTGGCACAGGTTAAAAAAGAAGGAAGACTGAAACTTTTTTTGCTTGTATTAAAAAAAAAAATCCTCAAAAACTCTTACATTGTGACTTTTAAAGGTATTTTGTTGTTTCTTTTTTTTTTATTTTTCCTCATTTATTTGAATATATGCTGTTTATTACAGAAAAGCAATTCCTTCCCATGCACCTTTAAAGTATTTTTCCCCCCTGTATATTACCACCTTAAGTTTTGTAACATAATTACAAATTTTAAAGTGCATGGATTGTCTGGCTTTTTAAGTTGAAAAACAATAAAACCTTGATGTGTTTTTTGATGAACTCCCATGATAAGGTTGCTTACCACCCAAACCCTTCTCTTCCTTGCTGTGAAATTTTAAACAAATATCTTCCTGTCCTTTCTAGTGTTCAGTCCCAGGGAGAAACTCAGCGACAATCTCAAATTCTGTGCAGGAAAACAAAGGGACAAGAAGCGCTAAAGGATGGTGTGCTATGCCTGGGTCACCATTCTGTTCCTTCCTAAGCTTCACTCTTCCTGTGTGACCCTGGACCTTACCCCACTTCTTGTTACTCTGTGAAATGGAGGTAGAAATACTTGAAATTGCACAGAGAGAGATAAACATCAAAGTCTGGGAGGTGCTCAAATACTAGAGAGATAGAGACAAGATAAGTACTGTACATAGAAAAAACTCCATTATGTGACTGAAAATGCCAAACAACAGGGCTTTAATCTTTAGACTTGCAGTTTAAATGAGGCCTTGTCACATCCCATTGTGTAGTTTCTATGAATGTTTATTTCAACAGCCCTGTCGCAGTGACCAATCTGGAATCATTCAGTTGTACAGTACTTCTCTAGGTACTAATTAATTTCCTAAATCCTCAGAACAAGGGCCCAAGCCCAACATGATCAACATAAGACCTGAAGGGTCAGGTTAGCTTAGCTGATGCCAAGCTCAACCATGCCAAGCTCAAATTGCCATGGCTTAAGAAGTTACTGGGCATTCACTAGGCTCTGGGGTTTCTGTTCATATATGCACTTTACTAATGGAAAATGCAGGGTGATATGACCTAACTTAGCTGACTTCCAGTGCAGGCTGAGGGCATGCATGCATTGTTGAATCTTAAGCACTTCACGTGGAAAGATCACAATAATTAAACAGGTATAATTTTGTGTGTACAAAAGCTTTTTAATTCCACCCCAACACTGCTGCTAAGCAAGAGTTAGTCAGCATTTCTCACTCTTTTCAAACTGCTCCTGGAAAATAGGCTCATATGTTCATTCTCCTCTTCTCTGACTCACTCTTATCTCCAGAAGCTGGAGGATAAGGAAGGATCAGGTTCTTTAGGCCATTAGGTCACTGGTCCCTCATGTTAAGTTGGATTCTGTTAAACTGAGATCAAGCCTCTAGTTTCCTCAAAGCCTTTTTGTAGGTTCCAGGATCTCTGTCTCAGGACAGAAACTCTGCTGCTATGAACAGCCTCCCAGCTGTGAAGACTATGGTGCCATATGAAAGTCACAGTAGAAATAAGGGATACTAGAAGGTGAATGTTTGCTGCAGTAGCATTCTTTGCTTCAGACACAGCCTTGTTTAATGAGGAATTCAGAGGGTTTTCATGAAGTCAAATGGCAATAAAGCCCAATAATTAGTTCACATATAGACAGTGAAATGCATCTGAGGTATAATAAAATAGCCAATGTAAATAAACATCATTTCAGCTAAAAATTGCTGATCAAAGTTGTATTCTCCTGAACTGAAAATTAAAAATAAAAAATTAAAGCAGTGTGACTTTAAAATGACAAAGGCATCCTCACATTGCTGCTTCGATGAAACACTTTAGAACAAATCTGATTGGAGGCTGGTCAGTTTGTGCCTGATGCCTAATCGAGAGCTTATATTTACCACAGTCCCTAGGGCTCTGCTTTATCTTCAAAGCTTGAGCCAAGAAAATTCGCTTGTTCAAGTTGTCTGCAGGCTGTTTTTCTTTCTTTCTCCCTTTCTTATTTTTTTTTTCTTTTGCCTCCCCTCTCTCTCCCTCTCCAGATCTCCATCCTGGCTCAGCTAACACACCTATTAATCCCTAGTCAAGTGCATACATGTAAAACTCCGATGAAAGAAAGCAAATGTGGAAGAAAAGAAACAACTGTACAGATCAACACCAGCACTACCATTTTCCTGCTGGCTTTATCTCTGTATTAAACAAATTTTTATGCATGCATGTATTTTCCAGAAATGTGGCAAGATGTAGCTTTGATATATCAACTTCACTGCAAATTTGGGCCAGTACCTGTCTCATATTGGTGGCCCCTACTTTGTTCAGGAGATGGCATCAAATGATAGGGCTGTCTCAGGAGCAAATCTTCAAGATTCCAGTGGTGTGATATTAACATAAGTTCTGTTGTGAGTCAATAGGTTTTGGACACTCAATTCCCATTTGTGCTTTTGAAAGATTTTTTTTTTTTAATTGGCTATCAGTCTTTCAGTAATGAATTAGGGAAGGAAACAGATACCAGAAATACCAGAAAAGTACCTCTGCAACTTCGGCTATAAATTAACCAATTAAATATGTAAGATCTATGGTTAGACACCTACAGACTCAATTGAATAAACAACAGTCAAATAGGGTCAATTAAATCTACACAACAGTAGTACTCATAACAGCATGTGAGACTGAAGATACCCATCAGTAAATCCTATTACTTGAATGTGCTAGTGTTTTTAAAATTTTACCCCCTGTATGTTTATGACTATTTATCCCTTCCCTTCTTCCCACTCACTCGTCAATTATTTAATTCCTCTGGAATGTTACTTAGCATGGAATACTGAATCCCTTCATTTCATGGCATACACAGTGTTTACCTGTAGCTCGTGTGCTACTGTATCTTAATGGGATCTTGAAGGAGGGTTCAAGGTTATTTAGTTTCCATGTTTAATTCATCCTTGAAGAGCTTTAAATAGAGACTGACAGCATGCTAATATTTGATAATCATTACCATCAGCCAAGGGGAGAATCAATGATCACCTAATACTTCTGTTGGTTTTAGAAATGGATCCTGTGACTGAAAAGTCAAAGTTATTAATCAGCCCTAGAATGATCCACATAAGACAAACTACATTCTCTCAGCACATAAAGCATGTTGTCTCCTGTTCATGCATGTTATCTTTCAATTTACATTTTATGCAGATTTGCCTAGCTCTATGATCTCCAATCAATTTTCTGGCTCACAAGGATGTTTTAAACACTTCCAGCCCCTTTTCAGATTTCACCATTTTCATCTGCAGTAGAAAATGCTGCTGGCTGAAGCTGCAGCTAGGAGTTGGCATGTTCTGAGCAGGGGGGAAATCCCTATGTGATGAAAAGAACAGCTATTTGCTAGGAGAAATTCTGTTCAGGAATGGCTCTTAATGAGAATCAACTTACTAGGACTACTGTTTATATAACTTTATATTGTTCATATTACTTTTTGTACTGTTTACATTAATTAAGAGTATACATAAACAACAAAAATTTGAACTATTATTTGTTCAATTATGCGACAGTCTCAGTTTTGCCTACAGTTCTTTCATACTTGAACTGCATAATTTCAGACCCAAATCCCAGTTTTGGTCCTAAAGTGACTGTGACTGAATACAGCACTGGATATCCAAACAGTTCAACAAAGTACAGAGGAATATATTTCAAAACATTCCTCATTGAACAAAGAGACACAAATGATCATGAATAGATATTTTTGCAGTTTTCCATTAATCTGGGGTCTGGAATTATGCCATCTTCTTATATCTTATCAATTGCTTTCTCAGAGCTCTTTCCTTTCTATCACTTCAGCCAGCACCGTGTGTTTCTGGTATTTAAGGTCTTGAGATTACTCTCAAGTGACAAATGATGATATATGTACCACAGCCCAGTACTTGTCTCTTGCAGTTTAACTCACTGGGAAATTCTATGGCCCTTGGAAATCAGACTTTGTTTTTTTGGTTTTGGTATTAGAGAAGAGAGGCATCCTGTTTTAACATGAGACTTTAACATTTGGTTTGGAATTATTTCCTGATTTTCACAAGCCCAGAGAAGACAAGTCTCTTGACATGCACCTTGTGCTTTAATCACAAGAACATCCTTAATTAGAGGCAAATTCTGACACTAAGTCAAACAGATCACTTGTGGAATAAGGTAGTCCTCAGTGAGAGTGACAGTGGCAACATTTGGTCCTTGATAAATGAAAGACAGTGCTGAGTACCTCCCCAGGAATTTGATGAGAATGCACAGTAACACCCTTATCTAAAAGTCTGAAGCTTTCCTGCCTTTCCCAATGAATGTAAGATTTCTAAATACGCTCTCTTATATTTTTTTCCTAAAAAAAAAAAAAAAAGCAAACTATTAATTTTCTTTTTATTCTTATTTGAATCAAAAATTATTCACATTTCTGTTATTAATTGGCTGAGATTTGCAAAACTGCAGAATTACTGAAGGAGTGGTGTTTAAAATCTTATCTTCCATTCATTTACTCACATGACACTCACTGTTATTGCAGTTCTTCCAAGAGTTCCTTTTCTTACCTATAGGTTTGAATTGTGGATTTACTAGATCATTGTGAATCCCAAATATTGCTAAGAGGTCATATAATTTCTACAGGGTGCAGTGGACTGTCAGTTATTTTCTGTGGTTTTAGTCACAGCAGACTGGTTCAGCGTGAAAATGGGGGAAATATTTTTAAGAAAAGTAAATAAGCCCATTAATCATTGATAAATTTCAAGATACAACATGTTTCAAATTGCTCAGATCTATGGTTAATATTATGCACCACTTCTGCTGAAGCACTCACTGCAGATAACCCAGAAGCTCACAGCTGTCCAGCTGCAAGCTGAAAATTTATCTAGTATGGATTGTATGTCACCAATGAGCATTCTGGTCACTTGTAAAATCTGGTGCTCAACCTTAACAATTGCATAAGCTGTGCATGGGTCCTCTGGCTATGAGGTATTTCCTTACAAGCAGTAGAAGTTCTCAAGACCACACAAAAATGTACATCAGAGTAGATATTGCAGTGATCCTTCATGCCCTGGGAAGTAATGCTTCCTCTGGAGTGGAAAGAAGGCATAAGGGGCCAAAATTGTAATAAAGACATTAAGTTATAACAGGAATAAATTTAGCTCCATGAGTTTAGATGAGCAGCCTGGACAAAATGGTACGTGACAGCTCTTCAGAGACAGGTTTTCCTCTGAGTCTGTACTGCCACTTTAGCACTACATGTTTTTCTTAGCCCTAATCATATGCAGTGCAAGAAAAGAAAAGAAACTCAGCTGCTTCTAAGTGCTGAAAAAGACACTTTAGAGTTTCAGATGAATGGGTAAATGGGTAGATGGACAGACCCTAGATCCCCACCAAATAAACTCCTCACAATATGGGCTTGCCAATTTTCTGGTTATTTTTCTCAATGGGTTAAAGAGAAGCACATGGTTTTAATATCCGGCAAAAGTCAGGCTTCATATAATGGTGTTCTGATATTGACCACATCTCTTATACAGGACAGCTGAGTTTCTCCACCTTATGAAAAAGAAGGCAGTAAAGAAAAATTTCTCCTTTTTCTGTTCTGCCAAGACTCCAAAATAAAGTGCATAACAGATCATCTTAGTTAACCAATATATTTTGCTATTATCATTCTAAAAATATTTGATGAAGGGTTAGGGAAATAATGTAGACTGAAGAAAATAAAAACTATTTTCAAATATAGAAACATTGTTTAAACCAATTATCATTGAATGAACTAATTAGATTGTTAGAATTCTGAATTGACACTAAAATAAAATTTTAGAATATTCTAAAAATGTATTTTTAAAAAATTCTGTAATCACTCAACTAACAGCTGACCCAGCTGACCCAGAAATTATAGCAATGAGTATGTCATCAGATGTTTCCTTTGTGCAAGCAACTTTCCACTAACACTTCTTCAAGCCAATTCAATTTTAAGCAGCAAAAGTTCTAGCTATTCTTTTAATAATCTAAAGGCAGTAGCATGATAAAATTATTCCAATTTTTCCAATGTGTCTTTTGAGTTTTCATCTGCAAGTGTGTGCATGTTCATTTCACTGTAGAAGTTTAGATAATTCTCCTCTAAATATTGGAAACTGGTGCAAATAAAGGGGTAGAGAAACAGCTACTTACTTACTTACTATACCCTTACAATATATTTTTGGTCGCAAAAAAATATTGCTATATTTTTAATATGTACTAATTACATTAACATGGACCACATGCCTGAAACCTTTGAAAAATTCCTTCTTAATCTGCTAGACAACATTGGCCATGTATTTGGATAAAGCAGCAAAATTACTGGATGAGGAGAAAGTGGCACATGTAATGCATTTGAATTTCAGAAAAATATTTGATACAATGTCTGAAAAAACCTTATTTGAAAACTTAATTGAAGTTGTCTTAGAGGAAAATGGTGTTGTATGGATTGAAAATAAACATTAATGGATAAATAGGTGAACGATATTGCAATGAAAGGGTAATGACAAACCACAGCACAATGATCGAGGAGAGGTGCCTACCAGGGCACCAGAGGGAACAGTCCACCATAACATCTTCATTAACAAACTCTAATACAGAGTGCGTAACATACTGACAATGTCAGTGGATAATGCCAAATGTGCAGGAGATGTAAAGAAGATGAATCAAGGCTTAGATTTAATTATAACAGCATGAATAAAGAGTAGTTAAAAGAAATTTCCAGTCATTTCAATGTACAGCACAGCAGATGGATACAAGAAATTCAGATGAGAAATAATCTGAGGGATATAAAGTCTTCTGAGGAATGATCCAGAAGAAAGATCTAGAAGTAGTAGCTGGCAATTAATATGAGCTCTACATACAACACAGAAGCAAACAAAGACCATGTCAAATATGGACCGAAGAAACAAAAAAATTACTTCATAGAATATCATGTAATGAAGTTAATCTTTTCTTACATAACTGTGGTCTTCCACACTAGTGGAATTATTGTTTTTGTTCTGGGAAAATTTATAAGAAAGTATATCATCAGGAGCAACAAATAAATAAATTATCAGAAGGGAGATATGAAGGAAAATAATGGGAAAAGATAAAACATGGTTGATATTTAAGAATATGCATATGTAAATCACAATCCTTCACAGAGTCAATAACTTCAAATACTTTTTAAAAAGAAAATAAAAATGAAACCAACAGCTTAAGAGTGTATAGTGTCCTTTCAGGACAGACTGAAAGAAGGATGCCAGCTGAAGAAAGGACAATATTCTTTACTTATATTAAGTATGACTTGCAGAATTGTTGCTGTAGAGGAATGATGAAGCAAACAAGCATGAGTGGTTTTGACACTCAGTCTCCTTTGAGGTACACATGTCCCCACACCTGATGCATCTGGCCTAAACAACCAGTAGGTTGAAACTTCCACATATGGTAAGTTAGGTACATTTAGAACATATGCATGCAGGGGGCCTGTCTTCTCTAAGGATTTGCTCAGTCATAGAAAAACTGGGATGGAAAAACAGAAAGGAAGGTCAGTAGCATCTGGAAATTTGCTATCCTGTAGGGAGATGATGCAGCTCAAATGCCTGGAATTGGGTTTGGAAATATGATTTATGTTTCCCTGTGCCAGCTTTGATGAATTTGGTGCCACATTACATTGCAAAGGGTGTCTGGGAAATTCTCTGACTATCATGTGAGGTGTCAACATGTATGTAGAGGTGTTATGTAAAGTCTAGTAAGACTATGGTAATCAGACGTATCAAGTGACAAGCTGCTCACAAAGTCTTGGAACCCGGGAGCTTTGCACATGGGGATGCACCTGGATTAAGAAGCAGACAATCTCTGCACAAGGTCAGAGGAGACAGAAATTGGGCTCCTCAAGCAGGTGCTGCTCCAACCTGCAGGCTGTTCAGAGACCATGGGCCAGGGCTTCTGAGGAATCAGCTGTGGTGCTTTGTCCAAGGCAACGAGCTGTGGGCAGTTCGACCAAACTTATGTGGCAAGTGCTTTGAGAGGCATGGTGCTCCTGAAAGCCAAAATGACTCTTCACATGTAGGAGAAGTTGGAAGACACAAAAAGCAAAAGTAAGATGCAGTGCCACTTGTCTGACAACAGCTTTTCTTAGGAGGGAGTTGTACATTTCCACATTTCATTAGAAAGGGCCATGTATCTGTGCCTACTAGGCAGTACCTACTCCTGCTGCATCTCTGGGACTTTGAGGGCAAAGGGAGATTATGATAAGTTTCAGCAAAAGTGATTTCTTTACTCTGAGAAAAATGTTCAGTTTTGTACCATCACCATATGGCACTAGCCTTGTTAGTACAACTTGGTAGAGGTCACCTTAGAGACAGAATGGCATTTCTTTTCTGCCTCTGCCTGGGATCTCTTTTGAAGTCATATTTCTTCCTTGTTCTGATGCACAGGGGTTCCAGACCACAGCATATGAACATATCTTGTACCATCCCAGAAGTATTAGGGTCTACCAGAAAATCAACATTAAAAGCATCCAGAAATTGTGCAAGTACTGCATGAGCAACACATGATTTTTGTACAGTTCTTCTTTCCTCCCTAAGGGTCCTAGAGCATTTTATTCCCTCATCTGATACTGAAATGCAGCCACCTCTGGGGTGGAAGCCAGCAGCCATTCAGCATCAGGGACAGTGCCATATTTAAGCAAGATAAATGCACAGAAGAAAGACCATCTGTTAGCATGCCAGTCAATTTGTAGATACAAGTAGATCCATAGCAAGATGTGACAAATTCATGTGCCAGAGCCCCCTCCAATATTTCTAGCAGAGTACAGACAAGCATAAGGAAGCCATTTGTGCATGCCCTAATGGTGCTGTAAGCCTGCCTGGGTGGACTTTGCTCTCTTGTGATATCACTGTTCCCCTCTGAGACAAGGGACAGAGCAGAGTTGACGCTATCAGTCAATGCCTCCCCTATATAAGGGCATGAAGGTAGGCATGACAACTTTTTTGCTCAGCTCTAGTCAGTGGCTTTTGCCAAAGCCTTGAGCCAAAGCTCCTCCGGACGAGTGCCCAGAAACATTTGGCTCTAAAACCAAGCTGAGGGATCTCTAAGAGCCAAGTTGTAGAAGCCTCATGGAGTCTCTGTGGCCAAAACCATGGAAAAGGAAATTAGCTTTGAATAGAGCCCTTATAGATCAAACACCCAGAGTAGACTAAACATCTTTGACAATGAGTCTAATATTTCATGGCAAGGCAATTTTGCTCAGTAATTTGTTCAGATCTAAATGCTTTTAGTTCTCGAAGTTCATTTCTCACTAAATTATTTTCTCAGGACAGTTTGTTTGAACATAATAAGGAATCCAAGTCTCAGCTACAGCAGGACCTTTGCAATACAAGTGCATGTGTTATAATACCTTATTTTCCATCATGGGAATTTAATGAAATTCACTAAAATGACGGCCCACAGCAAAGATTTTTCAATAATGTATGTTAAAAGGGTTATTATGTAATGACTTAGAAGTAGGGAGTTAAAAGATGATAGTGTGTTTCAGCATACAATATGCTATGAAGGATTAGCTAAACTATTGGGAGCCCACACAGGTCTCCACTACCCTCAGCACTTGTGAGTCATTGTGTTCTTGTTTGTTTCTCTGATAAGTTCAGTAAACTGGGGTGTAGTATATCACGCAGCAGAGCCATATATCATTCCATTCTCTAATAAGAACATAAAACAACCATTGATTGCAAACAGGCTCTTTTAAAGATTCACTACACTGTTTGGCATTTTCAAATGTTTTTATGTTGGCAAGCTATTATAATAACTCATATGGGATCAAAATGCATATAACTTATTTCAAAGTATTCCACATGCTAATTAAGTAAACAGAAATGCACTTGTCTCTACCTCCTCCATCAAAAGCAAGCATGCTTATTCTCCACAACATTATTTCACTTCAACTTCTCCTCTTTGTGTATAATTCCAAGCCTTCTTCCCCCACCTCTAGCATTCATATTCCTGTCCACTGAGTCTCTTGTTACTGTCTCTGTCTTTTCATATATCTAAAATATTAAAGTAAAGCAAGGCAATGAGTCACATTTTATCTCTCCAAGGAGGAGAGAGGAAGATGACACATTGTGCACTGCTCTTACTAAGAAAAATACAGTAAATGTGGTGATTTTTTTAATTTAATCCTTATCAAAACAGCATTGCACGAGTCATCTTCTTTTCTGAAAAAAAAAACAAACAAGAGAGAACAAAGCAAAGACAGGTGAAAGAAACACCAAGAATTATACCAATTATGACATTTTTTTCAGTTCGGTTCAGAGTGCTGGATATTTGACTGCAGCTTGAAGATAGTCATATAAAAAAAAGTTTGATATTTATTAATTCCAAGCAAAATAAGCTTCCCCTCAATGTCCATATCTGTAAGTTCCATTAGTATTACTCATCTGCATAAACCAAGGGAAGAACAGACCCCTTAGAGTCAATTGTATTTTCACATTCAAAGCCAGAACTACAGTCTTCCATTAGTATGTTTATAGCTTATGTCTTTTTTTTAGAGAGCAGACACCACTAACACCTTCATGTAGCATGGGTGGGGTGATCCCTGAGTGGACATTTTGGGATCCACACTACACAGAAGGCAGAGGGGGAATGTCTGTCCCTCTGAGTCTCCCTCCCTGCAGAGGGCCTTTTCAAAAGGCTCTCACTCTGACTCGGTTACTTGCTTAAGCACTGCTAGGGCTTTGGATCTCTGATGTATCCAAGAAGGAAAATGCAGCGGGATGAGAGGACAAAGTGGAGTCTGGCACAAGTGAAGTACTGGAGCTAGGACCTGGAAATTGCTCCCGCTAAGGAATTTTCAAAGGAGTTCACCTGGGTGAAAACGGTCTTTGAGGTACAAATGGTTCACACCCCAACTTGTGGCTATAATTAGTTGTGCCAGAGGAACAGCCAAAACCAGCTGCTCCACAATGTCTCATTAGATCTGCCATTTTACACACAGCAGCCAAAAACAAAACAGGCAGTTGCTTGGCAGAAGCCTGAGGCTGCTTGGCACCACAGCAGAAGCATGCTCTTAGCTGTGGCCAACCCCAGGCACAGGAAGAAGGAGAAAGAGAGGAGGAGGAGGAGGCGGCACCAACAGGCAGTGCCAGCCTTCATTATTGCAACAAGATTTACAGGTTGTGGGTTAGCTTTCTAAGCAGGTAACAATGCCTGAAATGATAGAGAAGGACACACATCATATCTGAATCTCTCAAGAATGCTGGGAGGTCTGGAGAGCCATAGGCAAAGGGAATTGTGTCATATTCATGCTATTCTCAAGTCTGGCAGTGGGCTCCCATCCCTGGGTGTTTCTGTGAAAACAGAGGCCTAGCAAGCCAGCCCTTCAGTGCTTCATAGCATAGAGAAGGATTTTGAGTGCTATAATTGAAAGATTACCTACAATCACCACAAGCTCCTGTTCAGATTCGGACACCCACCATGACTGGGTTCCATAGTAGCTGTAAATTAATGCTGTTAGTCTATCAAAATGCATTTATGCAAAATAACCATTGTAAAGGAAGCAGACAGTATAAGAGGGAGGCCCTATTATTTTATGGACAGTCTTTCTCTTACAGTGTATGTTTCAAATGCAAATTTGAAATGGGTCTTCCACTTTGAGATAAAGGTTCCAACTTGCTGATACACCCTAACTTTATTAGTCTCCTATTTATCTATGTTGAAGAAGATAATACTAATCCCTTCATCATAATATCTCAGAACTCTTATTGCTGATCCCCGTGGTCTCTCACAGTGAAGTCACAAAAATGCAGATTCTGCTAAAATAATTAATTTATTTCATTAAATAAAGTGAAGTTTGTGGGGTTTTTTGTTCTTTGCTGCCTTGGCATCTTACTTGTTTTTCCAAGACTGCTAATGGTCCTAAGACCACTCACAACTTCTGGACATCCTGGACAGCATCCACTTGCACTAGAATGTAGAGTACAAACATTTGTATTTGAAAGCCTCAAACTTATCTTTCTCCCTTGAGACTTTTGCTTGCTTTTTGGTCTCCATTGCACCAAATGTCTCAGCAGCTGCTGGAATCAGGATGGTGAGGCTGCATGCCAGATAATTCCACCAAGAAGAGTATGCCTTGTTCAACCCTTTTACCTACACAAGGAACAATTAAATTCTCAAATCCACCCATTGTTCGCGCAGTTATTTCACTTTTCCAATGAAGATTTTATAAGGTTGATGCTCTAAACTTAACTGCATGCTCAGCCCTTCCCAGTCACCCTTGGACGCAAAGAGATCTTGGATTACCATTGCCACCTAAGCCTCACCTTCAGACCTACAGGCTGAAGCATTTCTGCAGACTTCAGGAGTAATCCTTTGACCAAACCAAACTGAGCAAACTCTGCAAGTAAACATTTAACTCTCATCTGTGCTTCAGGAAAAATCTCTTGGAAAATCTGCTCCACAGCTGTCTGGGACAAACTGCAGAATGCCCACACTGTATCCTGAAATGTCTGAGAAGAAAATACAGACCTCTGAGCACTTTGCCAAATAGCCAAATAAGTGGTGGCTGTGCTTTTAGAGGACATGTTTATACAAGAAATTATGAAAAGTACACAATAATGTCTAAAAGAAATAAGCCCTCAAGGGTGCAGCTCTTCTTACAGGAGGAAAGCTAAAAAAGAATTATAATTTGCAGTGTGTACCCTTGATTTTATGCTGTACCTTTGAATGTGTTGAGGATTTGGAAGTTCCTCATTCTTACATTAAAATATATTCAAAACTTGGTGGTCTTAAGGTATTTTTTTTCCAGTGCTGCACAGGAAAAAAAAAAAAAAAAAAAAAAAAACCAAAAAAACACATGCCAAAGAAAATAAATAAATTGATGTTTAAACATAATCCTTGCAGTGAAAATAAACTGGGCACCCTCCAAACTTCCAAGCATGAAGAAGCAAAGATTTTCCACCCCCCCTAATCTTCTAAGGTCTTCCCCTGCCTCATAATATTAAACTAAGTCTTACAAGTAATCTGACAGGATTTCAGGCTGAAGCAGCAGCATACTCCAAGCACTTCAGCAGCAGTGATGGAAATCTGCGTAACCCTTACAGGTACAGAAAGTGACACCATCCCTTCAGAGAGCATGCAAGCCTTACATCATGGACCTGTGCTCCAGAAGTATGTGTTCTGTATGGAGGGAGGATGGAGAGGAAGTGAACGCACTTTCAGGGTGGTGTAACACAACCCTCTCCTCTGCTGTTCCCTTCTCCTGGCATCAGGGTGGATGTAATTCTTCTCATGCATTATTGATAGACCCAAAAGCCTGCCAAGCTTGCCTGCTTTTTTTGTGACAGACAAAGGAGGGTACACGGATGGCACCTCTCACTGCTCGGGGCTCTGCTTTCATTAAGAACATTTTCTGCCTGCTCTCCAAGGGCACCCTCTGTCAAAGACTGCCACGCAATAAAGAAAATATGGCTTTGAAGTCCAGTGAATAGAAACAAAATGAATTAGCGTTCAGGTGTTCGTGCAACCTGATTACAAAGGCCCAATTCAGTGGCGTCCTTCACACCTTTTCACTTGTCCCTGCATAATCTCTACACATCTTTTAGGCTCTCTGCCTTTCTAGTCCCCCTCCTCCCCATTCCCCCCCCCCCCCCCCCCCCCCCCATCCCTTTATTTCCTAATGCTTGCAGGTCCTCCAGGAAGACACAAGCACTTACAGTTGTTGAGTGATTAAATATTTATAATCAGGGCAATGAGTGAGGTGTTGAATAATAAATGCTAAGGTTGAGGCGGCCTTAGATAATTTCTGCAGATTTCTTCATCCACTGCCTCTTTGATTCTAAGGCAAAATTCCTTTAATTAACAAAAACTTTCTTTTCTTTTCTTTTCTTTTCTTTTCTTTTCTTTTCTTTTCTTTTCTTTTCTTTTCTTTTCTTTTCTTTTCTTTTCTTTTCTTTTCTTTTCATCTTCTTTTCTTTTCTTTCTTTTTCTCTTTTTCTTTTCTCTTTTCTTGTAGCTATGACAGGCAATAGTACTTTATCACTGTTTCTTTCATGAACCTTTACCCTGAGAAAGTGCTGGAGCTGCTATTATAACCTTAGATAGACATGCATAAAATTTACATTGGTTGTTGCTTGTTCACATGTGGCTTTTATATCATGATGTGATTCTTAGGGATATCCTGTACAGGACTAGGAGTTGGAGTCAGTCCTTGTGGATCCCTTCAAATTTGGCATATTCTGTGCTTCTGCAATATATAAAATATATCTATTTACTTACATTCATTCAAACTTCTCTACATCAAGAAATGAAAATCTTCATTAAGAAATAAAAGTCTGTAATAAGTGGTCAGTCAACTGTTAGGGACAGTTGCAACATGTTGTGATGGGGAAGATGAGCGACTTATATAAAGCTTCTTTAAAGAGCTGTCATTGTAGCTAACCCTGCACTTTACAGAACAGATAGAGCATCTAGATTATCCAGAGCTTTCTTTTGATTTGAACTGGGAATGAACTTAGTGTTTAATATATTTCTTTCCTCTCCTTAATTTCTCTAAACAACAATATTGGATCTGGGGCTTTTCTGCATTTTATTTCCTTAGAATATACAATTTAAAAACAAAAAGAGTGCTGTTTTCCAGAGTCAAGTGAAAATTTCAGTTTGAGGGAAGTGAAGTTCTTCTTCTTTAGGAAATATTTTTGACACTTGTATGGAGAAAAAGCCTGTAAAAGTGATATCTCATGAAATCAGAAGTTCTGCAGCAAGAAATAAGCATTTTCCTTCCCTTCCCTCTTTCCAGTTACACTCATTCTCATGGCTATGCAGCAGACTGATTTGTCATTTCTGAATGCTAGAATTTGTGGAGAACTGCTGGTATAGCACAAAGTAAAATACAAAGCAATGACTCCTGTGATCCAGGGTTCACAGAGGCTAAATGTGGAATGACCAAAAGCAGGAAAAATGCATTCAGCAATAGGATTTGGAAAAATAGCAAAAAGATATCTGACAGTTAGGAGCTTTGAAGCATTTCTGTGTCAAAGAGGACTTAACCTGGAGCATAAAACTAACAAAGAAGCATTGGGAGCCCCAAGGTCTGTCTCCAATCATGTCACTCCGAGGGCTATATCACTTAACTCCTCTCAAAATGAATGACACTGTATTTCTATGTGTGATTACACTGTTTTGAAACTTGATAAACAAATGTTCTACATTATTCTAAGATCTTAAAATTAGAAAGGAACTGGAAAACATTCAAAGGGCAAGGCAATGTAAGGGTTTCTGGCTGATGCTCCTTCCCTCTCACATCCTTCCCCTTGCTCCAAGGTGCATACTTTTCTACAGATCACAGCTCCTTGAGCAAACACACACCTGCTCTGCCATAGTCCTCCCCTCAGGCTGCAGTGTGGCTATCTGCTCCACTATGGAGTACGTCATCTTTGTTCTTTTCCTCCTCCTCCTGACCTTAGAGCTCCCCCTGCTCATTATCATTCTTTTTGTTCCATGCTCTTCCTCCCTCTGTGCCACACTTGCTGCCCCTGCACACTTGGTGCTTTCCCAATTTGGCTCATGGGTGTACCTGCATCCTGTGATGGGGCTGTTGCAAAGAGCTCTTCAGCAAAGGGCAACCCAGCTTCTTCTCATGGAGGAAAAAGCCTTGCAAACCCCTGCTGCCAGCACAGACACCCAATATAGACACAATAAGATAAAAAATTTAGCACAAAATTAATCTTTTCTGAGTGTGTAATCTAACACATTGCAGCTGGATGCTAATGAGGAATATTTCTACTGATGCATTCTGTTGTTTGACTTTTCAGCTATAAATACACATAAAGAAAAATTAAGCTGTCCACTTAAGCTCAGTCATTGGAATACAAAAGGGAATAGGGTTTGAGTTTAAATCAAAACATCTTCATACTGGTGATTCACTCTATAATGCAAACAATACAGCTGCTTTGGTCATATTATCTCATATTATCATATTATCTATCATTATATCAAGTAATTTGAAATAGTATGACATCCAAAAGAATGCAGAAGTTGGCATTGATATTTCAAGGGGGAAAATGGGGACACCCTCACAGACTAAAAAGGTCACCAGGGATGAAAATATTTGCTCTATTCCCATGTGCAACTTCAAACACAGTTACAGTGCAACAACAGAAGCAGTAAACTTAGCTTTCTGGAGGACTTTTTCCTTGTTGTTGTTGCTGAACACTGTTCATGTTGTAATCTTATCCTCCTACCCAGCTTCATGATGCATGGCCATTCCTCTTCCTGTTGCACCTTACCAGGCTTCAAGAACTCAATATTTAACAAATTGATGTGTTTACTTATGTGCGTGGACCATTACTATCCAGAAAGATGAAAGGAAAATAAGGATCCTGTATGAAGAAATTTCCAGAAATCTATTTCTCCAGAGCAGCATGCATGGTGGAAGTTCTTGGTGGTGTTCTCTATGGCTTCTCTCCTCATCATATGTTGACAATAGATGTCACAAAACTAATTTGTTCAAACTAATTTGATTTATTACACATTTTTGGTATTTACAGAGGGGGAATAAAACATCTCTAAGTCAGTTCTCTTAAGGAAACTCAAGCTTTTAACCTTTGCTTCCTTGGAGTTTTCTATTCACTTCTCATAGCATTTTCTGTTTCCTGAACTGGGTCCTTTACTAGAGATCCTGTGTCAACTTTAAGTTGTAAAATGCTGCAGACCCACCAGTTTCAGGAGAGTTGCTTGCAGTTTTCACTGATCAATAGAGGTGAAAAGTCAGTATGAAAGAAAAAGTCCCACTTACACTTCAGACTGTTACACCACCTGCTCCTATCTTGGTATGTACAAGGCATTACAGGGTTAAGCCTGTGTTACCATGGTAGAAAGAAAGAAGGAGGCCTCAAGGTGCACAAGATTTATTCCTCCCTCAAAACATAGTCCTTTGCCTCAAGTGACCTATTACTCTTACAACTGAGCCCAGTTTTGAAACAGATAAAATGCTTACAAGTAATTTTTTCTCCTGAAGAGGACCATTTGGACTGTATATGTTGGATAGCATCCTGTGCACAGAGTGAGTAATGGGAAAGGTTTCATAGAGGTGTTTGGGCTTGTAAGGAAACAGCACAGAGCAGACAGGCCTTGTAACCAGACAAGATGTTAGCCCTCTGCCTCATTCAGCCACTGATTTAACAGAAAAGTAAACCACTTCCTCCCTCTCCCCTACACCCATAACTTTCTGGACTAGGAGCTGTCACTTTATGTGCATCTTCTACCAGCAAGGGTCTGATCTCAGTTAGGGCTTCTCAATGATGATATCATAATACAAAAATATAATTGCTAGGATGGAAATAATAATAGTAACTGTAAGAGACAAGAAAAAGTCATTCAGAACTCTGTTGTAACCTCAAAGTCAACAGCAATCTCCAGATTTAAAACAAATCTCACGTTATGGAGAAAAAATTAATCCATGTGAATAACTAAGTTATGTCCGTGTCTCAACACAAAATCTACATAAATATTTGACTGGTAAAAGTGTCCATTCATGTGATACTTCATGCTCCTCAGTTTCCCATTGTCAGGCTCATCATTACATAAGCTTTCAGGCACCCTGAGATGGTGCATTACAGAGTTAGCAGAAGTGTGAATGCCACAACTAGAGCAGCGGATAGGAAAAGGCTGCCTAGAATTGCCTCCTAATTTCGTTTCCTCTCCCCACCAAGGGGTAATTGCTAAACCACCAACAGCTAAATAGATCCATCAACAGATGCCAAGGCTGCTGCTAGGTTTCAGTCTTGTCTTTCCCAGTAGGGGCCACTACAGAGCATTAAATAGGAAGGAAGACTGGGAAGAGAAAATGAGTACAGTATAACAGAAGGAACCAGGTAAATATGAAAAATGCTTCACTGGAAGATTAATCCTTCCTGTAGTCCATCGTTAAAGTAATAAAAGGTTTATGATTCATTTCTTACATTATAATGGAGGAGGCAATTAGTAATTACTGGATTTATAGTATTTGTTGTGTTAACTCAGCCAATAAAATACACAGCAAAACTGTTTTTCTGAAGCACATTCATTGCAAAGTAATGTTCTTGAAGCATTAAAAATGCAATCTAGTGCACTGCACTTCATGTATTATTACAGAAAGAAGGATGATTCTCCAAAGTATACTGAGGTATTAAGAGCTCAAATATTTTCATTTTTTTCCTATGCAATTTTTTTTCCCCAAAGGAAGTTTAAACAACCTAAGTAATTTCCAGTAATATGATTTAGCACAAAACCATACATGTGCTTAATGTCTATTGTTAAAAAACTGAGCACCCTTTCTCAAACTTCCACATCTTTCCTCTTAATGTACAATCAAGTTTGTATCTTTTCTTCACATGGGAAAATGGTCAGACTCACATGATCTTCACTGGCTACTGGAATTTCCTTTGTATCTGCCCTAATAATACTTTTTGCTTCCAGTAAAGTATTTCACTAAAGTAATATTTTTTCTGGTAGTATTATTGTCCTGCTGTAAACTGGAATTCCACTATTATACATTGATCAGTTATATGCAAAATTTACATTCTGGAGTTGTTACAAAGTAAATTTTATATTAAAACATCTTTTAATATATAGCAAAAATTTAAACTAAATTAACAAAAAAATGAAAGTATTATTTTTGTTACATTCTTCTATCTCACCTACATGTGCCATGGAACTCAAGACCTTGGAAAGTGATTGCTTTATAATGTATCCATGTTCAGTTATTGGGCTTCTATCCATGAGCTAAATTAGACATGTAGAATAATAGAAAACACATTAATTTCCATCCAAAAAAATACAATCATCTTTCACTTTAGCCAAAGAAAAGTTTACAATAAACACCACTCATCTAGAGGAACCCTACAGCCAGGGAGGGGAAAACAAATGGAAAGGGATGAAGTTTGAGAAAACCCCTTCATCTTATGGAAGTAATTTTTCTAAGTCATGACTATAGCCTTATAGTTATGAAATTCAGGATTGCCAATTCCCCTGCTAATACATTTTCCTATACATTCCCTAAATGTTTTCTTTTGCAAAAATAGGATTGACTTTCTCTCCACTGAAAAAATCCTGGCCACGTAATCCTTGATCATCAAGGCAGGAACAGCCCTGTAATTTCCTTCTAAAAGTTCTTAAAACTGAATTCAGAGTTAAACTGTCATGCGTAGCACTCCTCAGGGGTTCCTGGAAAGCCATTTCCCCATCTGAGCATGTAACTCTGTGAAACCAAAAAGGGAAGCAGTCAATCTTGTCAGCTGTTTCTAGTCAAAAGTTTTTTGACAGCCGAGTTATAATTCTTAGAAATAAATTTCTGCTATGGAATTAAGTTCAGTAGAGTGAAAGGTGTTGGAAAATACAAAATTTTCAGAATTATTGAAATAAAATATCTTTATTCATCTGAACATTTTTTAACTCCCATGTTTCCAGAATTTTCATCAGTAGTACTGATTTTCAGATTCTATGTGAGAAAAAGCAAACTGTAACTTTTTGGGGAAGACAATAAAAGCTTACATCCTTTAACACTAGTGACAGATCTCTGCAAATGCATTATTTGCTACATTGGAGAAAATCTTATATAATCCACATGTTAAAAAAACCCAAACAATAATACGTTATCTAGCATACTCTTTATCACTGCTTCCTTAATATGGTTTCAAACCCAAAGAAGAGTCTGTGTGCCTTAAAGCTTGTTTTTTAACCAACCGTATCAGTTGATCTAATAAAAGATAATGACTCTACAAACCTTCTCTTTAAAAACATTTCACACAGTCTAGCTGGAGACAGAGAGGGGAAAATTAAGTTCACAAGCCTTGCTTGTGAAGTCCCATCGAAGGGCCGATGAATTTGTCTGGATGCAATATGTAATAAACAACCCTGTGAAAAAAAAAGGCAGAAGCTTGCACAGCATCTGCTTTGCAAACTTAAATAACTTGGCCATTTAAGTTGTTTTGTTTGGTCTATTACATATGGCAAAATGATCCAATTGATGCACTCAGTACCATCAGTATTTCATTTTAAAAAACGAATCTGTTCTCTTCCCTTCCCCTCCCCATGCTGATGGAGGATCAGTTTAATATCTGGATTGCTGGCAGTGCACTTGAGTGCTGGTGAGTCAGATAGATGGGAATGCTCCCTCTGAGTCAGTGTGGAGCCAGCCTCCCAGCATGGTGCTTGGGGACACTCTGGTGCTTGAGCTGCAATCATTTAGATCAGAGAAAACCAAAGCCCTGAACAGTTGCGGTCACTTGAAATCAGATGGAAAAAGCAGAGATATTACGCCAGTATCCTCAGCAAACTCAAAAGAAGACAATAATTGCATGAGGCCAGATCTGCTCACACTCTGCCAAGAACCTTGATGAGATAGTCTTCTTTGTTTTCTGCCATTAAATACTCAAGCTCATTATTTTTATTTTTGAAAAAGTTGCTGTATTACACACAAGTAGTGGTTGCATTTCAGTGCTGCACAAAGTGGTTCTGTTACATATAAGCTATAGGTTTGCACATGAGAAGGAACAAATCAGTCCTAGATGTGCTTTTGCATAGACTTCAATGGAGTTTAGAGTCATCCTAGGCTTTTTAGATGATCTATAATTCATCTGGAAGAAAACAAAAGGAATTTAATCACAAATTAATTTTTTTAGAAAAAAAAAAAATACTGCACTATGAGTTCTTCCCCTGGCCTGTAAGCTCTTTGCAAGCAGTGCCCAGATTCTTATTTTAAGTTCCACCAGTGCATAGCACAGTCAGGTCCTCTGCGTTTTTGAATGATGTATCTCAACAAATCCATCACAACAGCGATAACCCCAATGACAATGATGTCCATGATAATAAATTCAGCACTTTCCAGTGAATAACACGTATAATTAATACACTCCATTTCTGTTTATTATTCAAGTATTTTTAGTTTCCCTTAGTGAAAGTTCATGTCACTGACAATGCATGCAATTAAATACACAAAAATGAACATCTGCAAAATTTCAAGCTACAAAGAAAGTACTGATACTTTCTTGCTTCAAGAAAGAAAGAGGACAGACTGACAGGGAAGTTTTTCTCTTTTTTCATTCTGAAACACTACAACTCTTGTAACCACCATCCCTTTCATTCACATAGTTGCATAGTTAGGTGGCAATTTACTAGGGAATCATCATATGTACAGAAAATCATCTGAGAAACAAAACAAATTCAATGAAAGGGAGAATAACACTAACATTTCAAAGTGATCTGGGTTGCCCAGGTCAGAGAAAAAAAGATTATGGCATTCACAGTAAAACAAACAAATATTTACTTTTGCACCCTTACAAAATGGAAAAGCATGTTTCCTGATATGTGAAGTTCAAATGAAACTCACCACAAAGTATATGTTGAGATCCTGACCTGAGAACTCAAGTGGCAGGATAGACCTCAATACAAAATTAAAAGGAATGAGTTCTCCACCCACCAACTTCAGCAGTGCTGCTAGGCACCATGATAATTAATTGAGCCTTGATATTTCATCAGCCGTTGATTACAGAGTGGAGCTAAGTGGAACATTTCACACAGAAAGTGAGGCAATGTTTCAACAAAGTCATGAAAAAAATATCACTTTTCACACAGCATTGTTTTGTGAATTTTGACATTTGACTTCACTTAGCTGAATAAAGAATAGAGTGAGAGAAGGTGAGCATGCCAGAGTGAGAGTGAGAGACAAGGCGCAGGCAGTTCACATGTTTAATAGCTGAAGACATGGGAGCAGATTCTCCATTTGACCAAAATTTTGTTGTATGCAAAGGAGAGACCTTTTAGGGAAACAACCAGCACTCCCAGTTGTTTTGACTGGACTCAAGACAGTGGCTCCCAGCCCAGAGCAGTCTGAAGACTGCTCCACCTCTCTCAGGTTGGTCAAAGCCCCCCAGTGAAATGTTGAACAGCTGAGCATAGGTGAAACAGACACTGAAATCTTGTCCTTGACATCCAGTGACTTGTTTTGGAGAGAAAGCCTTGCCCTAGGGCAGCTGCAGCATGACGTGGTGCCAAGCTGTCTCTGCTATGGGCATGTGTGTGGCAGCTCAGGGGCCAGTGGAGAGCCGGTTCATAAAGGGAGTTGAGAAATAAGTGTTCATTTTTATGACTGCCAACATTCACTTCAGCACTGTTCAAGTCCCTCAGTATCTCATGGCTTTCCAGGAGCAAACCCTTTTCTGGTTGAAGAGTTTTGACATTGATTTTAGTGTAAGCTTTAAAGAGTTTTGGAGGGTATTACGTGAAGGGGGTTTTTGTCCAGGCACTCTATTTAGGAAATCTCTCTGTTCCTCAACAGCATAATCTTCTGTGGGTATGTGTGGAGGTGTTGGGTATGTGTGTGTGTTGGAATTTCAGAGAATCACAGAATATTCTGAGTTGATCCACAAGGACCATTAAGTCCAATTCTTAAGTGAATGGCCCCTTCAGGGGTCAAGCCCTTGGCATTATTAGCACCAGGCTCTAACCAACTTTGTTTAAATCTGTTTAAGTATCATGGGAAAAAAACAAACATCCATGTTTTAGCTATTTTTGGTTGTGTAAATTCTGTATGTACAAATGCAGTGAAATACATTACCCTCATATAGCAAACTTTTTATTCAACAACATGATGTAAACAGCTATTTTTGTTCTTTTTGCTAGGACTAGCAGTGCTTTGGATGAAAGAAAGTGGGGGGGGAAGGAAATACTGGCATGTGTGAAATATAGGAGAGGAAATGTAAGAAGAGAGAAATCAGAACATGACACATAATAGGGCTACAGAAAGAGCAGCTGATAAAAAAAGATAAGCATTGAAGAGGAAATTAAAAGACAACAAGTTATCCACTTGGAATTGATCAAGAAACAAGAGCATGTATGCCTGTAGTAACATCTCCATCTCCCATTGGCAGTTCCTCCAAGATCCAGGGTGTTCCCTGAGTCCTGGCTGACATCCAGCTTGGGTAATTATATTCTACTTACATAAAATTCCCCTTGCAGTTTCAATTGGACACCACTTTGCATCCCAAACTGTTCTGCAGTGTGGTTATGCCTGCTTCACAGCAGAGATGACTGCATTTCAGCAGGGAGCAAAGTTATCTTTTTATATAGTTCATATACTCTGTTATAAAGCACCTGGGACCCTTCTGCATCAAACGTGCTGTACACATTACGTTATCAGTAGTATTCCAGTTATTAGGAGAAATATACAGTCATCATTTATCTATTGAGACAATAAATTCTCTGTTAAGTAGGGTCTAAGCTAAATCACAGTGCTATAGTAGTGCTCAGATGGAATTGAATGGCACAGTTATAAAAGTAATTGAACAAGCCAGTATGGCTACAGCTGGGGAAAGTAAATCAAAGGCCTAGATCCTCAACTTAAGTAAAATAGATTCATAGAAGCTCAACTATTTACACCAGTGAGGAATTTGCCTCAAAAAAACAGGTTAGCAAAGAGAGACTGACCATCCTTCCCAAAGTTTCAATGCTTTTCCACCCAACGGGAGCAAACAGGCAAGTGCTGATGAACTGTGTTTAAGCAGTAGTTGCAGACTTAGGGGAAGTTCTGAGGCCAAAAATTTAGAGAAAGGGGAAAAATGCACAAGCACACACACACACACACACACGGGAAGAGCCAGTGAAAGAGAAAGAGAAAACAGATTCAGAATGCAAAGTAATTCACAACAGTCATCTGACACAGGTGAAGAAACCAGAAGAGGGGAGTTGTGCTGTTGCCCAGTAGCATGAAAAGAAATGTGACTGCTTATTAGTTTGGTTTTTTGTTGTGTTTGTTTGGGGTTTTTTTATGTTTAGATCAAAAGGGCATTAAGTAATTCAATCCACGTGTTTACACAGAGAACAGTATTAGCATGGGCATGCATGGAAGCCACATGGGAATATCTGCTAAATGAGACTACACTGAAAACAGCCATTCAGCACTCTTGCAAAACCCAGTGTATGGAGGAGAATTGACCACTGCATAATTCAACTAAGTGAAAGACAAAGCCATTGAGTGAAGCAGCATGTGAGGCACTGACAGGTTTGCTGTGCAACTGGTCTAACCTGTTACTTCTACGATCACTTCCATATCCAGAGTTAGGAGATGAAGCATGATAGGTTCAACAATGAAGAGTTTGACAGAAAAAGGTAATCAATTAGTGTGAAAGGTAATCAATGTAGAAAAACCAGATCATTCAGCTTCCAGAGTTTCTGAGAAGGGTATTTTAAATTAAAAAAAAAAAAAAAAAAAAAAAGAAAAAAAAAAAAAAAAAAAAAAAAAGGAAGAAAAAGAAAAAGATAAAAAAAAGAAAAAAGTTCAAACTAATTTGTGGTAAATTGTGTTTTTCTTGATCATGCCTCATGCCTTTGGGCTACTGAAGAGCCACTGGCACTTCATTTGCTATGTCTTACTGTAGAATGTAACATGAATAGGACTGCATAATGAGAGACAGACATTTTTCAGAGCATGATTTTTCTGCTGAAGAAAGCTCATTTGAACCTGTAAGTAGACATATGAGAGGAACCAAAACCTTTTCATACTTAGTGAAGTTAGATATAAGAATTTTTGAGACACAGCCAGTCAAGGTAGGTGATTGTCCTTCTCTGCTCTGCATTGGAGCATCCTCACCTTGAACATTGTCTCCCCAAACTCCCCAGGGCAGTGGCCACAGCCTGACAGAGTTGAAGAAGCATTTTGACAAAGGCTCATGGTGTAAGTCTTGGGGTGTCCCAGGTAGGGCCAGGAAGTGGACTTTGATGATCCTGATGGGTCCCTTCCAACTCAGCATATTCTGTGATTCTGTGAGGCTCTGTGGAATACGTTGTTACAGACACTGTTTCAAAAACATTGTCAAGGTGCAGGTAAGAATTGTATTTTGTGCCAGTATTTGGCATCTGCTAAAGGAGAAGGAAGGCCATTCAGGAAGGTGATGAGTTTAGCTCCTACTGTTTTTTAAGTGACCAGCCAGGCCTGCTACCAACTTCAGAAGATACCAAGATTATAAACAAATCAGTTGAAATAGATTCAAACAATTAAAATCAGATTCCAGAGAACATGATGAATACAGTCAAAGAGTGATAGATTTAAACTGGAAAAAAATAATGCTAGATACTATAATTTCTTTCAAAATAGGAGAAACTTTAAAGTACAACAGCAGCTACTTCATAATTGGAAAAAAAAGGGTTTTTTCATAAACACCTAAAGATAATAAGGAATAAAGCTTAAGAAAATGGGTCAAGGAATATTTTTATTACTATTTTGTACATACTGTGAAGAATTTTGTTGAATTACAGAACCACATATCTGAAAATCTTACTGAAGCATCAGAGACAAGACTTAATTCTTTATTGTGGGCCTGCTAATGCTCTTCAGAATTAAGCTAAATTACTGTGTCTTTCAAGACTCATATTTTTTGACAAATGTCTAAGACTTTTTGATCTTTACCATGTA
Source organism: Onychostruthus taczanowskii (assembly GCF_017590055.1). Classification (NCBI taxonomy): domain Eukaryota; kingdom Metazoa; phylum Chordata; class Aves; order Passeriformes; family Passeridae; genus Onychostruthus; species Onychostruthus taczanowskii. The sequence goes on from NW_024496525.1 coordinate 28,067,399, forward strand.
TTTCACACTGGTTCACAAGCTAACTTTTCAAAAAATTAGCTTTTGATTTTGCGCCTTGCATTTTGTCAACTGGATTCTTGTGAGCTTTGGGTTAGCAACTTTAAGCCTCTGCTTCACAGAGGCTAATTAAATTAAATCAACTGAGTGAAAAGGCAGCCTCTCAGGTCTGCAGCAGAACAGGAACCAATCCCAGAGGGATGAGGAAGGGTAAAGCAGAAGCATGCAAGCTTTTCCCCTTCCCCCTTCCTCTTTGTGGAAGCTGTCCTAGGCACTGTCCAGGAGGCTGTCAGCTGAAACTGGCGGCTGCCATCAGCTAACACTGGGCACATGAAAATGAGCCAAAAAGACAACAGAAGGAGAATGGAAGTGCCAATGTCCTCAAAATTCTGGCACTGAAAGGAAATAAAATCTCCTTTATCTACCTCACTAATTTGTTTGATTAAGGGGATGTGACTTATCCCCATACATTGGGGACTGGTGAGAAAGCTGCTGGGAGATGGCTTTTGAAATCATGTGTGCCATTGATTGCAGCTCCCAGTCTGTGGGCAGCAACTACTGTATTATCCCCTGATTAGTAGGATGGCCTCACTATAGGGAAGTCTGTGAAGCTGGGAAAGCTTAGGGTAATTTCTACTCATATGTGCCACAAGGTTGCAATCAGCAGACATAATTTGGGGTCGTAGTAGTTATCATGTCAGGTACAGGTGGAGGTTTAGAAAACTCACCTTCACAGGACTATTTTTTCATACTGCAATATGAGCCCACGGGTTAAAGGCTTAAGTGTCCAAGTCAGCATTCACAATTGGAACTGGAAATTATTTTGCTGTATGCATAAATATGGCAGTAACCTTTCCTCTTTGAATGTGATGTAGTCTTGTGCTAAGTGCCTGAAAACCTAGATGTATTGAGCTCAGAGAAGGAGATAGGTCTGCAGGGAGTAGTAATGTATGTTAATGAACTGGTTATTAACATAAAGAGAGGGGGCATTTCAAAAAACAAAAGTGGTTTCAAGAACACAAGCTCTTCTTCAGGACCAAATTTCATGTTCTTACACTCCTTAAACTCAATTGGATCTTTAACATGAGCTCATTCATCTCTCACATTTAAATTGCAAATAGAGAGGATATAAGATTCATCCTAAAGGAAATGAAATTACCCACCATTAAAGAAATGATGGGGCTGTTCTAAATAAAGCCTCGAGTGCTGGAGCATCTTGACCCAAAGTGGGTGTAGAGTTCAGAGAAGGCAAGTCAGAACACTTTATAGCATTGGTTTACCCACCTGTTAAACGGGTCTAACAGAAAACCTCAGGAAAACAGAGAGAATTAATTAACATATCTGATGTTCTCTGAGATTCAAGAGAAGAGAAAAAATACAGTGCAAAATACTATTCTTATTTTTGTCATTTTGGTGATCCATCATCCTGCAGCTCTGTGGGGACAGGAACTACTGTCTGATTCATCAGGCAAACACATGCAAAAGCCACTGAGATTTCTCTTTGTTGTGGGATGTCAAATGTGTTTTTATTTTTGTTTAATTATTGGCCTTTATTGGGAGTGAGTTCCGATTCTGAGTGCTTTCATGGGACATCATATGACGAGGTGGTACCAAGGGAAGTGCTGCAAAGTAGGTCAGGTACCACAAATGTAACCAGACAAGTCACTCAGGGGAAGTTCAGCTGTTTCAAATAAGTCAGAGACTACAGCCTGGAAGACAGTGATTAAAGCTTAGAAGCCTTTACTGAAGCCACAGCATGATAGGCCTGAATCACTTCAGCAGTCAGATAAAGTTGTGCTATTATCAGTTTTCAGCCATCATGGTAAAATTCTGATCCTGCCAACCTTACTCACATCAGGGACTATCCTTTGCCTGGCAAGGAGACCCATTTGCTGTGTTCACACATCATAATTGAGGTCTGAGCCTAGAATAAATAAGGGCATATGAAAGACACTCAGTGCTGTCTACATTATATAAACTTTGCCTAGGCATTTGAATTTTTATCCAAATTGAGCTTGTTCATTGAATCTTTTGTGGTTCTTACACAGGTAGGACTTAAAATATTGTCAACCACCTTACATAATTAAATGAGTGTGTGTAATTAAATAACCTCAATATATGTTGAATTTGAGCTATCTTCCCTCATTCACAAAGGAAAAATAAATCTGGAAGAGATACTTTGGAAAAATAAATCTGGAAGAGATACTTCCAGAAAGTATCTCTAAAAAGAGATTTTTTTTTTTTAACTAAAACTGAATTTTTAAGAGCTACCTCATAGACACCTGTTCACATCTGCCTAATTTGACAGTCAGTTATAATAATAAATTTGCAATCCAGCCTTTTTAATCTGAGTAATCATTGTTCACTTTTAGCAGCACAGTTTCTTAAAAGGGGCAGTGTTTGGTGTTACACTGGTCTGAAAAGGCCCACATTTCATCAATTTCCTTAACTTACTGCTGATCTTTGCTAGCTTCAGGTTTTGCCTGCACTCATGTTTTTATGTGTTTTCTTTGCCCTGGAATGGGAAACAGAAAAGAAGTCTGGGTTTGGGCTTTTTTTTTTTTTCCCTTAATATACATTTTGATTTAGATACCAAATTGGTCCTAATGCTGATTTTTGACAAAATGAATTGTACCAGCAGTGCCCCATCCTGCAGTGCTTTCCCATTGACATCCTGGGCTGTTACATGTTCTTGGGCAGGCAAGCCTTACAAGGATGCTGTTACACAGCTCTTGTTTAGTGTTTAGATCTTTAATATTTAGGTCTTTAAAGTGTTTTGTGTCTACTTCTAGCAGGCTTTGTGCCAGTTTCCCAACAATGTAGCTGAATCAGTGACTTGGAGCCAATTCCATGATAGTGAGTCCAGCAGTCTGCTCTGGGTATGTATCTATGAGTCCTGCAGCCTGCATGCCTCTTTGCCAAACAATGATATAATCAATAAGCTGCCAGCTCTTGGATCAAGGATGTATCCAAGATATTTTAGGCTTATCCAATTACTGAATAATTGTGTTTGCAATAACTAGCTCGTGTTCAGCACATTTGGTTATTAGAAGAAAGTTGATTGCTGCTGACTCTTTCAGCGCCAGTACAGCCAGAAAACCTCTACTTTATTATGTCTCCACTAAGCTTAGGAAAGTTACTTCTGAATGTTTTCCTATTTTTGGTGTCATGTAATGACATGCAGCTTATTCACATTGCTGTCCTCCAGCAGGGTTAGCGTAAAGGCTTTAAAGATATTGGCAGTGTGCCTCCAATTTCCTCTTCTCCCCCTTACACAATTACAGAGCTTTAAATGATAGTCTCTAAATTCTCAATCAGCTCCTGAAGCCACCCAGTGAGACAGCAGGATGTGGAGCTATTCCCAAGCACCGTGAGCACTGAGTGCTGTGCTCCCTGAGTCCCCTCGCCCTGCAGCTGACAGCAAATCAGTATAACCCACCGGGCAGGTAAGGGCTCTCTTTGTTATGCAAACTGGTGTTTTTCAAGGCTTTTCACGCTCCAGACAGAGAAATAACCTATAGGCACTTCAGAAAGCTAAAACCAAAGAATTCTAGCCATTCTAGAATAGTCCTGCTTCAGTGATTTCTTTGAATACAAGTGTAATAACTGCCCAAAACACAACAAAAAAATGTTAGTATATTTTCATGGTCATTCTTTTGGAAATTTTGCACTTCCAAGGAGATCCCAGGATGCAACAACTTTATGGCATGAGTTGGTCCCATGTTGATTTTCAGTCCACAAATTCAATAGGAGTCCTTTGAGAAATTCTAGCAAAATTTTCTTTAGAAATCAGGTTTCCAATAGATTGTTCCACTCATACACTTGGTAGGTAAGTATAAATATGTTGCAAAGGAAGCTGCATGGATCGAGTTTTTAAAATGTTTTTCTAGAAGGACTTTAGTCTTGAAATTTGAGGAGGACATCTAAAAAAACCACACTGAATATGCTGCAACAACAACAAAAAATATTTATGTGTTTCAGAGCAATAGACAGTCATTGTGAAAGGGAGATGAGAGCAGAAGCAAATATCCATGGACCAACAAGTGAGTTTCAGTCTGTATCCAGGGTTGTGCTTTATATAGCACTTAACATGAGCTCCCAGGAAAGCAGAGGGTGAACACTGAGCATATCATATGTAAGGGTTTTCAGTGGCACTGGTTGTGGTTCAAAGATGCAGATGCCTTTCTGTCAACAGCCAAAGGGCACCACATACCCTCTTTCCTGGAAACAGATAAGGTGCTGGGATAGCAGCAGCTTATTATGCAGAAGCAAATACAGGAAAGGATTAAAAAAATAATTAAAAAAAGACAAACAAAGGCAGTTTAAAACAAGTGGTAACATCACTTTTAATTCCTTTTTTTTTCTTTTTTTTTGTACTGACAGTTTTTAAAATCACTTAAAATCCACATAAAAGTACAGTATGTGGGATTCAAATAAACACAAGTGGCCTACTAATGCACTAACGTGTGTGTAATTATTTTAAAATCTGGTTGCACAACAATGAACTCTGCTTTTCATCTTAATCTCATGGAGGAGAAGAGATTTCTGTGGTCTTGGTAAAATACAATCCACGCCAGGCTTGGACTAGTCTGGCCACCCAGGTTTGCCTTTTCATATATCTGATAGATGTGTTTTGACAAGTTATATTAAGTACAAAGCAGGCCACCAGAGAAGCATGTGGAGTTGATATAGACAGAGACAGAAAGGCAAATAACAGTATGAACACAGTTTTGTAGGCAGCATTTGCCATAAGCAAGTATCCCCCCCATACATCATATTACCACACTTCATGAAGGAAAAAAAATTCAACATAAGAAACAGGGTTTAAAGGCTTTCAAAAAGTAATATTTTATGTAGGATTTACAGTCTTTGCATCTCCCTTATCTGTGTCAGGTTTGTTTTATTTTTTATTTTTTATTTTTTATTTTAAGATCTGAATTGTTACCCTTGGTGTACCTTTCATTTTACACTGGTCCTGTTAAGGGGAATGTCAGAGTTTCCATTCCCAACCCATTCTTCACTTTCTATTAATACCAGTGTATGTTTCATTTAGTCACTCCTCTGAAAACTGGTGCAGAAACTTCATAAGGGGAAAAAAACTGCTGGCATATGCACACCTGAATTGATTGCCCTTTTCTTTCACAACCATCTTGAGTACATCACCGTCATCCTCCAGAGTGCTCCTAAACAAGTTTTGGCAAAGGCAAAAACAAACACTATTTTAGAACATCTTTGGATGCACTTCCAAAATGCGAAACTAATTAATCAGTAGTCTCTGAGACACTCAGCTAAATGTGGCTGCTTCTTTGACACTGATCTCAGCTTTGATGTGAATATAGAAAGCATGTGAGCAAACCCCCTAAAAGAGGTAATGGGTTTCAATTATTTATTTGTTTGGAAGACGGGGGAGTAGAAGGTTAGCAATAAGTACACAGCTAATCCTGCTTAGGCCCTCCTGACCACGAGGGTGTTTAACTCCCTGCCTCCTGACACTGTGTCTGTACAGGATGCAGTAGCATGCCTTTCTTGGGCTGTCATTGTGCCAACCTCCTTACAAAGCAGGATATACTTAAAGGACATGTATACTGTCAAGCCACATATAATAACTGTTATTTTTAATTATTCATTAGCAGCACTAGAGAGCTGCTAGCTCAACACATAGGCCTTTCCCCTTGCTTCGTTTAACTGTCATTGGTTTTCAAGCCAAGAGTGTGTATTCTGGGCATTAGCTAGTCATTAGCATCGTACTCTCCAGACACAATATAATCATCCTAATAATTGATTGTAGAGAAGGTAGTCACTTGTATCCCATACAATTCTCAGCCATGAACTTTGTCCTCTGCAGTTTATTATGCACAGAGAAACATCTTGATGTTATAATCTATCTTCCTCACAAATTTACATCAAAGGGCAACAAGCTACATATTGCTCCTTCAAAACATACCACTTGTATGATGCTGTAAAAGCACCTGCTTTTTCTGAAAAGCATGTTATTAGCAAATGTGAAATTAAAATAAAATGCACTAAGTGAAAGCCTTCCTCATAGAGATTATGAATGTATGGAGAAAGAAAGTACACAGAGGATTTTTCTTTGGAAATAAAACCTGTTAAAATAAAGTAGAGTGACTTTTGTGTCACAAACAAGGGGACTATATTGATACTAGACTGATTAAGAGAAACTGCCTGTAGAAGTAAGAGTAATCTGCAATACTTATGTGATAAATACCTTGAGGAAAATGCCTGCTTTCCTTGACTGGATCAATTTAAAATAATTTCATGTACTTAAAACATTTATAAGTTCTACTGTTTTTCTCTCCCCCTCCACAGACCTGTCTAACGTAATATATAGACAGTGAAACTTGGAAGTTTTCAAGATGTCTATTTATAAAAGTTTTAAATCTGATTTGCCACACAAATTCTCTAAACCTAAATATAGTCTTCAAAAGGTGCAAATGAAAAGGGACAAAAAGAAGTCATTAAAATATTTATAAAGACAAGGAGAAAAAAAATCTGTGGTAAACAGTAGCTAATTGTAAACCCATTTTCATCCTCTCCTGCCTCCAGCTCAAAACCAATATGATAAATGACCTCTGGAAGACAAAATGGAAATCTTCTGTATTTGCTTGATAGATTAGATTCATATACAGAGCTCTTATTACAACAGTGATTAGGCACTTATTTATATACAATGAATAAGTATCTTAAAAACCTGGGAAGCTTACTCATCTGTACCATGCAGATACATTTTTTCACCATCTTTAAGTAAGAAAAGGGATTGCAGGAGTGTTGGACTGGAAAGATCTCAAAGAGGAGAACAATCTTAGAAATATATCTAGCTCTTATCACAAGAAGACGTAAATGCTACAAAAATCTCCAGAAACCAATCAGGTGATGTGATGTCTACAAGCAGAATGGAGAGGATTTAATAAGTCACTGTTGCCACTTCAGTATAATTCTGAAACCGGGATCTCAGTGTGATGGACACTGAATTATGAAAGATGGGAATAGTCCCAGTTTAGCCAGCATAAACAATTTTCCTATAAAATAGAAGACAAGTCAGGAAAATTGGTAATATTTTTTCTGTCAGAATGGAAGGAAATTTGAAGTACTGATATCATCAAAAGTATTAATTTACTATGTGTCTCAAATTATATCCTTAACTGGTTACTCTAAGATCACTCCAGCTTTTGCACATACATAAACCCTTAATAAGTTTATAAGCTGTGTAATTTCTGACTTAATCACCAGACACTCAACACAAAAAGCATTGCTTTCTCCTGAGGACACCACCCAGCAGTAGCAGTTATTTTTTGAAGTTGTCATTCAAACCAGATGACATTCAAACAAACCTATTCATAACTGTTTAAAATCCATTTTCCAATAGTAATGACTAGATTTTTTTTTACTTTGTTCTTGCAGAAGGATAAATGCTTCTATTAGCTGTTGCACACAACAATAAGGCTTTACAAGAGAAGTGGGAAGTCTAGTGAACTCAATGAGTTGTAATATTCTTTTTTACTGTATTTTTTGTGGTTGACAGTACATAAGCCTTCCTATTAATAAAATATATAAAAAATAGTATTAAATATATCAGTGTTTTGCAGATAAAGTAACACTGTGCCTACTATGGCATTAATTTGCAGTATGGATCTTAAAACATTAGGGTTATGATTCTATCGGAGGAATTCTAAATTATTTTGTATTTTTCTCCTCATAGTAAACTTTTGGAAATGCGATCAACTGACATTGCACAAGAGCCTGGTGTCCATCTCTATTTCATTAATTCGTACTCAGATAAATGGAATCTTTGACAGTTCTTTAGCCCTTGGTCACTGAAGACACCTGTAAGACAGTCAGTTTTCTAGACCTGACAATAGAACTACCTTCTACATCTTCTTCTATACCCTTAGTTTCCTCTCTCCTGTGGGAGTTTCATATTAGAAAGTATATTTCTGAATTCCATTTCAAGGAGCTGTTTAAATTCTTTTTCAGTGAACAACTTGTCAGCTCTATCAATTTACTGATCCATGTTTCTCATGCAAACCTAGAAAATGCATGTAGCACACTATGCATTCCCCTGTGTGACCATGGTTGGGCTTTGTTAACTGCTAAGAAGGTTATTATTTACATCTGATGAATGATTAAGTGCTCTATAACAATGTAAAGAAATTTGGCCTGTGTGGTCCAGCTGCTAGCTGAATTCCATTCCTTCTACTTGAGCTTGGTATGTAGAACATTTAGTAGTCTTCAGCATAAAAATCTTTGCTCAGGCAGGAAATGTAAATATTTTCTTCTTCCATACAAGAGGAAAAGGTTGAGTTTTACTAAATTGCCCATATCACATTTCTCAATATTATAAATTTTATCAAAAGTTCAAATTTTTGTTTGAATAGGAGTAGTCATTTATCCACAATAAATATATTTAGTAAGTGACTGTCTAGCCTAATAATCCTTTTTCTTTTTACTTTTGTCACAGTGTATAGTGTTACACAGCGTGAACAGCAATAATGGTCATGTGTTCATAGGAGTAGATTCATTTTGGCAAGTCTTGTTAGTTGACAGGTATGTAATACAATTGCCTTGCGGCTTTGAGACCAGGTTTCAAATACAGCCTTCACTGAAGTGACTGAAAATCATTCAGATCTCATAACTGTATCAAGTGACAAGTAATGTGAATTCAGTCAGTATGTGTATGGGACCTGATGTACACTAGCCAGTCAAAAGTGCTTCCCTTTATTCAGTGCACTGCTATCTCTGACCATCAGAAGAGACTTAAGGCAAGGGATTAGGGCCAGCAACACATAACTATCTTTCTAAATATATTCATATATTTCCAACAAGACATTTATGTGCCCAGCAGCTGTTTCTGTAGCTTTTGTACTCAGTGTCCACTAAAGGAACTCAAGTCCTTCACATGCACAATACGGGCACTGTACTAATTGTCAACATTAGCTGCCAAAAGCAGCAATTCTATCAAGTTGATGTTGAGTCAGACATGGACTTGTCCTGATTGGGTTACTGTTTAACGCTGCTGGACACCTCTCACTGTAATGTTTTCACTGCTCACCAAAGAGTGCCAAAGGTTGGCATCTCATTCATGCTTGTCATTGCCATGATATCACACATTAAGCTTTAAGAGGAAACAAGATTTCACCTTATTATATCACATATTATATCACATACACATGTCAGTCGCATGAACTCATGGTCAGAAAAGGAAAATGGAGTTTATGTCCAACAGCCAGTGGTCCTGCAAGCTTTAGGTAAGATATTTAATTCCTCTTTTTGTCCCATCTTAATCCACTACAAAATAAAAATATTAAGAATAACAATATGTGTGCTAGACCCTTTAAGATGTACCGCTGGTTTACAATGGTTTTATCCATGGGCACAATGTACAGCATGTGCAAGTATGTTTATTTTATTATAAGCATCTCAAAACCCATTTTATTCCCCCAAATGTTTTCTTTTAAGGAAAAGACATCATGCAGACTGAATGTCTTCCAGCTCAGAAGAGAAACTCATTGTGCTTTCACTCCGTAGCATGGTGAGTAGCATGGATGAGGCATATTGCTCCTAGCTGTAACATGGTCACACCAATGGTGGTAGAGGCTACTGAAATGCCTGGAGGGAGAGCTCTCATTACACCAGCAAAGAAGAAGGAAGCCATAGGAAAGGAAGAAGGTAGAATTTGACTGTTTTCAGAATTTTACACTCCTCTCTTTCAGTACCTTACTTTAAAGCTTTCTTATTCAGAAGGCATATTCCTTTTTTTGATTCAGGTCTGACCTTTGAGGTTTTCAAGCCTTTTTGAGTCCTGCCACATCTGTTTCCTTTCTATTTATTACACATATTTTTTCTTCTTTCTTTTTTTTTCCCCACCCAGTTTTCATATTTACAGACTGAATCCTTCAAGATGTTTTCTTCCCTTCCTCCACCCCAACTCTCAGAGAGTTCTCTAAACCCCAAGGAGACACTTCCTGCTCTGCTATCTCATAGTATCTCAGTGTTCTCCAGTGTTGTTTGCAGCTCCTCCCAATTAATTATCATATGCTGGTGTCAGTTACACACTGGATGTAGCCACAACAGTTGAGGGGGTGTTATTTTTATTCCCCATTACCTCTCAGGCTTCATTGAGACACGTTTCTCAATGAGAATAACTAAATAATCTGTAAAATATATCATCTAATGCAATTACATCTTAAGATTACTGAGTTGTTTGGGTTGATATTATTGACATTACTGTTAGTGACTTCACTGCCACATCCTTTGGACTAAATCAAGATAAACCAGATTGTCCACAGAGAAAGTTGTACAGAAGGGAAAAACATGACTTTCTAGTAAAAATATGCTGTATCACAGTCACCCCCTTTCCATGATGTGTCATTCAAGCCATAATTTTGGGAAAGCACATGAGAATTGTGTGTGGGTTCATTGCTACCTGTAAAAAGTCTGGTTTAAATTACTTCTAATAGTCCAGTGTCCTTTTCTTTTTCTCTAAAATCACTGCAGTGTTCATTACAGAAAAATCCTTTTATTCATAAGTCAGTAGTATTAATGAATGTCTCAATGTATTCTTCAAGCCCACCAGAATAAGTCAGAAGAGCTCACTGAAACCCTCTGATATTATTTATAGCAGCTGAAGATTTTGGGGGTTTGGGCCAGTGTAATGATCTTGTTTCATTGAGCAAGTTGCTACAGAAACAAACACATTAATATGAATAACATTCATAGCAGTATGAATAGAAACACACTGTAACTTTTAATGCTGAACTATAACTCATTAGGCAGGTAGACAATACTAGATATTCATACATCTCAGGTAACCTGCATAGAAGTTTAGGTCCATATCAAAACTGTGAAAAGCATGGATCTCTAATTTGTATTATTTATAGCCTATAGAACTGAACTCATACTGTTGGTCTCATCTGCCTTGAAGCTTCTTTATCAGGATTGTTCTGTGTAGAGCTTATCCATAAAAGATCCTTTACATACAAGTTTGAGAACTTCATAACTCAAAGTACATTGGAGAGGAATTAATTTGGATAAATGCCTTGTGAGGTATCTTCAAAATTTCAACATACGTTCAAATGTTAGAACAAATATCCTGTGACTTGTCATGGCATCTCCATTATTAAACAAATATTTGAGGAAAGACTTCGATTCTGATGGTGACTAGAATCCAAGAAGATGTACAAAGAAAATGTAACTTGGGACATTTTCTTTGTTCTTTATCTTTTTCAGATTTTACACCTCTGACATTATAAATCAATAATAGAATAATTGTACAGATCAAGCATAGATTTATACATGAAAGTTTCCCGAAGATTTAATGTCCATTTTTTTTTTTACCAGTAGTACATTTCAATAAGAGGCCACTTAAAAAAATGGCTACCACTTAAATCAAGAATCAATTAGAAACATTAATAAAAAAAGGCCTGTTAACTTCCATTAGATCCTAAATGAGCTTTTTAATCTCCATTAATCATGCAGTTGTTAATGATTGTTTTTATCAAGATTGTAAAAAACAGGGTTTTTTAATTCCTTTCAAATAAATTAAAAATCAGCTTTGTTTAAAAACTACAAGCAAAACTTACCTATAATAAATGAGGAAGGGAATGGAATTAATGTGTTCAGTCACTTGTTCATGGACTGAGGCAAACACTGATGGAGAACAGAGTAAGCTAATTGGTAACTAGTGTAACATCTTCATCTATGATGCAGACTCAAACCACAAAGCTATTTAAAAAGCCCTGACTCAAGACAGGGCCTAAGGAATGTAGAAAATTACCCTACAGTTTTGTCAAAATATTTTTATTTTTCACTGGGGATAGATAAAGCATAGGGAAGTATATGGTTCCTTCCTGGTTATGTCCTACTACTTCCTTCTATAAGTAATTACAGAATCAGAGGATCACAGGATGGTTTGGGTTGGGAGGGACCCTAAAAATCATCAAAATCTTAATGGCTCAGTGAACTTGTCAGACAACTTGCACTAGCTGTCATACAGTGGTCACTGCCCACAGACCTCACAAGTGGGGAGAACACTGCTGAATTTTTTGGCAGGTTAAGAAACCATAGCAAACCCTTCTTTTTCTGGGAATGATGTCACCTAACCTAATCCTATTTTCTTTTTATGTGTCATTATTTATGGTTGGCATTATTTGCATAAAAAAAAAAGAAAAATAAATAGAAAACTGTGATGGGTATAGCAGGCAAGGAATTAAATCCTTTTTAACATTTCCTGCATTCATTTTCTGTGTCTCTGATAGAAGATCTGTATCATCCACTGTGACACTGGCAGGCTGAGAAGTACGTAGGTGGGAATGAAAATACCCTGTGGGATTTTGGGGCTTGGGCAGTGCAAAGGGACATAGTACTTGTCTCTGTTAAAATTTTATGCAAAAAACCATTCAGATTTCAGTTTAATGTCCCGTCTTTTACAATACTCACCTAAGCCTGGCCTTTAAGGCTAACCCAACCCCAATTAACACCAGCAGCAGTTCAGAACATGATAACTATATAGCTCAGATGTGAAAATTTCCACTTTAAAATGCAGGGGTGAACCTTCCCTCTATGTGAAATGTTCATACAGTCGTGAAAACATCAGGCATTTTCTTCTTGCTTGGCTTACAAATATTCTCCCTCTTACACACAAAAGAATGGGTACATTGCACAACAGCATCAGAGGGAGCCTGGGGGCAGCAGTGCCATGCGTTCAAGAATTACCTTGGGGCTCTTCAAGACAGGCCACTGGAGGCGGAGGTGACACAATGAATTCAGAGAGAGTGGAGGAGTGCTGGCTGAATAGATTCTTATGCATTCTCTGTATTTAGTAATACCCACATATTGGCATTGACATGAGTTCCAGAGGCAGGAGGGTTGAGATGCAACATGGCATTCATAACTAAGACTGATAGGAGCAAAATAGGAACAATACTAAATGGGACATCATTAAATATTATTATGAGATAAAGTTAACTTTGCTTAGTAGGGAAAAAAAAAAAAAAGTTCTCCTAAGAACTGTATTTCAAAGACTGACATTTCATTGGCACATTCCAGCAATGACTGAGAATTGAACAAAGATATTGCAGTCTAAGAAGATCAGGGAGCAGAATATTGCACTTCACTTTTTAATGCGTGAGTGAGTTTAGTGTGGGCTGAAGGTAGGAGCTGATAAAGCAAGGAGGTGCCATGCAACCTTCAGTCAAACACTCTGTTTCATAACTGCCAGAGACCTTCTCAGGTGCTCCTGGTCGCTCTGGCAAAGAATATGGCTGTGTGCAGTGGCATGCAGGAAGGACCAGGTTATTTCTCTGGGTGATTCCTCTAGCCAGAACAGAGATCTCCACCCAACAAATGAAAGTTCCTAACAGCAATAACCTGAGCCATCTAGACCATATTGTATTTTTTAGGTTTTATGAGCTCATGAAAGACTTTCAGACTTTCAGCCATAGTTAAGACTTGAGGGCAAAAGGGGAGGATGTACTAAATATAGCAAAACAAAGAGAGATTTGCTCTCCTAGAGGGAGCACAAAATCATGAAAATCCCTGCACAGACTCCACGTTGTCTATAGGGTATGCAAAACAGCAGGCTTTGCAACACACACGTTGGTAGAAGTACTGATACACAAGTGCTAAGCCACTCAGTGACTAAATCCAAACCTAGGCCTGATTTTCCATACAACACTAGAGCTATCCTCTACCTACATTTATTCAAATACAGTTGATTTGAACTACAGAGATTTCCTTAAGTTTCCTCCAATTTCTTACTGCTTGAAACTCAATCACCACCTAACACCTGAAGCCCGTTCTCATCAACTACTTCCTTCCTTCCTGGTCCTTTCCTGTTAAGTCCTGCAGTTGTGTTTCCCAGGTACAGGCAGTTGGACTTCCAGACATCCTAGTCCATGCTGAGTTTTGAACTGCAGCTGTATCTCAAGGTGAAGAGTGTATCTATGAATATGGTATTCTCAAAATACTGTTCAAGGAAATAATTTTCCTTCCTTAAGGTCTGTTGGGCTTTAGTATTAGTAGGGCCTTCTTAACCTAGTCTATCTTGATTCAGCTGTTTCACCCTTCAGTAGCCTGAAGGCTGGAAAAAACATGTATCACCATTTCTTTTTGATACCTCTTGGTGTTATTTACCACACCCTGGGACGTTGTGAGGTTTTTTTGTGATTGCTTGTTTTCTGCAAGCTGGGTGTTACCAAGCATATTCAACATTCCCTGTCCTGAGTTATAGAGATTTAAATGTTAATTTATTGAGTTCTGCATGAAACAGAGGTTTCCTGCCACCTGGGCAATCCCTTACCAGCAAGGAGCTAGGATCTCTCTTCCCTTTGTGTCTGTCTTTCATTAGTCAAATTAGAAGATTTGTTCTACTGTCCAGTAGTGGGGTGACCAATCTTGAGGTTCTACTGAGGACAAGTGAGCGTTCAGTGGTTTGCTAACTATTCATTAATATTCAGGATTTGCCATTTTATCTCACAGAAACATCACCAGTTTGGAATAGGAAACTGTTCAGTCTAATTTGGTAGCAGTTTTCTGGGCTCCTTTCTTCACAGTGGTTCACTCCACTCTTACCTTGCTCTCAGCTGCAGCTATTTGTACTTGTGCAAAGAGCAGATGGGGTAAAATGCAGTTTGGGATGGTATGCATTCATATGAACTTTCTGCTCAGGTAAACAAATGTTGCAACCAAGGGGGCAAAAGTAAATAAAGCCTTACTTCTTTCTTGGGAAAGACCCTGGGAAACTAGAACCTGGGGAGCCATACAGAGAGAACTATTGGCCTTGGGAAAGGCAGGTATTGAGTTTTTCTTCTCTGTCTTCATACAACTTTTGAAAGCAATATCTAAAAATGAGGTAGTTCATTAAAAATATCACAAGATCATAGTTACATGGTATGGAAACAAAATGGATGTCTTTATTGCAAACCTCTGTTCTTGATGCAGAAGTGCAAAGAATAGAACTACTCATATAGGTCCAATTGAAATGGGTTTTTTTACACTTGCATTTTATTTCGTACCTTACACAGCTCAGTCTTCTACAATTTATCTGAAATACACCTTTGAGTTTCACTGTAAGTTATTGCCTTTCAGTGTGAGGTATTTGCACTGCCTGCAGTATGCATCCAGCTTGGGTAAAATTCCTTTTGCAGTTATCCTTATTGTCCAAAGAGGCAGCTACA
Source organism: Onychostruthus taczanowskii (assembly GCF_017590055.1). Taxonomy (NCBI): domain Eukaryota; kingdom Metazoa; phylum Chordata; class Aves; order Passeriformes; family Passeridae; genus Onychostruthus; species Onychostruthus taczanowskii. The sequence continues at coordinate 28,082,587 of NW_024496525.1, forward strand.
ACCAAAGCAGCATGCTTAACATAAAAAGTCATTATTCCCAGGTTTCTGCTACCCTGATTTTATGTTGCCAAAGGTAATGAAATAGTGCAGCCCAGCTGGTTGGTTTTGATGATGAAGGTCTTGTGTTCGGAAGCTATCAACTTTTTGGTTTCCTGAGGAACAGCAGTTCCCAGAAATTTACCTGCTATGGAAGTTGCTTTAAATGTTAGATTAATTATTTTTTCAGTGAAGAAGGAAATTTTTTAAAATTAAATCATGCATAAGTTTTCATTTCATATTTTATCAAATCCAAGTAACTATTTCTTTTATTATTTGAAACAAAATATGAAAAATATGTTCTTCTTCCCTGTGCCTTTTCTCTTGTCTCTTACTGTCCTATAGAGGAAAAAAAAAAAAAAGACAAAAATAGTATACAAAAATGGAGACTTAATTGAAAAGTCGCTTTAGGAAAGAATCTTTATCCATTTGCAAAAGACCGTTTTTGATATTCTGCAAAGGGAACTATGGTGACCACTTATTTTTATCCTGTGAAATAGAAGACAACTCTTTCATCTCCAGTTCCAGCACTGTACTGTACCCAAACTGTTTAGCCCAATAACAGATTCAGCAATTCACCATGAGTTATGGCTAAGGAGTTTTTTTCTTTCTCACTCATCAATTATTTCCTGTTTTCCTGCCAAAACAAAAAAAAAAGCCAAATACATTCTAAAACAAAAATGTCAGATGTTCTTGCTTAGAGACTGACCTTTGACAAGCAATGTGTTTGCTCTGGGTTTTTGGTTTGTTTTTTTTTTTTTTTTTTGGTGAGACAAAATTAGAGAGAAATGGTTACTTGACTAGAGCTAGTGTAAATGTCTGGTGAAGTCAGCAGAGTTCTGGCACACTTGCCCTTATCTGAGCATTTTATGCTCTCCAAAATAAAAATACATATAGTGAAAACCAATCTTAAACCAATAATCAAAAGCAAGAACTGACTTTCTGTGCTGAAGGCATATTGAAATTATGAGAAAAACACCTCCAGGCACCTTCCTCACCTTTCATTCTTGCCCCTCTAAAACACCCTCTTACTGAATGGATGGTCTCTACAGCACACTTGCGTGCTTTGAATTGCAGAAGTACAATGTCTTATAAAGTTATAATCAGGCTAGATCTCACTAATCTGGGTTATAGCTCAACTGTGAAGGCTCTTTTGAGTAAAATCATTTCTTTATTAATGAGATTCAGCCCAATCTCGCTGATAAAAATTACTTTAAAAGATGTCCCTTTGCTGCTATTCAAATGAATGGGAGAAAACGGTGGGTGTTTTAAGAGCTGTCTTCCTGTCATATCAGGATGGATCTCATTAGTGAAGGGAATGATTTTACCAGGAAAAAGTTTCTACAATGAGAAAACATAGCCTACCACAGATGAGCAAAATTCAAGTCTAAAATAAAAACCTTAAAAATCATCTCACTGCTGGCACTCAATAACAGGAGAAAGGACATTTCTCTCTCTTTCTCTCAAAAAAAAAAAAAAAATTTAAGTCGAACTGGACAGGATCTCATTAGTATAGGAACTATTTTACTTAAAAGAGCTATCAGAATTATTCTACTGTTCAACTTAGATTAATCAAATCTAACATGATTGGGGAGGAAAGGAAGAAACTGACTTAAGAAATAGACATGGAAGGATTATAATCGACAGATATTTTTAAAGAAGCTGTCATACGTTCGCTCAGGTAAACTTTTAAACCAGTGTTTGAAATGTCAGATAGATGTGACCAAACACAAATGACTGACAAAAAAGGCAAATACAAACAGTGTTATGCCACACAGAATTTACAATAGCCTGATTATCCTTCTCTTTGGATGATTAGCAGGAAAGGCTACAAGAGCCGTATAATTTTAGCCATTCTTGAGTCCTCTTGTTATCAAAAGAAAGACAGTTTCAGCAGTCCTGGACTGCAGTCAGTGTGGGAGTCTGTGCTTTTTCCTTCTCACCCTTTATTGGATTATGAGATTCAGCTAAAATCTTGCAATGGGGTCTCTCAATTAGCATTGCTCTGAATGTAAAAGCCAGTGCTTCTAAAGAAAGATCCTATTGTGAAGGAGTGGACATGGTTATCCTCATCTCTAAAGCACTTCCAGAAAAGGAAAGGCTGGGAGGGTGTACTGCACATGTGCAGCTCAGAGTCCTATCTGGACAGGAGCAGGAATTTAGAGAAAATATCACACCCAGCTCAGAGAATTACCCAAGCCTGGAAACACCTATTTGAACAGAAACTAAGCATAAGAGACTGTGTGTCTTTCACAGAGTGTGACTGGCATTGCAGTATTAGGCAGACAACAACAGTGACTGCAAAATCATAGACAGACTTTTACAGTGTCTCTGGGCTTTTCTAATATTTCGGTGCCTTTTTGCTTCTCTCATAGCACTCCTCCATGAAGCAATATAGACAGCTGCAGATACTTATCCAAGCTGTAAACACAAACCTAGACAGGAATCAGCTTTTGATTTAAATAGCCCTAAATTAATTTGAATCACTGTAAGATTACACACACCTGTGCCCATGGATGCCTTCTTTTGTGTTCTGGCCCTGGAACTTTTGAAGAGATTTCTCAATGGCTCAGTGCAGCAGCAGCTCTAGAGGTATGGAAAGATCAGCATGTAAGTCTGTGTTCACCAGAACCCAACTTGTTAGATGTTTTAAGATTAGTTTTCTCATTATCACCACATAGCAAATATTAATGTAATAAACACCCATGTTTTTTTTCAGTGTGCTAAAAAAAAAAATTCTGATCAGCAGATTACTGAACATACTTGGAATTTAGTACAAGCTAATTGCAAAGAAAAAAAGGAAGTGGAAAAACTACGTTTGTGTAAGGCATGTTTTATTTTTTTTTTCCATCCAAAGACTGTCAGATTCTTTGACATATCTACAGGCTGGAATCTCAGTACACCTTAATATATACATTACTCATACATTTACAGTTGCAAATTAACTCAGTAACATACCTTAACATCGTTAAAGTTAAATTTATTTTTATCTCTTTCGCATAAATACACACATTCAAGCACACAAAACCACACCAGCTCATATATATGTGAAAATCTATAGTGATCTTTTGTTTTATCCCACCCTGAGGTGGGCTGGACTTCTATCATTCACATTTTTATATAGTCTGAACATGTTAAAACAAATCTGTCCATGTCAAAAAAATGAATGCCATGGACCTTATCTTTCCAGATGAGAAAGCTGCTCTGAGGTCTGATTGCAGCTATCTGAAATGAAAACACTGTAGGTGTATCCCACATTAAATGTTCAGCTTGAAGCTAGCAGTTAAGCATGTCACATTATTACATGCATAATAATATGATGAGCTGAAATGACAGAATGCCAGCTTCTCAACAAAAATTAAAGCAACAAACACTGATTTCTTCCAAGGATATCAACTATAACTTTGCATAGGGGCTTTAGGAAATGAAAGCATGTGCTTCACAGGCAAAAGGACATACCAGTGTGAATATATGAGAACCCAGCTGGCTGGTGAATTGACCTACTTCTCTGGTGTTCTCAAGTGCTACCAGGCCAAGCAAACTATTTAAAATACTACATCATGGTTAAGGAACACACCAAGTTTTAAATGGTGCAGCAAGTACAAAGTGTAAGTAAGAATGGCAGAGTCTGTTTAAAATTATCCGTTTCAGCTCCTTTCAGTGAAATAAAATTTAATGTACTCTTGATTGGGTCTTGATAACTTGTTAAAGAACAACCAGGTATGTTTGATGCATTAGAAGATGACCTTTTGGGCAATCTTAGCACCCACTCCATCCATGGAATTTTGGATCTGTTCAACACTTACATGTACGACCTCACAGGGTGTATCAGGTTTTAAAAAGACACAATTTAATTAGGTTAATATTTTATTTATGTTGCAACTTCCCCCTAGTCATGTCTAACAGAGGTTCTGCTTACAATCTTGCCAAATACCAAAGAACAAATCAACAGAACCTAAATATACTTTTTAAAAAGATGTTATTTGGATAAAATTTGCATTTGAAAGTCTAAATTTGCATTTCTCTCTAACCCCCCAAATATCAGCTTATTAAAAATAAAAGTTTCCAAGAGATCTTTTGGAAGCAAAACTTTTCTTTTATTTTTAGAATGAATTAAACACTTTTGCTGGTGCATATTTTATATAATTTTGCTGCAATACATCCTAATTTTAGTTATCATAAAACTGCAAATTTTTTTTTTTCATCTTGAAGTAGAAATGGGACATAGTTTGTAAACAAGCAATCTCACAAAAGAAATACATTCTTACTAAAAGCTGAAAACAACTAAATCTCATAAAAAAGATTAGTCACCAATCAGAGGTCTTTCTACATCACATACATGAGTGTTAATTGGAGCAAAAAATCACCCCAAAAATCCATATAAATCTATTTTAGTACATAGTTTTCATACTTAGTGCTGATTCTCAAGAGTGAATCTCAGGTGTTCCACTCCTGTCACGCTGGCACAGGACTTCATCCTCTGGCTAGTGGGCGTAATACTTTCAGGAAAGGATTTGCTTTCCAGAAGAAGATAGAGAATATTCCAGGGCCATTGAAATCTGAATAAAAGGAGGTAGTAAAATGTTTTTATGTTCCTGAGAAACTAACACACATTGGCCTCTTCCATGTTGCCTATGTATCCATCACTTGTGCAAGTAATAAGGTGGATATTGTTATAAAATAATGTATAATATGACAGTTTTGGCACTTTATATAATATAGATGAAAAAATAGTATTTTCTTTTACTTATAGGAAACAAAGAAAAAGACATTTGATGTCTTGTGTTTTTGCAACAACTGAAATACACGGTATCCAAAATTCAACAAGACCAAGAGGACAGCCCACGTGCTTCTTTACTGCTCGCAGAACAGACCTCTTTGATATGCCAAACTTCTTTGCTCTCTTTTGTGGGCCCCTAGGTGACCAGGACCCCATTTTCATCTCACAAATCCCTGATTTAAAGCACTGAAAAAATGATACATCTGGTTGCTGGCAAACTACAGGGAAACGCAAGTTCCAGCCTCAAGCATTTCCTTGGAAAACACGATGCCAAAGAGTAGTCTCTGTCAGCAGAAGCACTGCAGTTTCACTATTTTTTTCCCTGGCACAGAAGTGTTGTCATGTAGCAGAATCCTGCGCTATTCAGAAATTAATGTGCTGGGGTGCTCACCCTGGCTGTATTTATATCTGTGTTAGGTTGTTCACAGATGATGCTCCATGAGAGTACCCCAGCCTGGGCACTGTTTGCACACCCTCTGCACAGCCAAGCCACTACAGAGGTGAGCATAGCTCAAAGTGACACCCTGAGGGGGGGCTTAACAGCATAATACCAGAATTTAGTCCTGTTCCTTTACCACTCCTCCTTGTGACACTGCTGTCTCCAACTCTTCCTCCTTTTCTGTTCAAAGGACAATCATGGATAGTCACAATGTCCATGGAAGCTTCTCTGACAAGTGCTTTCTAGAACATTTAATGCCCTAGAACAAGATTTGCTTTCCTTCTCCAAGGGGATGAGTTGTGAACACTTTGGTTGTGTCCAGCCCTGCCAGACAGGATATGTCAGAGCACATTTTGTCCAGAATACACTTGAAAGCAACCTAGACACCAGTGCAAAACTTCCAGTGTTCCCTCCTGCCCTCCTGTACACTGAGGGGATACTCCAGAGGGACTGCCAAGGGAAAAGAGGTTTAACTGTTTGGTAAGCTGATTTCAGATCTGGTGCCAGAAATACTATAATGAGACAAATGGGCACTGCTATTTTATCCTTTCTGGCTCATTTTTTAATTTGTGGATTCTCAGATGGTTTGCTAATTTCTGCTCTGGTTTTCAGCTTCTAGGAGCTCTCTAGATGCAGCATCAAGCACACCTCCTCGCAATAGCCTCATTTGTAATGTAATCAAAGCAAGGGTAACTGCAGTCAAGTTCACACATAACAGAAATGCCTGCACCTGTTCTAAATGCAAGTGAAAAAAAATAGCTTGGTTGACAAGACGCTACACATGACCTAGCAATGTGTGTTTGCAGCCCAGAAATCCAACTGTATCCTGGTCTGCGTCCCAAGCAGTGTGACAAGCAGGACAAGAGAAGTGATTCTGTCCTTCTACTTTGCTCTGGTGAGATCACACCTGCAGTTCTGTGTCCGCAACATAGGAAGGACGTGGACCTGTGGAGCAAGTCCAGAGATCAGACAAATCCAGAGATTAGAGGGATGGAGTGCCTCTCCTGCGAGGAAAATGCTAAGAAATTTGCTCAGCAGCTTTCAGGGTTGCTCATCCTGGAGAAGCATAGGCTCTGGGAAAACCTTATACCACTTTCCAGGTAACAAGAGAGCTGGACATGGACTTTTCATGAGACTGTGTAGTGAGAGGACAAGGAGGGTAGCTTTAACTGAAAGAGAGCAGGTTCAGACTAGGTGTAAGGAAGAAATTTTTTACCGTGAGGATGGTGAGGCAATGGGACAGGTTTTTCAGAAAAACCCATCCCTAAGAGAGTTCAAGGCCATTTGAATGGGGCTTTGAGCAACCTGGTCTAGTGGAAGCCATTGGAATGAGATGATCTTTAAGGTCCCTTCTACCTAAAACCATTCTATGATGTTATTAACCTGACTGGGGCTGCTATGCAAATCAACAATTACTGCCTGTGCTCAAGCAAGGCTTTCAAATCAGGACCACTTCTCATTTCATTCTTTATGTATCTTAAGGTATAATTTATTCTTTATCTTTATGCATCAGGCTCAGTCTAAGAATTCTTCCTAGACTGTTCTAGCCATCTTCTTGAACTTCTTCAGGTGTTTTGCAAACCATGGTGATCTGAAGGGCTAAAGAGAGGGAAAATTCAACCACTTCTCTCCTTCTGTCTATGTAAATAAGCCAGGATGCCTACACTTTACCTTCCTTCTCCTATACCTACTAATTTGCAATGTCTGGATCTTCCATTAAATGGCTAATGATTTCCATATGTTTAATATTATGCACAAATAAGTTTGGTACTTACAAATTAAACTGTCACATGGAAAAATGAAATTGTGAAAGCAAAGGAAAAAAAAAAACTCGGAGCAATAAATCATGATACTGTCTGGTCTCAAAGGTAGTGATAAAAAGGAAACTTATTTTTCCCTTCCTCAGGATATGAGAAATATTTCTTCCAATTAAGTGTGCAGCATATGTAGTAATCCAAATTATGGAGGTGACCAGGTGATTCCTGCCCTCACTCACTCCAGCATAAATCTGGTTTTGTGTCCTGGAAGGGACTGCTGTGAATTTGTGCAAGAAAAAATCCTAAGAATAGTGTTTGAACCACTGCCATAAGAAGAAGCAAAGAACCAATCAAAACATTATTAAAATGTCAGTGTTCATTTCTGTTCTCAATAGCTATGCACAACACCCATGCTCCTTCACAAAAAGGAGCTGGAAGGTCACTGTCATTTCTGGTCTTGAAGACATGTGTCACTCATTTCCAGCCTCTTCTGATATTTGACAGTATGGACCTGCCTGAAGCACAGCAAGAATAAAGGATGACACAGCTCACTGAGCAAAATTTCATTAACAATTTCCCTCCTACTCAAATAAGAGCTCACCCCTGACCCCAACATGTAGACTTTGCTACAGAAGAGGCACTTGCAAGGGCTTCAGTTAATGCAACCCAGCCTTTGAAAAAGCCAGGTCTCTGTCTTGGAGGAATGCTTGAGTTTATAAAAATCTTTGATAAAATACTACATAATCTGTAAGAGAAGAAGTGGGCTGCTTCAGCAGAGTAGGTCATGATTTTCATGGTCGAGTCTGATCTGAGTTTATTGCACCAAGTGAATCTAAAAGCATGGGTTTTCAGTGAAAACCATTGCATCTCTATCAGCTATATTTGTGTGTCCATAATCATGTCATAATTAATAGTTCACTCAAAATTTGCAGATTAGATACCATGTTTCATTTTGGTAAAACAGGAAACTCCATTAAGAGTTTAATTACTAGCTTGTCCAGGATATTCTGTGTTGCACTAAAACCTGATACTTTTCCTTTTACTGTAACCTGACCTCTTCAAATGCTACAGTTGGTTCCTGTCTTGACATGTGACACAGATTTTTCTTCATGACAAACAATGTTGCTTGGGTCAAGCAGTTTATAGATTCATCAAAATTGTTTGTATTTTAAGAACTATACATGACTGTCTATATAGCCTAATGCATGATGTATTATCATAACACATGACATGATAATTGATGTTTCATATTCTTACTAAAGACACAGCATGAAGTTTCAGTTGGGTGAAATCATGACACTTGTCCAAACCCATAAATATTTGATTGAAAAAAATCTCCCAACCTTAATCCTTAATATTTCTACATTTGGGGAAATTTTGGGTTTGAACTTTGTGGATCAAACCAGACTCTAACATTAAATGTCACTGCTTGCAAAGGTAAGGTATTTCATTCCATCTGCCCAGACACAAACTAAGATGATTTTAAAGCATTGATGTGGCAAATAATGTTGTAACAGCAGACAGTGCTCTTCTGTACAGTAAAACATCTCCAGGAGACAAAGCCGTGTCACAATAGCTTTAGAGTTTCCACTCTGTAAAAAAAAGTTCATTTCTGTGATGGTCTAAGCAGTTCTATAGAAGCATTTCATAGAATCATAGAATATCCTGAGTTGGAAGGGACTCATCAGGATTATCAAAGTTTAACTCCTGGCCCTGCACAGAACTATGCCCAAGAGTCACACCATGTATCTGCATTGCTCCAATGCTTCTTGAACTCTTGGCACTGTGACCACTGCCCTGGGGAGCTGTTCCAGTGCACAACCACTCTCTATGTGAAGAACCTTTTCCTAATATCCAACCTAAATTTGCCCTGACACTACTCCAGGCCATTCCCTTGGGTCCTGTCAGTGGGCACCACAGAGCAGAGATCAGTGCCTGCCCCTCCTCTTCTCCTCACAAGGAAGCTGTGACTGCAGTGAGGACTGCCCTCAGTCGGCTCCAGGCTGAACAGACCAAGTGACCAAGTGACCTCAAACACTCTTCATAAAACTTCCCTTCAGGCTCTTCACCATCTTCACTGACTTCTTTTGGACATTCTCTAATAGCTCTACATCCTTCTTATATTGTGGAACTCAAAACTGCCCCCAGCACTCGAGGTGAGGCTGCCCCAGTGCAGAGCAGAGTGGGACAATCCTCTCCCTTGCCCAGCTGGTGATGATGTGTATGATGCACTCCAGGATACCACTGGTCCTCCAGGCTGCCAGGGCACTGCTGACTCATATCCAACTTTCTGTCAACAAGGAGCCCCAATTCCCCTTCCACAGAACTGTTGCTCCCCAGTGAGTGCCAGCTCATTGCCTGCGTCAAACTTCATACTATTGGTGATTACCCAGTCCTCTGATCTGTCCAAGTCTCTCTGCAAGGCCTCCCTGCCTTTGAGGGAGTCAACAACTCTCCTTAATTTTGTATCATCTGCAAAATTAGTGCATCTTTGAGTTCTGCATCCAGGTCATTTATGAAGATATTGAACAGCACAGGGCTGAGGATGGAACCCTGTGGAACACCACTAGTGACAGGTCACCAGTTTGATGTCTCCACATTCACTGTAACCCTTAATACCTGATCTGTGGGCCAGCTGCCCACCAATCCCATCATGTGTTTGTGCAGGACATTTTGTCCAGAAGGGTCTTGTCAGAGACAGCACTGAAAGCTTTACTGTAATCTAAAAAAAAAACATCTACTGGCTTCTATTGATCAGACAGGTGGGTTACCTTGTCAGAAAAGGAAATTAGGTTTGACAAGCAAGATTTTCCTCATGAAACTGTGCTGGCTGTGAGCAATGATTTTGTTGTCCTTCAGATGTTTTTCAGTAACTCACAGGTATTCCTTATAGCAGGAAAAGGTAATATCAACCATTTATTGAGAGAAAGAGTAAAAGAAAGCTTAGTATTACTTTAATTTTTGGTTTAAATTTAAAATACAGTCTAAAGACAGTTGTGGTGTGGGAGTGCAGTCATTTTAAACAAGTACTGTCTTATGTTTTTCTTGATTGCAATGTTCTTAGTAACTGAGAGGAGAGAGCGGTGACTGATAAATAATCAATATCTGCAAGACCATATAAATAAAGCAGAATATTAAGATGAAAGAACTCAAGAATCAAAAGAGATTTTGATATAATTCCCAAGGAATTAGATATTTCCTTTGTTGACAGAACTTTTAAAAATATCTATCATCATCTTTGTAACCAATACTTACAGTTATTAAGAACTGCTCCAACAGCAAGCAGTTGAAAGAATCTGAAACAAGGTTAAGTTTCTCCTATTGTTATTTCTAAATATTAGAGATCGGGATATTAATTTAATTTTAAATTTCTATTCTTTCTGTAAAGACTATATTAATGTAGACAGTGCATAGGAGCCTTAAAGTATAAGATAAGGCTGTATGGGGGAGATCTGTTCAATGTGGGCGACCTGTCTCCCAAATTCAGTTCTTATACTTCATCTTTTAATTTATTCAGAACGCCTTTGCAATTCACACCCTCTGATCTTCTCTTGTATAAATCACACTGGCCCTTCTTATTCCTTTGGTAACCTCATACTGGTACCTACCATAAGGAGCCCAGAAATGAGAAAATTTTACATTTCAATTCAATACAATTTCACATTTCATCACCTCAACACACTGAATGGGATTGGCACTTTGGATTCAAACTTAGTCCAATGAGTCCAAAAAGCCAACAGCTGCAGGGCTTATTGGACTCTTGCCCTAGTAAATAGGGCTTAGGAAAGCTTTGAACTCCACAGAGACAGAAAAAGAATGTAAAGGAACACATTATGAAAAACAGATCTCTAAAAAGTTACAAAAAAAGGTATCAATACAGTTACACCAAGTCTCTTTTCCCTTAAACAATACTTATAGAGAATATAGAATTCTTCACTTTCCCTCCATCTTTGGCTAAAATGGCTACAGTGTTAAAAACAGAAAGGGCACATCTATAGTTTCTTTAATATAGCCTATCTAAAATATTAGATATGCGGCTCTGAATGTGGGTAAAAATTTCAATTATTTCCAAAGAAACTGTATCTGTGTTGCTCTGGCTGCGGTCATTATTCTTAGTTTCTGACCAGAAGGTTGATGATCACTTCTCATTGCCAATCTACAGCCTCCACTATAGATTCACTGCTCCATCACAGACTGTAACTTTAATACCCGTATTATTTTATGAGGCTGATTAACTATAGAACTGGCCCTTGATTGCATTAGCCAGCAAAAAAAGAAGTCTTTGGAAGATTGGTTTACAGGGAATTTGGATCTAGAACACTCCTATAGGACTCCATACCTCCCATATTGTCCTCTGTCTTTTCTCCTGTTTACTGTGCTTTTTAAAGCTTATTGTTTACCTGTGAAGAAAATTCAGTCAGAATCATGAAATACAAGTAATCATCAATGTTTGCCAACAACCAAAGGGTAATAAATAAGGTATTAGCTGCAGAACATCAGTTACTAAATGCCTGGAGAGTGGCCAGTCTGGATGTAAGTTTGTATTCCTTTTCTCCCCTGCTGTCATTTATGTCAATCTTGAATAGATTCAGTTTTACTATGCAGTGGATTACACCCAGAGCTTATGGATATGAATATGGGTTGCTTGATTTGCTCTCTCTGATCATGCTCCAGTGGTATTAACACTTGGGGTCAATCTGGATTATCCCATGTTTAAAAGATGGCAATTAAACACTTCAGTTCTTAATTTCTGAGAATTTCTTCTTGCTTATATGAGGAGATAAAGGAATTGCTCATGCACACTTACTTTGCCAATTTCTTGTTGCTGGTGGGCTTGGTAGTGGTAAAGGGAAAAAGAAATAAGATTGTTGCACAAGTATTCTCCCTTGAATCTGAACAAGTTCCAAGGAACTTAAAGGTTGAATGGGTGATTTCACTTTTCAGAGACATTTTCTCCTTCTGTGTTGAGACTCCACAGTCAAAATTAGATAAGATGCAAACCTAAAGCAAAGTCTGGAGTTCAAATTTTACCAGTTTTGTGTTTAGAAAAGAGCCTGGTTTGTCATCACAGGAGGTAAGGGTGACTGCATGTGAAACCGTCTGGGATACCACCAAGTGAGAAGGAACTTGGGACCCACTTCCAAGCTGGAAGAAAAATGCAAAGAAAAGCAGAAGGCTATCTTTAGCGTGCCAAGTACATTAGATGAAAAGATGAGATCATCTGAAAGGTAAAGGAGACTTTCCTCTAAAATATATGTCTCTGATGTCATGAAGTAGCTGGTGTGAAAACTTGCTTGATATGTAGTAGCTCAGATATTTTTGCTCACTATTTATTTTTATCCTCAGTATGTTAACTAGGAAGACAGTGTCAGAACTACACAAAATGAAGACACTTTGAGTAAGAAAAAATATTATGAAAATGTATAGAAATTATTGTGAGAAATACTTTATTTAAAATATTGCTAAATCCCCTTTCTAAATACACTGCTTTAGAGCCCAGGTCCAATCAGGATTGAACACAGCAGCTTCAAGGACCTTGACCAAGTGGGTGGAGGATAAGTGAAAGCAAAATGCCTGCTTAGACTCACTGTGTGTGACCTCTCTAAGGACCAGACTATGAATTCCAAGTTTGACCACAGTTTTCTGTGCTTTTTTGAAGGCAGGGATTTTTTTTCTATAGAAAGAATGTTATGATATAACTAAGTGGAATAGAGTACATATTTTCTCTGTATTAAGAACAACATAAATCAATGATTTTAAAGATTACATTATTCTTTTCTCAAGTGGAAAAATGTGTGACCAGATAGCAGCTACATGTCAGTACCAATGTTAAATTTAGCTTTCCAAAATTTGTTTCCCAAACTCTCTGGCTGTATGCAAGAAATACAAACCACCAAAGGTTGAAAATAACCCACAAAATCATAGGATTCCAAAAGGCCATAGTGACTACAAAAATTCTTAGCCATGAAGGTGTTAATCAGTGTATATACTGTCTCATCTGCATCGAAGAAGCTCTGCAATTAAAATTAGAACTTTTATGTCTGATCCCCAGCTTGCTGCTATTCAAAGCTCCTATCTGCATACACTGGGGATGGAAAAGGCCTTTTGAAAGTAAATAATTGGAAAAAATTAGAGGGATTTTCGAAGATTGCAGAGCTTCCCTTAAGGACCAGTCCAGGAGCCCTGTCCTTCTGTCAAAGTACAAATTACCCCCATATGGTGATGACCGTTCTCTCGACTGTAATTTATTCATTATGCAGAGTGCCGAATACCAAATGGTTAAAGCACAGCAGCAGAACAATGGGATAGGCTTGGGAAGCTAATAAGTGTCCAATCAATGCGAACCTAATGAACTATAACATGTAATACTTTATAAGGCATTCAAATTAAAAAGGGGAAAGAAATCAACAATGATGCAATATCAATTTACTCTACTCAAAGTCTAATAAAACAAAATAAGCATCATTCTCCAAAAATACAGTCATAACTGACATTTGGGGAAGGGGAATGAGTGGAAGGTAGAATCAAGCCAAAATTCCTTTAAGAGCATAATTAGTACTAACCAACTGTCCTTATTTAATGTAAGCTCTTTGCACCAAACTCTTCTGGTGAGGTAGTAAAAAATTGTAAGGATTTTTTTCCCATACACAACATTTTCCCTTCTATCCCAAAAGCCTTATTTTACTGTGAATTCCATTACCACATTAAAAAAAAATCCTGAATCTGATTGTGCAGAAATAGTAATAATTAATAGGCCATGGACAAGGTAATCTCAAAAAGGTGTTCTGTCTTTCTGTCTTTCATAAGCAGCCAATAGGCAGAACATCTGGATAGAGCTGTTAAATCAGTTAAATGCTGGCAAGGAAGCTCTTAACTCCATCCCCAAAATAAGGAGGTGACGGCAGGCATTCAGGTGTCCTGTCTGACAGAGCACTTCACTGGCTTTTGTGTCTGCTGGGCTGCTCAGTCAAGAATCTCTGTTCTCCAGTCTTCTTCCACTGAGACACTCATCTTTAAATGAGAAATTTCAATTAATATGTCTCTGAATTATTGTTTCTGTGGTTTTGTTTGTTTTGTTTTTTTTTTTTTTTGAAAAAGATTGTTGTGGGCTTTTTTTTGTGGCCCTTGTTGGTTTAGGATTTTTTTGTATTTTAAGTACCCTTAATCCATCTTACATTGGCTTCCGTTGCCTTCCCTGACAGAAAAGGTGCCAACAAGATGGTTCATTCTTGACTCAGCCAGCTACACATATTAGCAATTCTCCCAGCAGTTGCCAAGGATAACTGTACATTCTCCTCTTTGAGAGTGACTGTAGTTTTCTTTTTCCACAGCAGTTGACATTAAGTGTCTTCTGTGTTTCCTGCTGTTCCCGTTCACATGTGATAATGTTTAGTGTCAGTTTCACTATTTCTCCATTTCTTTTTCTGTGTGTCTCTTACCTCTTATAATTTTCTCTATTAAAAATAATAAAATAAAACAAATCCCTACTCTCTTTTATTATCGTGTGTTCAAATTCAGTGACAGGAATTTTGGTCTCTGGACTTCTGCTTCCAGCTCTGCCACTGATACTGTGGTCTTTTGCACTGGTCACAGGAATGAAGTCTCTGGGCTGCATTGCAGGAGCCTTGTCTGTGACACAGCACTGTTTATGAAAGCAAAAACCTGACTTATGTGTGACTTCAAATACATGGTCATAAAAGGTTTTGATGCTGTCCATCCCCAGATGGTCAAACAAACACTATTCAAAACAGTCATGCATTTCTGAGAGTTTTCTTATCCTGTGTTAGTACAAAACCAATAGCAAATGACCCCTGTGCAGTTTTCAGAGCTGCAATTTATGTGTGTCTTCAGGACCATAGTAACTGGAGTGGAAAACTTCGGGGAACTAGAAGTAATTCTCTGTGTTGTATGACAAACCTCTCTTTCATAATGAAAGGAGACAAAAAATGGATATTTCATGCATTCACCTGGACAGCCATTCAAACAGGTGGGTTCAAAGAAGGGTGCTCAGCATATTAGGAACACTGGACATAATTGACATTCAAATGACTTACAAGTCTGGCTAAGGAACTCACATCAGTGAAATGTCCAGCAGCCCAAGAAAAACTTTTCAGAAATCTAATCAAGTCTTTCAGTCTTTCTCAGCCTGTCTCTTATTCATGCAGAAGACAAAAGGATACAAATGCATTAAATTGGAGTTTGACTGTAAGAAATGTTATTATTTTTTTGATAATTTTCCTTTTTTTTAATTTTTTTTTTTAATTTTTGTGGTTTTTTTGGCTCACAGATCTTTCTTTTTCTTTCTCACACCTCACCCTTTAGCATGACCACCTAAAAGTGGTTGCCACAAAGATTATATTAACAAAACTCACTCAGCAATGCAGGTGCAGTAAAACAAAAATGAAAATGAAACTAACAAAATCCTGAAGTAAAACCTAAAACAGAACTGCTTAGTTTCCCAAATTAACATCATACAGTACAGATGTGGAAAAGCAGTGGACAGCTATTGCACTGCAGATTATACAGAAAAGCTCTTAGCACAATATAAGCAGTACTCCCATACGCAGAATGTGAGATGTAGGTGGGACTTAATGTCCATCACATCTTCCTCATCCCCCGGTGTGCAACCACTGGGCTGACCCAGAAGGTGCACTCATGAGGTCAAGGGGGAAAGCAAAGCACAGAAGATTGTAACACATCCAGTTTAAAGAGAGCATTATTAAACTAGGTTGTCATTTTTAACCGCTCTTCAGGGACTGTAGTGGAATCTCAGTCCCTTTTTAGTGAATGGAAGCTTTGCCTGTAACATTAAAAACAGAATAAGTACTTTTGACGGTTTGACTGGGGTCTTTTTTTCTCTCTCTTACCACTATTACTGTTTTAAAGTGTGCCACAGCATACAGGGTTAATGATATAAAAGCTCCACATAATGAGATAAAACTGATACTGAAATAGTGTCCCCTTACTGTAGGAGGAATCTGCAATCCGGACTTCCAAGCACATGCAAAAAATAACTCTTGGATAAGTCTTCTTGTCTTCCAGTAGACTTGGCAAGAAAGACAAGCCATATGTGAAGCCAGCCATATATCAGTTATGTGGTCTTAGATATTTGCAATAAAACAAAGGACTTTGCTGTCAGCCCTCCTGATTTCATGAAGCCTTAACAGCTCACAGCAATGTCCTTTATCAAAAGCCACAAAGTTATCCTTAGACATGTGCATTTCTTAGAGAAAATATTCTCTGAAATAGCTATTTGTGATTAAATAATCAGGGAAAGGCAAAGACATGAAAGGACATCATACAATCAATTTCAGCCATGCTGAATGCATCTAGATATAACGAGTGTAAAAACAATTAATAAGAAAAGCAGTAATACTGAGGGGGTGGGGAGAGTGGAGGAATTAAACTACACATGCACAAGGCAGTAAGACCAAGAAGAAAATCTTTGTGACAGTGATGTGGATACCCTGGTAAATTAAGTGGAACTAAGTCTTCATCCCCAAATTCCTCCTGGCCATTTATTTAGACATTATTAACTGGCAGTTTCAGACAGGGATTTTGTTAGGAGTGTGTTCAAAGAAAGAATTTTATAACAGGGCTTCTTTTTGCAGCTAATTCTGGGTGGACAGCCGGCACACGAGGAACCAAAAGGAAGGCTGGGGAATAGTTCAGGGTGAGCCATGAAGTGAGGTCAGGAGCTAATGAATAGCTCACACTCCAGACGTGCAAAACCATGTGGATGGGAATGGCTCTGTGTGTGTGATTACTCACACATGTGGAGTTCAGTGTGTGCTCAAGCTCAGGAAGAGCACTAGCAGTTTTATTTGATGTAGTGGAAGAAGGAGTCAGGGAAGGGATTTTAGAAGTGAAGTAAGATGATTATGGCAGTGTTTTTCAGACTAACCTTAAAGACAAGGCTTAAGAGAAAGGCATTGTTATTAAAAAAAAATATGGTTAATTATACAAAACAGCAATGGCTTTGGCAAAATGTTTGTGTGAATTTCAAGACTATCATGACAAATTCTGGTATTTTAGTAGAATATTATTAGCTATTACATTATAAAAGCAGTTAGACAAATTAACATTTCTGTTCACTTTGAATTACTTTTTTATAGTGTACTTTTTGTGCACACCCTAAGTTTTTTAATTGTTTGCGCTTTCTCAAAAATGAGATCCAAGAAAGTGAGGCATCAGCTTACTGTGTTTTGTCTCACTGCAATTAGCAGTTTACAATGATGTATGTACTTAAGGACCTTGACATGTCATGAAAGTTGTCTATTTTCCTTTATAAAATTTAAGGAAAAAGCTTAAATTGACTCTCATGCCATCCTAATTTTTTATCCCTCTATATGAAATCTTTGAAAATAATCTCTTTAATCAGATTATGGATTCAGATATTAGTGAAATATTTGCTTTACAATGGGTATCACTTACTAATGTCCTGCTCAGTATTATGCTGTTTCTGTGGACTCAGTACATAAAGCCTTAGGGCTCCTATTCAGGGATACCACTATAGCTAAATTTAAAATTTATGTCTCTAGACAGGGCAACAAATTCTATTATACAAATATTTAAGCTATCACAAGTAGAGGAATACTATAAATTAATCCTTCACTCAGAAGTTGCACTTGCAGCTCTTTTCAGTTAATTTTCATTATTTCACCAGGGAACATTTTCAAGGAACTATTATACTAACCATAATATTTAAAATGAACCCTGGAAGCCCATCCCCACTCCAATAAATATAATTTAACATTCATTGTCATAGAAATATGTAACAGACAAGACAAGAGAGATTTTTTTCTCATGAAGGTATGAAAATATTAGCAAATGTTCAGATCTCCACTATTCATAATATTATGGGTCAGATCCAAGCAGAGTGGAGAGGTCAGTGCTCCATCAGCGCAGCTTTAAATCATTATGGGCTGTAGGGCATAATAGCCTGTGAGGAGGCTTGGGTAAAAGATGGGAAGGAAACCTGGAAAAGGTTAATTACGGCACACACACCACTTGACAGTTCCTTTTCAATCTGATTCAGCTCAGCTGTGAATGCCGTTGTGTCCTCAGCAGGAAGATCCTGCTTGCTGCCACACTTCTTTCCCTCACCCCCAGGCTGGGACATGGTTTGCCCACATGAATGCATCCCAAATCCAAGTGCAGCATGTTTTCCAAAGGGTGCACCTGTTTTGCTGTGGGTCTGGTCCTTCCTGTCCGAAACCTTTAATGCCCAGCAGCTTGACAGTTTGGGTTGTGTTCATTAGGAAGCCCAAGGATTTTTCTTGGCGACTGGGGGGGAGGCAGGATAGGAGAAGAAGCACAAACAAAACAAAAACTTAAGCCTGTGACTAATTGGCTGAAAGGATGTGAGCAATTCTGATCCACTTAATTGAATGTGGGCTCAAATTAAAAAGAGTAATTGCCTTCAAAACTTTGCATTGCAGATTGCTGGCCTCTTTTAAACATCAAATGAAATCCTTCAAGCATATGTGTCATTGGTGTTGCTTTCAGAAACTCAACTGCATTATATTGATGATTCTATTTGTAAGATGAATTTACTTGGAAAAAGGTGGCCTGATTTTGGCTGGAAATTTCAAATCAAGGCCATGCCTTCTAACTGCTGGCAGCTTCCCAAACATTTCCTGATCAGAAGACCTGAAAATAGTACTTTATTTTTTGATGTAAAAATAACTGTATTTGAAGCCAAGGCTGTATATTTTTACACAAATTTTCCACTGATTTTGGGAAGCACTTTAGTTGAGCAAAGCCATACCTGTATTAAATATGAGTAACTAAGGAGTAGATGGTCATAGAATTCTCATATAAAAATAAGGAGCTCAGTTATGAGGCCTTTTAAATAAAAATCTTGAATTAAATTGTTTTGTCTACACACTGACATTGCCATTTATTCTTTATATCAAAGCAACATCCACAACTTCTAACCTCATTGTGCTATGCACAAAAACATAGAACAAAAGAATTGTCCTACCTCTCAAAATACTTCACTGGAAGAGCAACAAAGATCCTTTGTTTGCTATTTAGGCGAGATTGGTGGACATCATCTCTGAGCAGAAGCTCTGAGAATAAGCCTTTTCTATTCTTTTCCAAACATGTATATGCATATTTTCATATGAGTCTGCTACAGCAGAAGGACTCTTAAAGAAAAGAATCAAGCAGAGCAAAAGGAAAATATTACTTTGTATTAATAACAAATGGAGTGCACAATGCATTCCACATATAAAGGTTACCCATTTGTGGAGCTGGAAGCCAAGGGCATTTTAAAACTTAAAGAGCCCTTAAATAAACATATTGATTTAAGTACAAGGCAAATATTCTTAGCTCAGCAGGTAGTTGGTATCTAAATCACATTCAGACTTCACATAAATACACATGTCAAAGCATTTATCTAGCAATAAAAAAACAACTCTTAAGGAATGCAGTTCAGATAGGGAAGTGTCAGTTATTTTGCACATTTCCTATTTCCAGCTCATTAGTTTCAGCTTTTGACAGGGGTGGAGCTGAAAGAAATCCTGTAGAGGTTTTTCTCTCCTCCCAATTTCACATGAATAAACAGAGGGAGGGAGTCCCCTGCCTGTCTGCCAGGCTCTTATCTATCATATTTAGATGCTGGATGCTGTCAGATTTTAGATAGTGATGCCTGTAGGTATTGCCAGTTACTGGGAAATTAAACCTGGAATAGAAGGTAGTCCTTTCCTTTCCCAAACTGACTTTGCTTTAGGAGTAGGTTTGGACATCCTTCAAAAATGTTGATGTCCAGACAAAGGTGACAGGATTATATTTCTATCATTCATTACTTGCACCTGATTTTCTGTTTCCTCTCTCTGTCCTTGGTGTCTCAGCCATACTCCATCTGCATATTTTCTTTCACCTACATTCTTAAATTCCTCTCAAATCCAGATCCTCCCACTCCAGAAGCAGTAGGTGTAGATTTACACTGCTGATTTTTGTTTAAAACCTCCTCATGTAAGATACCTCCTTGAGTATTAGAAATTTTAGAAATTCAGTGTTTTCATTATTAGACCCATTTTCCCTTCATTTCCCATAAAATATATTTCAGAAAATGAAGATATTCCTCTAGGGACAAGAGGCAGTGAACATAGGAGAGATTCCTATACAATTCTAATTCTTGGAAAATATCGCTATGATCACTACCAATCAGGTCAGCAATTACCACCCTTGTGCTAGAAATGACACCTCTGTCATAAGATAACCACACGGACACACTTTTCCCTCCCAGAGATAAAGCACACCCAACCACCAGGAACTGCAAAATGGAAGTAGGTGTGCAGCCAGGGACTGTGTTTCAGCTGAAGGCTGCAAACTTCCACCTGACAGGGGTAAATCCTTATGATCCGACTGCCATTACCCCAGCATACAGTCTAAACATTTTGGTGTAGTCTTTAAGAAATGTAGCTTAATATCATATCCACCTAGCTTATTCTTTCTTTCATAATATTACCTGCATAGGTTCTGTTCTGATTAGTTTTTAGCAGAATCCTTTAAAAATAACCCATAAAACTAAAATAAAATGTGTGTACATATTTATGCGTGCATGTCTTCCTGTGGGTATTTATGGGTATTATCTGTGTGTTTGGGTTAGACACGGTAAAGACAAAATCTTTTCAAAGATGTCTCTTTCAGTCTGAGAGATCTCAAATGTGACTTTACACATGTGGGAACATCAACACATTTGGATCACCCTTTGAAAGAACTCAATGGGGATCTTGAGGCACTTTTACTGCACTATACAGGAAATACTGTAGCAAAAACACTTTCATTTGAGGGTGAGTTGGAGCTTCAGTTTGGTTCCTATCATCTTCCAGAATTGTTCCCATAATTATTTTCCTAAAGTTTGTATGTTTCTGAAAAGAAGAAGATTTATGACTTCTTTTAAAACTATTTACCACATAGAGATATAGGTGCAACGAATGCAATCTGTCATTAATTCTAGGATGAGACTCCAGTCTGCATTAAGTTTTAAATGGCAGCAACAAAGGCAACAGACTGCATAATTTTTTGTTCAGGTTCAAATCTCAAATTTGTTGTGTAACACCATCATAAAGGGGTGTAACTTCCTTCCAGTTTGAGCAGTTACTAAGTATGGCAGGTCTGCAAATCTGAAGATGCTCTCTGACTTTTTTCTTTCTGGTACCCAGGAGATCAGGAGTCTGCCTATTGCGGCTGATGAGGCATTTTAGTGTGCATCAATGCAGAAATAGACCCACAAGTAGATCTATTCTTAAGAAAGAAAAGTTTTGGTGATGTAAAATTCTCTTTACTTTAGAGTAAAGCATAGACAAAGGCTCATCAGTCGTACAAGATTATCATTAGGAACTTTTCACGAGGTCATGCAGTGATAGGACAAGAGGAAATGGCTTTGAACTCAAAGAGGGTAGATTTAGGTTAAGCATAAGAAAAAAAATCCCCTTTGAGAGTGGTGAGGCAGCAGCACAAGTTTCCCAGAGAAGCTGTGAATGTCCCATCCCTGGAAGTGCTGAAGGCCGGCCCAGATGGGACTTCGAGCAACCTGGGCAAGTGGAATGTGTTCCTGTCTGCTGCATAGGGACTGGAACGAGATTATGAACACTAAAGCAAAATTGGATTTATAAATAATTTGGTGCCTTCCCTGTTTTGATTTTGCCGTTGTACTGCTTAGATTGGGAAACTAGCAGTACCTAGTAGGACAGTAAGTCACCCACACATGACTAAAATTTAGTTTAGAGCCCATGAGACAGAAGGATCAGCCATGTCTCTTAGGTGTTTGAACACTGAGTTGGATGAAGATGCTGACCTAACAGTAGCAGAAATATAATCCTACCACTGTTGATCATTTTTCACACATTCCCAGTTGGTTGTCTGACATGCAACTGGAAGGAGTTATTGTTTTTCTCTGTTTTTTTTTCCCTTCTCTGTTTGCCAAAATAGCAAAACCATAGCATCAGTAGAGTTTGAAAATATATTTATGTTTGTTTTCCCTATAAAAAGAGATAATAATGTTATGTTCCAATAATATTAAGTTGCAATGTTATTTGCAAGATTGCAGAGCTTTTAATTTTCTGATTATTTCCACAGTGGGAGTTTCAGCTCAATTTCAAGCAAGACACTTCTATCTGTTTCAGTTATTTTTTTATTACAGCTAGAAGCAACAATAATTGCCTTTAGTGTATGAAAACATGACTGAGGAGACAATTGTTGTCCCTAAAGAGTAAAATCATCAGCATACATTTTTGATGTAAAATTTTTGTAAATTAATTGCAAGATCCTATAAATATTATATTTACAAAAATTGTGTTGTATGCTGTCTTCAAAGAAACAATCTTTTTTCTTTTTTTCTTTTTTTTTTTTTTTGTAAACTATGCTTCATACACACTGCATTTCCTGAGGCAGAAAACAAAAACATGGAACAAAATATTAGCCTTCTACTTTTGTAATTTTACATTCTACTACTTTTTTTTTCCAACTCTAGGTTTGGGGGTTTTTTTAATATAATTCTGGAAGTATACAAGAAAAAAATCAGTAACATTCATAGTAATCAAGCCACATTTTCCGTGTTTTACTATTCAGGTGATAAAAACCGCCATAAATATATATCTCAAGTGCTAAGGCAGTGGATTTACATATAATTTGGTCATAAATCAAGAAAATTATTCAAAATTATGAACATTTTGTGGAATATTCTTTCCACAATTTCTATTAAAAAGTGATAACACGAAATCTTTTAGATTTTCTTTAATAAAAAAATTCAACTTTAAATATTCTATTCCAGTTATATCTTGGAAAAATTATATATTAAGACTTCTAACGGAATTATCTTCTTTAGCCACGCCATAGAGGACCCTGACAGACTGTCCAAGAACAGGAACTACAGTTGTTAAAAGCCTCTGAAATAACTTGGGTTGATGCCAACATTAATAAGTGTAATTAAAATTACACTACTTTGTTTCCATTTTTCCTGTTAGAAAATTGTCAGCTTTTTGCTGCAGAAAAAAAAAAAAAAAACAAACCAAAAACCAAAAAATGAACCAACCAAACAAGCAAAACCCCAAACAAACAGAAACAACTGGAGTTTGGGTTTAATAGTTGTGTATTAATAAAAGACTAGCATCTTTTCAGTTGTGCTAGCTCTCAGTGTGGTGTATGTATCCTGTGTAACCCAGATGTACAGAAATTTCATATGATTTATGAGTACACAGGACAGCACTCAAGGCACACACATATTATGTCCTTTTCCTGTCGCTGCATTTGAATGCAGAATGAAGAGAATATTTTGGATAAATAAGCTCAGAGGCTTTTTTGAAGGAGATCCTCAGTGTTACAACTAACATCAAGAACAGCGATTAGTTCCAATAGATATTTCAGCAGATTTCCTCCAGTTACAATGGTGCTATTTGCTTTTGAGCAGGCAGCATATTGCACTTATATCAAATAGTGCCAGCAAATTTGCTGCTACCAAAAAAAATGTAGAGAACCTAGGAAAATTCATTATTTGGAAATCATACTTTCATAAGAAAATCTGATCTCCAGAGATGATTAAGGATCAGACTGCACAAACTACCAGAAATATCTGAGGACATAATTTCATATGTCTTTGACAACTTCAGAGCAGGTCAGCCTGTGATTATTTACTTATTTGTTTATTTTTGAAGCCACAGGAGCAGAAGGTGCCTTTCTGAGTTAGTGATAGCAACACATTTTCTCACGTTCCACTGGAGACTGGTGTGATACTCACCTGCCAGCACTGGAGGGAAGGTGGGTGTCCTCTGGGACATGGAAATACACCTCCAAGTATATACACATCAGTAACAGTGTTCTTCCCTGACATAAGACCATTGCAAGCAAGCTCTCAACATATTTAACCACTCTATGGGATTAACCAATAATATGCTGATTAGCCAATAAATATTGAATCATCTTTTGCTTCAGAAAAGGATCATTGTATCCCACTTGGAAAATACTGCTGGCTTCCAATCACATCCACTATAAACAAAGCACAGTACTTCAGTGCTCATAAACTCTGTATAGAATTTTAGTGCAAGAAGAAGCTCATATCTATATCATCTATATCTATATCTATGTCAACTGTCTCTATATTTATATGAAATTAACTAGGAATAGGGATAGAAGCTGAACCTTAAGTGATTGTGCATCATCTGTCTGCATTCATATTTCAGTATTTAAACATGTTTCACCACCAGGAATATGAAAAGGTTAAACAGCAGCAGATTTCCTGTGCTAGATAACTTAATGAAAAACATTCAGGGTGCTTTTTAAGCACAACAGACTCATGGATGGCAATCTTTAGTAATTTTTTTTCTCCTTTTTTTAATGTTTTTCACAAGGAAAATGTAGGCAAGACAGACTTTGCTATAATTCTTCCTAATTGCTCTAATGCATTTTATTTTATTTTAGTGTTCTCAGTTTATAAAAACAGTTAGCATCAGTTTGTTTTCATTTTTAATGGAGATAAATTCATTCTTTTCCTTTTGAAAAACTTCACAATATGGAAATGTCAGCAATAATTAGACAAAATGTTTGTGAAAACATAAAATAGAAAAAAATACATCTTTTTATAATGGCATCAGTTTGTCTGATTATCTCAAACAATGTACATTTCCAACTGCCCAGGAGGGTCATTAGAGCTTATGAAAATCAAACTCTCTTTTTTCTGCTTCATACATCATGGACAACAATATTGTCTCCAGGATCATTATATATTGCCTGGCTTCATAAATATACGTTAGACTTTCTTGAGCTACAGTGAACCTGGAGCATGAAATGCATTCAAAAATAGAAACAACAGGGGGAAAGAAAAAAAAAATAATGTTATTAACTAAATAACCGTTACATAGAAATTATAAAAGGAAAGAAAACTTCACTGAACACAGTACTCAAGGGACCTTGGTTCAATTCTGTCTTCAGTCACAGATTTTCAGTATAACCTCAAGAAAGTAATTTCTACCCTATGCACAATGAGGGCCATTAGTCCTTTAAAGAAATGGTTGTGACAGCGCTCCCTTCTGAGCTTCTGTCAAGGTGTGAAGCCTAATTCAGAAGTTTTTGTTACTCCTTTGAGATCCACTCTGAGAATATAAAAGAGCATCACTTTACCTTTTTTCCCATTTGTAGAAATGGGGCTAATACCCTACCCTCACTGGAGATCTTATGGATGCAATTCATTAGTGTGTAAGAGCCATTCAGATGTCATGATGACAAAGACCATTTAGTGAGTAAATATCTGGATGGAGTAGGAGGAATTAAGGTACAGTTATCACTTTGCATCAAAAATAGTTTAGTATGAAAAACAATGGAAGCCTGATAAGTTTATAATATGATCAATTATTATCCTGCACTCCAGAAAGCTGTGAAGATATTTCAAAGATAAATTGTACACCTGCTTATTTTTCTGTCTTGTAAGTTGTTGTAATATATTTGTTCTGTCCTGTAGTTTAAGCACCTTGCTTTTTCTCAGTGATCATGGGTTTTCAGTCTTCATTTGTCTCCTTCAGATTCAGCAACACTGTCACCCAGCAGGAATGATGTTGCTTTATTTTGAACAGGGTCCCAATATACCAGCTGCCAAAGATATCAAGGAAAAATTGAAATTTACAGTAAAAGTGCAAAAACATGCAACACTTTCATTAAAAATTTTATGTCAGAACTTTTAAACTTTTCAAGATCTCTACCTGTACCTGGAAAATGTGGTCAAAAAAGCAAAAGCATCACAGAAGTAATCTGTTATAACCAAATCAAGAATTTCTCTCCTGTAGTAATAGTGCATGTATGCTCTTGGTAAGCAAATGCTTACCAATAATGAACTTTCTGTATTGGCTGCAATGTTCTAGCCCAAGGTAGACATGAGGCTTAAAACTATTTTTAAATCATACGAAGGAATTAATAAATAAAATCTTTCTGGTACTTCAAATTTGCAATGAAGCAATTCCTTTCAGCCAAGCCACCAGTATAATATACTGGAGCACAATTTCAATTCTGGTGAATGCATTTTCCCTGTCTCTCCAGGTATTCTATCACTGCTGAGGGTTAGATATACCCCATCAGAGTAGGTTTATCAGAAGGAGGGAGAGTTTTGGGGACCAAGGTCCTGCTCACACTGACTACTGCCTAGGCCTTCCATGGAATGTGAGGAGGAAGAAGTTCCTCAGCCTTCCCCTTGCAAAATGGTCTAATATGCTCCAAAATAATATCCTCAAGCTCCATCATCATCCTAAAACATGGGGGTTATTCTTAATTAGCAGAAAACAAAGCAGAGAAACACTATGAACAGAGAATCAGAATCACAGAAGATTGGGGAGCCTGTTCAAGAGCCCAACCACCCTCTGGGTAAAGAATCTTTTTTTAACATCCAACCTAAATCTCTCTGGACACAACTTCAGGTCATTCCCTCAGGTCTGTCACTGATCACTACAAAGAGATCAGTGACTCCCCCTCCTCTTCCCCTCATGAGGATGTTGTAGACTGCAAAGAGGTGTCTCTCAGCCTTATCTCCTCCAGGCTGAACAGATCAAGTGACCTCAGCCATTCCTCATACTGCCTCCCCTCAAGGCCCTTCACCCTCTTTGTTGCCGTCCTTTGGGTATTCTCCAGTAATTTAATGTCTTTCTTATATTTCAGTGACCAAAACTGCTCACAATATTCAAGGTGAAGCCATAAACATATTTATGTTTAGGTTATTTTCTTTTTCATATAGTTTTTCTCCTCCAGAAATTGCTGAGGACTTATTTTAGTCCAGTAACTCTTTGGACAGTCACACAACTCCATCAGGGTCACATGTCTAAACTTTATTTCACCTCTATGCTCATATATTTCTTGTCCAATGAAATGAAGATTAATTGCCAGAATAAGTACAGATTTTGCAGATTGGAACAGCAGAAGAGTTGCAATTCTCTCATGTCTCCTACAACACAACACAGCACAGAAAACAAGGCCCAAGGAAAAACAAACCAGAGTAAGACCCGGAGATTCTGTAAAAAACATTTGCAAAGTGATCATTGAAATAAAGATTTGATAAATAATCTATCAACAGCTTAAATTCATCAGAAACAAAAGGCCAAATCTGGGCCAAGACACAGATCACACATGAGGCTTCCACATGGTAAATAGCCAATGTTTGCTGATGCACACAAGAGCAAATGTTGGAAGAAATATCAGCAGGGAGGGCTGGCCAGTTGTCATTGGTCTCTGGGACAGACTGAAAAAATAACGAATGATACAGAGAGCTGGGAAATGAATTTTCACTTTGTGTTGGTAGCACAGTGTAAAAGACATGTTACAGACTCCTGAGAAGCTGACTGTCCCTAGGCTCCTTCTGAAATCTGTGACTGTCAGGACTCCTGGGTCAGTGTTCTCTGCCACACAGACCAGCGTGTCTCAGCTCACCAGCCTGCAGCTCTGTATCTCTGTCTTTTGAGAGGGTGAACCTCAAGAAGCTCAACTGTAACATTTTCTCGCCAGCCTTATTTTTCTGTGTCATATACTTGCTGATTTTTTCCCATTTGTGTTATTTGCTTGCTGAAGCTTCTCTATTGATGGAGTTCAATAAATGGTGTTTGCCATCAGAGCAATTTGGTTCTAGTTCTAATTATAGCAACAAGCTGCTTCCTTAAAACATGTTATGGGTGTTTCATTATTTTAAATTGTTATCTTCTGTAATAATTACAGAAACAGTTGATCTTTTTTGAGAAGTCAGCAGCTGCAAATTCTCCCTTTTCAAATGTCTCATTTTAATAGGTGAAACATCAGGTAAAAATCAAATAAAGTTGTAATATAATTCTCCAGAAGAAGATGTGTGTGTTACAACACATTGCCTCCAGATTCCATAGGGTTACACTATTCAGAGCTACTGAACCATATCCTTTAGTGTAGATCATAACAAGCCTTATGCTGCACAGCTCAATTGTGAACACAAAGCCCCTAAATAAATCACACAGCAATGGCAACATCACTAATAGGGCTATCAGAATCAAAGGAAGCAGAGTGATGCATCTGAGAAGAGCCTATATTATTATTCTGTGAGATTTGTTTATGGTATCATTGGAGAAACTGCTTCTCCTTCCTCCTTTCCCTAGTTCCTCCAGATTAAGAATGGGAATGAAAAGGGCAGCAGAACTCCAGGAATAGCCTGTACACTGTAATCCTAAAATCATAAGTGGTGGTCTGGTACTCCCTGCAAGGCATTTCACTAAACTAACTCAGTCTTCGTCTTTATTCTGACACAATTCAACATTTGAACTCCTTTCAGTTTTCTGCTGTCATGTATTTCTAGCCCCTGTTCACAGTGATCCCTGAATAGAACACAGAGCAGTTACCAACGCTGCTAACATACATAGCATCATATTTTGGCTCAAAGTATTTGCTCAAAGACCTCTGCTGTTTTAAGCAGTGATGGAAAATTACTCATATTTATAAAATGCACAAAAGTGAATGTTTTCAATAGGGATTAAGAGTCTTTCTCCCCACTAAAACTGTTTAGAATCAAAGAGGAAAAAATAATGTTGGTGGTGACAAATATTCTGTCAATGATGGAAAGATCCTTAGTGTTTCTATAACACTTAAAATTAGTTTGAAGAAAACATTAAGGTTTTACTTATCTATTTATTTAATTATTTATTTATTTAGAAATAGTTCTCTAAGGATGGGAGATAAGTTGTATGATCTTGTGGATCTCTTCTGACCTAAATCACTGACATGTCAAATCCTTTCCATTATAGGGCAGAGACACATTTATCTCATTTAAGCATTAAGCTAACTTTTTTAAAATATGGAGTTACCTCTTTGCAGTGATGAGGACTTAGCCCAATATAATTTGGAAGATAGAAACTCAAATTCACAAATAAAATATTGACTGCAGATTAAAAACTTTATTCTTTAAGTGGTACAAATAAAAACTAGATAACACTGAGATACTTTTTAATAGGAGCTCTCAAAATTCCTTAATTGATGACATCTATCAAATAAGAAGGGGCGGGGGGGAAGAAAAGAAAGAAAAAATAAGAGGAAGAAAGAAAAGTAAAATAAATGCTTCAAAGAAAGAATGAGAGGGGGAAATAAAGGAAGAAAACAACAAAACTACAAACCCCCAAAACTTAGAGCTCAGCTAATCAATTCAACACTCTCTCCCAGGAACCAATCTAACAAGAGTAGAATAAATAGGGAGTTCATAATAAAAGACTAATGCTTCTTTCCAAAAAAAAAAAAAAATCAATAGCACTCCCAAACAAGTTTCAACCAATATAGTAAGATTTTTCAATTATGAAACATTTAAAGTAATGCTCAGATCAACCAGATACTTACAACTGTGGTTTTCTGAACTCTTTCATTTTCCCTTTCTTGCATGTCCCTCCCACTTTACATCAGAACAATTAATATCTTTCCTTCCCTAACAGCTCTCTAGATAATTCACAGAAGCATTTGTCTATGTGGCCTTGAATTAAACAGAAACTATTAAACAGTCAATTCCTATCTCTTCTGTAGAATTAATGTCATGTTAACTCCTACCATGCCTTGCTGGTCTGTGGTATGTAAATGAGGTATCTTAAAGAATTTGTAAGGTATTTCTCTTACAGCCTCAGCACACTCTCATGATTTAATCCAGATTGCAGTAAACCTGTTTTCGCAATACGGGAACTCTTCCTTAATCACTAATTTTAGCCTTAGTGATCTAAGTAGAAACCATACAGAAAATACAACACTCTTCTTATTACAGCAACTGAGCTGAAGTTTGTTATTTTTGACATATGCACCACATTCTATGATCTGCTTTTAAAAACATGCATGAAAGAGACCTGAGGAAAAGTTGGCTGTGGGAAGGAGGAGGAGAGGACCAAATAGTGTGGCTGAGGCTTATCAGCATACTTTGGAGTAATTCCGTACTCCATCCTGTCAATTTTACTAGAACAATGTCCTCTTACTCTTGGAGGCCTAAGAGCCTCCATGAGCACTCACTCCCCTCTCTAAGTAACTGTATTCAGGGCCCCATTATATTCCATTATGATGATTAATATCCTCCAGTGCCTTTGTAAAAAAAGCAGTCCAATGCACTGGGAACACTTTGATCATCATCAGCACACGGCTCATCTCCTGTGGTCACATTAACGACATGACTCCATCTACCATGCAAAGCTGCAGTGCTGGATCAGCGCAGATGTCATCAGATCCCCGTTCATCTCAGGGACTTCATTTTCTTCCTGAAACACAGAGGTGACATCAGAAATGAGCCTTTTGACATTGTTTTATCAGACAGAATCAATCTAAGGGGCCAGATGTGTTGCACCTCCTGAAGTGGCCAGCAAGCTGTGACCACACATATGTACACTGCAACTCCAGCCACACTCAGAAACCAGATGCTTCAGCACCTCAGCAGGGCAAAGATGGGACAATGTTTAATTCTATTCTGGTCAGACCAGATTTGAAAGGACCAGGAGATGCCAGGAGCTATGTGTCACAGTGCTTGTATAGTATCTATGCTCTAACCCTAATAGCTTTATACAATTCCCTTCTGTAAAAATGTATGAATTTCTGCTCTGTCTCAGGCAAGTGAATTAATAAATCTGCTGTGTGCTAAAGACCATACTTTCCTCTTCATGGGCTACATTCTGATTCCAGAGCTTTCAATGGAAAAGGCTAAAGCATTTTCTACTTCTCTTCCCAAGACACAGTAAACACCTCTGTGGTCCGTAGTGACCATGCAGCATGGTGTAGGGCAAGCAGGAATGAAGAGTGGAAGAAGGAAGATTCCTTCCAACTCAGTCACTTCTAATTAATGCTTGTGTATGATAAAAGGTCATCAGGGCATTTACCACCCTGCTGCTTTATCAGAAGAAAATCTGAGGTCATTTCGCACAAGTAGTCTTTACAAAACAAGAAGGCAAGATGTAACTGTCCAAATAATCTGCTCATCTGGAGGATACTAACCTTCATCTGACAACTAACTTGGATAAATATACAGCTCTCACATTACAGAAACACAGAATCAATTAGTCTGGAAAAGACTTCTCAGATCATTGAGACCCTTGACCAAACACCACCATGTAAACAAGACCGTGGCACTAAGTATCAAGTCTACAGTTTTCTTAAACACCTCCAGGAACAGTGACTCCACCACCTTCCTGGGCAGTCCTTTCCAATGTTTAACAACCTTTCTACGCAGAAATTCCTCCTAATGTCCAATCTGAACATCCCATGGGGCAGCTTGAGGCCGTTTCCTTTCATCCTGTCAGCTGATGCCTGGGAGAAGAGACCAACATCCAGCAGAGTACAATCTCGTTTCAGGCAGCTGTAGAGAATGATAAGGTCACCTCTGAGACTTCTCCTGGATAAACACCTCCAGCTCCCTCAGCTGCTCCTCTTATGAAATTACCCTCTAGACCATTGACCAGCTTTGCTGCCCTTCTCTGGACTCCCTCCAGCACCTCAATGTCCTTCCTCAGCTGAGGGGCCCAGAACTGGGGCTAATTTGTTATCCAAGTCTTACTTGTGACAAAATCAAAAATTATCATCGTTACTCCACAGACAGTGAATCAAGACAGAAAAATAAAGAAACTTGAAAGAGTCCAAAGGGGACATTACTGTCAGATCCCAGACGAAAAGGATTCTCTTTTTTTGGTGCATAGTTTATTCCAAGCTTTTGTGCGCTCATTATGCTCTCCCTGAAATCACTGAGCTGCAGGCAGCCAGATTGCAGGAAAGCAACCATGCATTCAAGCCTATGGAGACAAGTTAGTGCCTCTCAAAAGCCATACTTTGCTGCAGAGAGCACAGAGAGCCAACAGCAGGCATGGCATCTTTTACTCTGGTAATAAATGAGCAGAACAAGCCATGTAGAAGTTATCTGTTAGCACAGACAATTGTTAGAAACCATGTAACAGCCTGTAATATATGAAATATTATTGACATCATATGTGTTTATATTTAAGTTAAACAACTATACGTTTTTTATAAGAGAAAACTGTTTCTGGAAACAATAGGCCAAATTGCTTTTCCTTACTAAGAACAATGATGCAATGCTGCCAGTACCAACAGTTATTATTACAGAATCAGCTAACTGAAAACACAAGGTCTTTAACAACTTCTATCTTACAAAGCACTCCAAGGCGTGTCAATGCTGTTTTGCTTTGTTTGCTAGTCAAGATGGGTAAAAGCAGTTTGTATTTTGCATCTGCTCATTATTGCAGTTTTCCCTGTGTTTCCTCCTGTTTTCATTTCTCTTTCTTGAGGGCAAGTGTAAAAACCCCCAGTTCTTGTGAATTTTTCACTATCAGAATTAATTGATGAATTCGGTGTCAGTTGAACAGAGGAAGGCTAATCCTTCTGGGATGTGCAAGGGGTCCAAAGAAAAAGAGAAAAGAACTGAGATGGAAAATACACCCCTGTTAACAGAAATAAGAAAGACTTCCCAAAAATTTGGAGATTACTCAATCCTGGTCAGTGCAGCAATCATATTCTAAACAGTGTATTGGGCCATCCCCTTAGAAAAAATTTAAATATATAACTGTAGCACAGTTTGCAATGGATCTGTATATTTGAGATGTTTTTTAATAGCTAACATTACAATGATCACAATCAATTCATATATGGTGAAAATGGGACTACAAAATAGCGCTAGACAAAGGAACCTTGCCATTTGCTACTTAGATGCAGTTCAAAACAAAGTCTTCAACTTTTCACCATAGCTGACAGGTTAGAAATTCACCAGATGTGGACATGATGCAGCATACTGAGAGCATAAATTGATTTTATATTTAGGTTTAAAATGGATCTCATTGTAACAGAAATGTTAACCCCTCAACAGAAAAATCCACTGGATTTTGCAAATGCAAATTTTAAGCTCCCATGCTTGCCTCAATAATGAAATATACAGCATTCCTTGTTGTCCTTACTTTTGAACTGCAGGTAACTATAGAGCAGTGTTACAGGACAAAGATACACTTGTGAAATATTCACAAGCTGATGTCTTTGCAACCCCGTGGGACCTGTGAAGAGCTCTTTTTCTCCCCCCACATCTCTCTCTCAGACTTTAAATAATGAGGAGCAGAAAAGGTATGAGACAACATGTCTGTGTGTCTCCTTTGAAATCTTTTCTTACATTACCTTGTTATCTGTGCTCAAGAGCAGCAGGTATTCCAGCAGCTCAGAGTATATTCACAGCAAAAACACCCAGCAAAACAGAGTGCCAGTAGACACAGCTTTCAGTTCCAGGTCCAGTCAGCAACAGCAAAACACAAACCAGATACATGGAGGGAGTGGTGGCAGAGTTGGGGCTGGGGGGGTGTTAGGGGAAAGACAGCATTGTGTCAAGCCAGTCAGTTAAGAAAATGGATATTTATTATCCATACTGAAAAAAAAAAACAAACCCCAACATCTGTCTTTCCTAATGTGAGCTCACAAAATGCCTTTGTACAGAAAGTTATCCAACTTCCTTAGTATTACAGTCTGGATCAAATCCTGACCACCACAGAAAGATAAGTGGGTTGGTCACTGTGCTGGTCACAAGGATTTGGATGCTTCTTTTCAATTTAGCCCTTGCTGATAACTGCTGAGAAACACTGATACCAGTAGGGATTTCGAGGTTTTACTATAGTTCTGTATTGCGCATCAGGAAAGACCACTTCGAATCTGATATGAGGTATGAGCTGAGTATGAGGGATTTCACTTGTTTCCACGCATCTGAGTCACTCTTGAGCATGCACAAGACTAAAGTCAAGCAATTTTTTTCAAATGAATCCACCCTGGCATCCATGAAAGCAAGTATGGTCCCTTTCCAGAAGAAGCATAGCTTTTTAAATTTCCAGTTCTCTAAGACTTCTAATTTTTCATCCCCTCTGCATTTCAAAGATGCTTATATAACAGGTACTTTCCCACACTGGCCTTAAAAGCCCTTATTCTCTTTCTTTCATTATTTCAACAGACTAGCAGTCGTTGCAACACAGGTGACGGTAAATCAAATCAAGTTGAAATGTGGGCCTGACTCATTTTCAGACGATATATGATTTGTTTGCATTACATTATCTTGGAAACCCATAAGCAATGTGCGCTAACTACATGCCCGCACATGGCAAGAAGATAAATGCTCTTAGTCAGTAATATAAAGTCTAAATAAAATTACAATCAGGTTTGGATATTAGGATAGCTTTGCAACACCCTTGGGGCATTGCTCTTATCATTAGCATTATTTGCATTAGAGTAGTGTCCAGAGATCCTGCCTGTGATCAGTTTCAAATTATGCTAGGCTCTGGAAAATGTGGGAAGAGACAAAAGTTTTGAATGCTAAGTAGATAATTACAGGCAAAGAGTGGGAGAAATAAAGGATTGTTATCATCACTACGTAGAGCTCTGAGGTGTGGAGATTTAATTTTTGTTATAGTCTAAGCACAGGCGCAGAGCAAAGCTGGAGTCCAAGTTCACCTTGCATCCAAAGAGTTTGCACACAAGCCCATGTTTAGGTTAACACTGGCTTTATGGGAATGCTGATAACAGTAGGAAAGATAGCTTGAGCTTGCCTTTCCCTAGCTACATTCCTACCTGCAGCATGGGCAGCTGGGAACAAGGTTGGCTTGGCTTTTTTGGCCTTAGGCAACCTCCACATATTCTGTCATGCTGTCCTGTGCCACCTTCCCAGTGCTGATCCAGCAAGTTTCCCAAGTCCTTCCCATACAGGATTATAGCCCTGCAGTGTAGGATGGATGGGCAGGTGAGTGCAGGAACAGCAAGCTCAAACACCTGAATGACTGCTCAGATAACATGGGGGTGCTTTTTGGTTTGTTTGTTTGTTTGTTTGTTTGTTTGTTTAGGGGTAGTTCATTTGTATGGTTTTATGTGGGTTTAGTTTTTCTCTCGTCTCTGCTAAGATTCTATGTCTTCCTTAATGTCACCAGAAAGTCGGAGTGGAGGTAAAAACCAGACACCTGACTCCAGCATCCAAAAGTTCATCATTCATCTCTAAAGATGTACTGGAAGTATAGAAGTAACCTGGTAACAAAGTAGGACAAGTGATCTTTCAATCAGTAGTGGAAGGACTCTATTGACCTCCAAGGAAGTTTCTTTTTAAGTAACATTTCAAGGTGTCGTCCATACGTGCTTACAAAATTTTTATGAGGATTACACAAACACCCATCACAATGCAGGGCTGATGAAAGAAGGGGTGGATGTTTATGTGCTGCTGTTTCACCCTTTGTTGGCAGGGATACGAAAATTACAAAGTGATAAGAAGAGATGCATGTGGGAGGAGCAGACATGAGTGCTTGATTACGTACTTAATTAAGCAATGCTGGCCACATCAAATTGTAATGAAGTGTGTGTCTATCTGTGGCATGCTTTTAGTCCCAGGCAATACATTGGCTACCTGCCTCTGAATGGACAGTGGGGGAGATATTTTGAAACGCAAAAATGTTGACTATCCAGGAGAGCTGGATGGCTTCCTATTTTTGTCTTTGAAGACTGTATATGCTCAGTTAAGATCACAATCTCACCAAATGATCCAGTCACTCACAAAAGTAATTGTGCTTAGATAAATGAGACATCAGGCAAAGGCTGGTAGACCTAGACCTAAAATACAACTCCTGGCACTCCAGGAGAGCAAGTAATTTCATCCTGTTTAAGTGCTTTAACAAGAACGTAAACATTTGTTTCTTAAACGTGGTAGGAATTTTAGTTATTATTTTTCAAAACTAATATTATTGTTTTTCTATAACTTCTGTTATTCTGTAATTCCAGGGGCTCATTTCTAGTCTCATATGTAACATATTTATTAGATGTAATATTTTATCTCTTGGATTCAGTGTCTAACACTATAATTTTGTTATTATTTCAATAAAAATGTTTTCCTCCTCTTCACTTTGTCAGAATCTAATGGTTTTCTTTATCACAGTAGAAAGTTAGAAAGATTCCTCCCTAAAAGACAAAAATAGACCATTTGTGTTTTCATCTTAATTCAATTTGTATCATAGAATCCAGACCAAACAAAATGACTTTAAAATACTAGAATCTGCCAGAATTGAGCTGGTATTTTTTGTTTGGTTGTTGTTTGTTTCTTGTTTTTAATATACGGGCATGAAGTCTCAGTAAATCTGTAGCTCATTGGCTTCATTACCTGTAGCCTTGTGGACACGGAAGGAAACAATGCCAAACACTCCTGTGATTTCTGGTTTTCTTTGGGAATTCACTATCTGTGTGCTTTAATCAAGTGGAAATACATAGGAACCATTCCAGCTTTCAGCTGACAAAAACACAGTATTAGTTGTTTCGTGAGAACTCTACAGATAAAAATTCCACATGGATTTTCCTGGGTTTTGTAAATTTATTAAAAATAATATAGCATATACAAAATTAAACCATTAAATTAGCTAGTAAAGTAATTTATTCGTTCTGTGAAATCATCTAGGAAATACAGGCATTATATTTAAGATGCTGAAGGCACCTGAAACCTTGGTATCCAGACCCAGAAAAGGTTCCCACTAGAAACGTGTTCCTTGCATACCATCCTCTGAAACAAAGGACTTCTTTACATTTATCATCTGTGTAGCTTTTTGCTGAATGGTCAGTCAAGCACCATTGTTAAATATAGAGGTTGGAAAACCTTAATCTTCTTTCACATTCATTTCCCACACCTTGTCAACATCTGCATAGCTCACGAGTGAAGCTGCTTTACATGCAATCCACTCACAGGTTACAACTTCTAGGTCAGGGATGGGAATTTACTTTGGAATCACTGGGCAGCTGAGCCTACATACATTACTGAGGTGACAGGTATAGCACACAGTGATGAACCTTCTGTCAGTCACAGAGAGGTCACACTGGTATCAGTTGCCAACAGAGCTTTCTCCCATCTTTTAAAAAAAAAGAAAAGAAAAAAAAAAAAAAAAAAGGAAATTAAAAGCAGTCTATGTTTTTTTTTTTCTTCTTGTGGAAAATGGAAACAGAGTTGATGCTGTTCACTAGTGTCAAGTGGCTGAAGATTTAGGGCCCCAGAGCTCAGGAGGTCTCCTTTAAATGTGCTGGCTGTACTCTCTGCTACAACATAAATTGTTGCCTGAACTGAGCCCCTCATAAGCTATTCCAGGAGGAATGATAACAGCCACATTAACGTGAACTGTACTGGAAACAAACATCTCCAGCCCAGTGTCAGGAAAGCCAAATAAGAGATGGCATTCTCCTGTTTCATACCTACTTTTTTCCATTATAAAACCTGTAAAATAGGTCTAGTTTAAAAATTATCACATTAAAAGACGAAAAGATTTTTAGTTTTGTTAAAGAGGGGCCTGAGTATTATGTGCAAGAAAGAGTAAGTTGTCGCATGAATAAAAAGAAATATCTGAGTTTTCTAAAGGTTCACCTACAATTCTGTAGCTTTAGCATTATCATGAACAGACCAGAATACCAAATCTAAGATCAGTACCCATATCTCATTATGCTGTCTTTGTCCACTGTGTTAAAGAAATGCCAGAGCTCATCAGATAACAACAGAATATTAATATTGCAGAGGTTAAAAATCATGCTCTCTGTAGTTATTTCAGAGTGTTTGGGCTACATGCTGTAAAATCTTATTTCAAGGTCCTTAGAGGTTAATAAGTTCAGTGCTCTCCAGTCTTTCTGTGAAACCTCTGAAGAATCTTCCTATATTCCTCTATTTTGCCAACCTACTGAGGTACTTCAATGTTCTATGTATTCGTGCTGCACAGACAAAGACTGGTTTTTCTAAACAAGGTAGTTTGGATGACATTTTTTTGGTGTCAAAATGAAGTCCTTCTTCCACAAAAAAACCCCTGCCCTCAGAGGAAAACAAAAAATCAGCCCTACTATAAAGCAGTGTTAATACACATAAAATAAATTGATTTTGCCAAGGCTAAATTTTTCTAGTGCAGCCTATACTTGAGAACATTCGAGTGCTCTCTTGAGTTATCTCATTGTATCAGTGTTTGCAGGACAGTACCTTGAATTTGTTTCTATCATACAAAGTTGATATATAAGGAGACAGGATTTAATTGAAATCTGAACTCAGAGAAGTCTTCAAAAAAATCCTGTAATTTTATGAGAAAAAAAAGTCTTTTTATGAAAGAAGAATCAAAGTGTATAAGGAACCTTTAGGAGAGATTCTGGTCTGAAACGCAAGTATAGTCTTAATAAATGTGATTGGAGTCTCTAATAAATGCTTCTTTTATTCTTGTATGTGAAGTTTTTAGAGGTGGAAGGATTTGCTCCATGAAAATATTTTTCTTTTACTTTGCATATTGGATTTTAGAAATCCATCCATACCATGGATTTGATGAAGACAAGCCATAAGTTTATGCAAAGTCTTTAGCTGCAGAAGACCCTGACCTTACAGAGGATCAACTCTTCCAGTGTTATTACCAAATTAATACAGTTGCTTAAATAATGTAGTGCATATGAATGAAAACTATGGAGATCTGCCTGAGGTTTTTAGCCTTCTCTGTATGTCCCCACCTCTCCTTCAGTATATATGCAGCTGTCTAACTTGTCCCAGTATTTCAACACAACAGGGATGGAATCCAAAGTTTCCATATATAAAAGTCTGAGGTTCAGGTTCTTCCCATTTAACTTGAGGTACAAAGCTGAGAATTATCTACATTAATAATGAAAACACTGTATGAAAACAGGGATATCCATGTCTTTGTACAGATATATTTATTATTATTATTATTAGTAATAATTTTTAATGGGATGGGTTTAGAAATTCTACGTGAATGAAGTGGTCTTTTTGGGGGCTGGTGGCACTGGTTTTAAATACCATCATACTTCTGCAATTTTTTTTTTGCCCTGTAACTATTTAATAGGAACATCAGTATAGAGAGTCAAGGAATCATTTCTGATGCTCATTCAGGGACACCAATACAAGTGCCTTTTATCCTTTCCTGCACCAAGTACCATGTTGCCTTAAAAGTTGCCTTTTAGCTTCATGTAGTGAGAAGTCCTGGTAGACAAGTTACTTTGGGTTTTCACTGCCAGGAATGAGTGGTTGAGGGAATGAAAAATTCACCCCAATAGGCTACAGAAAGTAATAATAAATAGGTTGTCCACATCCCCATTTCAGTGGTCCTTCCCTGTGTCTTAGAGTTTTCCTTTCCTGTGGGAAGGTGACTGCAGCACCCTTGTCATACACAAGGGTGATAGACAAGAGTGCACACAAGGGCATAACTGTCAATACCAGTTACAGTGATGAACATCAGGAACAGCACCATTAAAGTCAAAGGGGTACAGAGATATAATGCTGGGGAGAACAAGCCTGTAGTTAGAGCTCAGTAGGTAGGACTGCAGGAATTAATCATGTTTTCAGACAGCCAATTCATCTATGATGTGACAATAAAAATTACATTTAGAAAAATTAAATAGTACCTCTCCCTTGTTAATTGTTGAGAAAATGCAACTCAAGAAGCAAAGCTTTAAGCTTTTATTTTAAGATCAGTGTCCAGTCCTGTGTTGCAGATTTTGCCATGATTGCATGTGAATAAAGTCCATCATATAATTTAAATTTAGCTTTATTAAACTGACTCTCTCCCTCATCTCAGCATCCATTAAATTATTGTTCTTTTCCTTCTCCTCCTCAGTTCCCCTAAAGATGCTATTCATTAAAATGTAGAGAATAAAATCTCTATATGTGCATTTTAGCTTATTAGCTGTGCTGGCTGCCTCATCATTTGCCAAAATCATATTTCTTGAACGAGGAGGGCAGAAACAATGTGAAATCAATCTTTTTTGCTTGGCCAGATAAACATAAGACACAATGAGAGAAAGAAAGGCGCAGAGAGAGACAGATAGGGAGAAAGAAAATAAAGCAAGAAAACAGCAACACCATCCCAGTGGTGATGGATAACTGAAGTGAATGTGTCAGGATGGTATTATGTAAATTACCAAAGCAGCTGAGCGGTGCACTGATGATTACAGAGGATGTGAACAATGTTGTGGTCCCCAGGTGCCACCATGCCTTGTTATTTTTTCTTCCCTCCAACTACCCTTGGGGTAGATTCTTCCTGACCTGAGTCCTTGAAAAAAATCATCCAAGAAATACGTTCCTAAAAAAAAAAAAGGTTAGAGGACATCTATGACATTTCTCTAAAGCAATAACTGCACCCTGTGTGTTGCCAGTTTAACATTCTAAAAAGTGCTTTTTCCTTACACCTCTGAAAGATTTGACTTATCAAACACCTTGATTACAGAATAGGCTCCACATCAAAATAATTTTAAACCAAAAAGGAAAACTGAAGGGTGAGGGACACGCATTCAACATGCATTCATCTCTATTTTAAAGTTACTCTGAATTATTAGGAAAAAAAAATTTCTGTCTCATTAAACATCTTGTGTATCTGTGTTTGAATTTGCATGTTAATGTTTGTGTTTATGGTTTCTGATGACTCTGCATTTTGTTTCTTGTTTTGGGGAGTGTTGATTTAAATAACTGCTCAACAAGACAGCAAAGTGATAATTTGCTAATTAGCCCTCGTTTGAAATTACTTCTTCTTTTAGCTGAATGTGGGTCCAAAACCCAAAGTTCCATAGTGTACTGATAAGTTGATAAATTATTAAGACAAACATCCAGACCCTCTGCAGACTTCTCAGGTTTGTACCTTAGGAAACAACAAACCTCCATTGGTTTAGGTCTTGCAAAACCCCTTGTCCACATGTCAAGGATTTCATCCAAAACAGTGCAAACAGCATTAGAAAATAAATAAAGCCTTAGAAAAATACAGAAAATTATTCAGAAAGATTCTTACAGTCCTTAAATTATTTTGACCATGTTTCTAATTAATTTTTCACAAACAGATGAAGTTATATTTTCTTGTTAACAACATGCATAGAAGATATTTCTACTTGACTGAAGTTGATCTGTATTGATTACACAAAGTGCCAGTTATGATAATCAAAGTTTCATGGAAGTCAGGAAAACCTGACCTAGCTCCTCCTGCAGAAGGAGAGCTCCGAAATGCAGAAGAATCCTGCTGCAGCAGCCTGGAATTCTTTGATTTGAAGATCAATTTAGATGACAAAAATTGTTTCATCTCTCCTTGAAATTTGGCAGAGCCATGCAGTCCTGTTAGATCTTTATTTCTGCACAGCATCTATTGCATCAGGTCCAGTCTTATGTCTGAATTTACTGGACTCTGCAATATCAACAATAAATAAGACTCATTAGCCATAATGCCTTCAATAAGAGTTTCTTGGAGTAAGGAATGCAATGTCTGCACAATAGCACACTTTCCAGCTGTGCTCTGGGCGGCCTCATGGGATTAACAGGGTAACTTGGTAACTGACACTTGTACAGGTTTAAATTTGAAATTGCATTTAATTTGTATATCATTATGTAATTGAGAACTTGAACCTTTAAGGCAAATATAGCAGTAAATGGGCATCCGGCTAAAAATATTTGCAATCCAATAATTAATTTAATGGGATTCATGTCTCTGGAGACTAGTGCAAGGCCTTTTTGTGGCAGATTGCATTTGCTGTCTTTACATGTGTACAGGACGGCACTCAGTGGGTAAGGGTACCTGGTAGATGGGCAGAAATATTCCCTTCTGGAGAGAAAATTCCCCTTTCATGGGACAGGTATAGCACGAGCAAATGTACAGTCCCTCTTGTGTTCAATGGCTCTTGAAGGGCTTTCCAAGGTGGAATTTATCAGTAAGGTCAGTATGACTTCTTTGGGATTCTTTCTTGACTCCTTTTTAGGAGCCTCTGTAGCTGTCACTGAACACATTGTTTTGTTTAAATTCATGAGAATAAAATAATAAACAAACTTGGGAGGAAAACAAGGCACACGGACCACACAGAGAAACTTTACCAAGGCAAACTTACCTCTGGTTTTGTTGTTTATATACACAGGTTTTCTACCTTAAGACATCTTAAGAATGTTGAATATAGGAATACTTTTTTAAACGAAAAAATTGCTTGGGAAACTTCTATCAGTTTGGATTTGGATAGACTGCAGAGTCTGATGTCTGGTTAGGCTCCTTTTACATTCCTGCACTTAATGAATAGTAAAATAAGCTATGATGAAACAATTGCTTCTTATTGGTTCTCTACTATATTTAATTCAGGATTTTTTATATGACTTTAAAAATAGCTTCTATAGAAAGGATATAGAAATTCTCCTTCATATGACTTTGTCATTGTTCCATTGTGTAAGATCTCCAAAAACCCTTAAGAGCACAAGACTTGCTAATTGTTAATTGGGACATTCAATGGGACTTGAGCATCCACTTCACTTAATTGCTTTTGAGCAGCCAACACAGCTCTGAGAAGTGGCAGACATTTGTGACCAGATTTACTCCTATATCCTGGGTCCAATTTGTCAAGAGCAAAAGCATCACTTACAAAATGCCATTGACCCTCAATTGTTCAGCTTTTCTGCAGGACCCAGACTACCTATTGCAGGAGTTGTTTTGTTCCACTTGGCTTTTCTTAATAGAAGCAAATAGATACATAATTTTTATAATGTTCTGTTTCCTTTGTTTTAAAGCACTTATTTTAATGTGATTTTTCACTCACAAAAAAAAAAAAAAAAAAAG
Source organism: Onychostruthus taczanowskii (assembly GCF_017590055.1). NCBI lineage: Eukaryota > Metazoa > Chordata > Aves > Passeriformes > Passeridae > Onychostruthus > Onychostruthus taczanowskii. The sequence continues at coordinate 28,125,148 of NW_024496525.1, forward strand.
GTATTTCTGGCAGTGTAATAATAACTTGCATTTGTATTGTACCTTTCATCTCAAGTGATCCCAAAGCACTTTACTAACTTAACAAGCTGAAACACACTATATTAAATACTACACATAGGGATCACTTCACCCACCACTAAAACAACCACTTATGTGGTGAAATGAACCAACTGTTTAAAGGCTCAGTTCTGTGAGGTGTTGAGCTCTATTAGCCTGATACAATGCCCACTGAAGTCAATATAAAGACTCCTAAAGATTTCATTGGGTTCTGAATTAGAATTTATTACAATCTTCCAACAAAGCATTTAGGAACATGCTTAACTTAAGCACTTGAGCAGTTCCATTGACATTAATAGAGCCTGAGGTTTCTTAAAGTTGAGCTTGTGAGTTTTTGAAGTAGGGCCAGGTGTCTGAGTGCTGTGCAGTACAGATTGCAGTGAGTGCATTGATACAGCAAAGAAGCAGAAAACAAGATCTGAAGAACACCCTAACTCATTAAATTCACTGCTGAAATTAGGTAGCACAGTTTAAATACCCTTACCAAACACATGATCAAGACAACATGAAAGAAGAACTGTTAGTCCACTCCTTGAAATATTTCTGCTTTCACTACATGCTAATAACTTTATATTATTACCTCTGTTTTATTACCAGTGCTTTGTTATTTCAAGATTGTAAAATTATGAATCTTTTTGTGTTTGCAAATCATAGATTCTTCTAACATAATCCAGTAATACATTACTTTTCTGCCTGCACTGTTAGCTGGATTAATAAGCATCTCCATTTTTTATTAATTAAAAAATGGCAGAAAAGAATAGGCCTATAAGCTGAAGCAAAGCTTCTGGAAAGAGCTATAGCAAAGCAACTGGAAGAAAAAAATGTGGCTGCTGTGTTTAGCATTAGGCAGCTCAAAGGATGCAGCTTCTCACTCCCAAAGACGGTAAGGCTTTGTGATACTAGAAAAGATAGTAAGTCCAGGTCAGAGCTGGGACAGTAATAACCCTTCTTCATAACCTGACTGCACCCTTCCATGTTAACATACTGTGAACTGAGCACAAGTGACAAAACCAATCCATCACTGCACCACCAACACAAAGAAGAATAGAGAGGTTAACAGAAATTGATGACATCCCTGCTCGAATTTTACACTGATTCGGCCAGCTTTACGATTGAAACAGACAAAGATTTATAGTCCAAGCTAGGACGCTGGCTCTCCTTGATTGCCTTGATTTTTTTTTTTTATGCGCTTCTGCATATTTATTTCCAAGCTCATCACGGGCTTGTATCATTAGAATGCTGATTTGATTTTACATTCCAAGAGGAGTAGACATTATGCAGCCATTTGCATGATGTGAGAGAAATCACCATAACGGTTTGTGATATCGGCGACCAAAATGATCGGTAATGTTCACCTGCATAAGCAGAATCGTGTAATATTTTTTTTTGAAATTCAGATTTTTTCTTTTGCTTCTCCCTCTGTGAAAAAAAAAAATAAAAAGAAGGAATTATTCCATATCCTGTGGATGAGAAATTGTGTTTTGTCATGCCTCCGAGGGTTACAGTGGTATTGAGCTTTTATGAATTCGTTTGATATCAGGGCTGAGCGTTACGAGTTCCAACACAAATTTTTTTCCCCATGACATTATTACTGAAAGCTTTTATCGGTTCATTGTGACAAAAAATTGATTATTATCCTTGACATTTGATGGATAGCTTTCATAAAAGTGTTTTTTTTTTTTCTTTAGGTTCTTTATATGTGTGTATGTGTGTGTGTGTGCATGTGTAAGCCTGTAAAGTTTTCTTAGGAAGGTTCTATTTTCTGGATAAGAAAAAAAAAAAAAGAACAAAAAACAAGCAACAACCACTTACTCTATGAAATATTCTTGAATCATTTCTATCTGTGAAAAAGTTGAAAGTGAAGTGACAATTCTGCTTCCTTACAGCTTTTTCAACTTAAACAGTAGAAAAATGTACATGCACGCATCTTAGAGATAAATTTGGATTACTAATATAACTGTTCTATAGACACCGGGAAGAGATTTTGAAGTAGTTGAGACAGAGACATTGATAGACACTCTATAGTTAAGGTTAATTTGGGCCTTTGTCTTTGCCAGATTCTAATACCTCTTTGTAGTTGTTATATTTCAAACAAATGTTCAGCAGGTGTCTGATAGAAGAACAAAGCTGCCTTTAAAGAGTTTAACTCTTGTTTATTGTGTTCTAGCAATGAGAAGCAATAGGACTTGACTCATTCTGAACAACGCCAGAAGCTGAAGTTAATGGTGATTCAATTACAGTCTCACAAATGGGAATATTCACCTCCGTGTGTGCATTAGTGCTGATGGGAGCTCTGTGCTTGCCTTGGGAGGAGAATATACTTTGAGAGAATCTGGCAAAACTGTTTTCTTCTGGAGAAAATGGCTTCTTTCCCTGCTTGCCATTCTCAATGATGGTTTCCTAAGAGTCTTCCCAGGGATCCTCGCTGAAACAAAAGGTGAGAGGATAGTGAATTTTAGAGAAATTTGTGAAGATAGAAAGTCAGCCAGAGGCCAGACCAGACATTTGCTAAAGAAAAGGGGCTCTAGAAAAGATAAGATTAGTTATAGTAACAGATTTTAACCTTTTGAAAAGAATGCTGTTAAGTGTCAGATCAATTAAGAAAATAAAATAGAGAAGTTTTCTGAACTGTGTGCCACTTTCAGACATTTGGTTATTCTTGAGATGAGGGAAGTCAGCATCAAACAGAAAAAAAATATTATTTAGCCTTGATGTTACTATTGCTTAGAAGCAAAATTGATTTCTGGTGATGGACTGGTGTAGGTTCTCTTGCCATGCGTGAAAGAAAGGAAAAGGTGACAACAAGAAGCCTTAGTCTGATGTATAACCCCCAATATGTGCCTTGCACTGAGAGAAGTGATGAAATGGTTGCAGTTTTCTTAATTTCTCCCCCCAGACTTTCCATTTCTCTCCACTCCCAACGAGTCTGTCCTGGGGGCAAGTTCTGGGCCAAGTTTACCAAATGGGGACAATATAAATGTCAGTAGCACTGTAGGAAAGGAAGAATTCTCCAGTGTATACTTTGCATCTGTTCTTAGAAAAAAGGATCTTGTTTTAACACAAGAACAGCAGAACAGGTTTTCTTACAGTAGTAATGAGGGGAAATTAAAGGAGCAGCATAACATTTTAAGAAAAAAAATAGTCTAGCTATGATAAAATACTTCACCTGTGTTAAGTTCAAAGGAATATCAGACTGATTAAATAATCTTGGAAAATTCAAAAAAATCTAAGGTTCTGGAAAAAAATGGTTCTTGTGCCACTGCTCAAGAAGGACAAATACTACAGCAAACTGTCGTCTCATTAAATGGACATAGAGCTACTAAATCAGGGTGATGGGAGATGAAATCAATGAAGAATTAAAATAATGGCACACTGTCAATCAACATAGCTTAATTAAAAAATTATCAAACTCTCTCTTTTTGTTTGAGTTTATGATTTCATTGGCAAAGATTTCTAAGAGGTATTTGATTTCTTTAGGATTAAAAAACACTGCAGGCAGAGAATCCATTGAAAGTTTTCTAACTTGATCATTTTTGGAAAAGAATTCCAATGAAAAAATAATTTGTTTGGTTTTTCTTATTGGATTCCATCTTTCTGTCCTGAGTCAAGTCATGACCTGAGCAGTTCTGTGCAAAATGACACAGTTAGTCTTGTTAAGCTTTACAGACACAAAAAACTCCTGTATGGTAAATAATGAGAAAGACAGTTCTGACAAATAATTTAGATATTATAATGATCTGGACTTGATAGAATAAGATTTATTTTAACTTTTCAAACCATGATATTACATATCTAGCAGTCAAAACTGCAAATCACAATTCGCTTCTGAAGAAGAAACTAATTTTGAAAAGAAACATCATAAGGAGTTAGAAATAACCAGGATTCATATGATATGGAAAAGCATATGATCAGGAAGTAAGGAAAGCAAATATCAGTCCTCAGATGTCTGGCCAGAAGGAGTAAGCTGATGATTAACCAGTGTAATAATTTATTTAAGGATCTTGTGGCTCCTCCAGTTTTTGGTGTTCTGAAAAATGAAAAGCTTAGAAAAGGTATGTTCTGTCTCACCAGCAGGCCTGATGCAAGAGATGGGGTCATTCTGTTCCCTCCATTTCAGAGTTTAAATTATCTCTGAATTTTCAGCTTCATCAAAATAATACTAAAAATATGTAACTGCCTATGAGTTTCATAAACAAAAAGATTGTGTAAGCTGAGGTACCCAAATTAGGCACTGAAGGCACACAAAAAGTACTATTAGAGTACTAAATGACAGTTTCAGGGCCAAAGGCAAATATATGCAAGGTCTTTTGAATATTCTTGTACGTAATCTTGTCACTTTCCAGTTGTATTTCAAAGACTTTAGTAGTATATTTTTTCTCCTGGTACAATATTAGGGTTTTATCTGCAGTTTTCAGAGGAGAGAAAAAAACATTTTGTCTACTACTTTTTCTAAGTTAAAATATTTTTCAGACTCTGAAAAGTGGAAGGCACTGCTGTTGTGCATGAAATCTTGGCTCCATTTGCCAGTGCACTCACTACATGTGATTTTTTTTCATTGGCTGGATTGGCTTTACCTGGTGGGTTAGACCTGGCAAATAGCCACACTTACACCAGTGACTCCCTCCTTCCTTCCCTCTGCTTAGCAGGACTGGGGGAGAAAATAGGATAGGAAGCTTCATGTGTTGAGATTGAGAGAGTACAACTTGTTACCAGTTACAGTTACTGGCAAAACAGATTCAACGTGAGGACAATTAATTTACTTGGTTTTTTTTCCTAAATAAATAGGTTTTGTTAGTGAGAAACAAAAGGCAAACATTAAAACACTACCTTTCCTCTCCCAGTTCTGGCCACAGAGGCAATGCCTTGCAAAGCCCCTACTGCCAAAGCCTTGCCACAGACACACCAAACAAAATTATATTTAAAATGTTAGCCTAACAAAGGGTTTGAAATAAGGAATGGATGACATTTAAGTTGCATGTGGATACTGCTTTCATATTTTCTGTCAATACTGCAGGAAGTATTGTAGCTAATTTTCCGCAGAAGAATACCCTTCTAATCAAACTTGATGAGCATGATTCTCTCTCTATTTATATAGTAACTACAAACTTTATTTTAATAGGCTGATTTTACTTTTTTAAAATCAAAATTTATTTGGATTGTTCATTTGGTTAATTTTAGCCCTCTTCTAATACAATGAAAGATCACATTTTTCTTTCATTTTTATAGCAAGTATTGCATTTGCAGTGAAACTAATAAAACAAACCTTTGTTTTGGTTCTGAGAATATTTTATTTAAACTGCAAAATTGTTGCTGCATATATTCAATTAAATATCATAGAGAATAATTTAAAGTTCTTGTCTGGATGTTCCTGTCAACAATCAATTGTAATGAATCTACTAAGAAACTACTCTACTGTCCATATTAGAAATGTGTGGAGGCTGGGATATCTGTCACACAAAAGTTTTTCAGGAATTTTAAATTTTTTTCTGCCAGCAGGAGTGATTTCACAGAGAAGAAAATGATGGTAGAGCAAAGAAGGGGAACTTTGGGTCATTCAGATATCTTGCTTCAGAAAATTAGAAGGATTTGTTTTGATTTCAATGCTTGAGTCTTTGTTCTATTAAAGCACTTGTCATTCTGTTATGATTATAATTTGGCAAATTATTTCTAATTGAAAAGTCAGATTCCATGAACAAATGAAATTTCTAAAATAACCTAAAACCCAAGCATTTCAAAACTGTCAGAAATTTTCTTTAGATTTGCAAATGAAATCCTAGAAATACCAATTCCATTTCACAAAGCATTTCTGATAGAAATATTTTCTAATGAACTGTAAATCAATCAACTTTTATCTTAAAGCCTCTAGTCTTACTCTCACAAATTTCTTCATTCTTCCTTGTAGTTGTCAGTTTGGTTCATTTTGCAGACAAATCACTAAGTTTTACATGTAGGTTTTAGATTTAAATAATAGAAATGCACACAATATTTAAATTATTCCCAAATTCAGGTGGATTTTAAAATTAGAAGACAGCTAAGCAAGGATTTGAGAGAAATTAGCTAGTAGGATAAATTGAAGTCGTGCATTGACAACATGATGTTACATTATACTTAGTCTGATTTCAGGTCAGAAGCAGGTACAGGTAGGAAGATACCAACAGCCTGAAATATTTGTAGTACTTTCTATGAGAGGAATAATGAATTTTCTCTCATGAATAAAAGTAAATCAAATTTAAACTGTGAAGTTGGAGGCTATCTGGAGAGAAAGAATAATAAACTAAAAATAAATTGTTCTCTATTGTTGTGAGTGAATTATGCACATTACTCCAAACAGATTTTGTTGAGGTGATTTAGCCATAATCCACTTGTTTTGTGCTTGCATGCCTAAATTTTATGTATCATTTGTACAAAGATGAATAAAAGACTGTTTCAGAGATATAAATATGCATATGCAAAGCCAAGTACAGTAAGATTGAATCATCACCATATATTCTGCAACAGGAAAATAAAAAAGATGACATGGAGCATCAAATTACTTTATTTTACTAGCTTTTCCCTCAAACACATTTTTTAAAGTACAAAGCAATATAATTTGTTGTGGCATGCTACTCCCTGTGTTGCTATTAAGCTATCCAGGTGATGCTCTCTTGAGAATCCACTCTGAACAGAGGCCTAATTCAAGACTGGATCACAACATCTGCACCAGATAGAATTTGTCATCTTCTGTCTTCAAGCCCATTGGCTGTTGCTTAGCAACTGGTCAATCTCACAGAGTATTTGCCATGACAAATTAGTAGTGTTGTTACCATGACAACCAGCTTTGTTACTTAATTAAATTGATTTGAATCAGAATTGGCTTTCGGGGAAACAAGTGTGCTGTGTGAAGTAGTAAACATGAGCTTGCAGCTAAACCATTCATGCTTTGATGTAGTAGTCTCTAAAATCAACACCATCAGGATGAAATCCACAATCAAGTCCTGAAATCAGTGTGGACAGACCCTTTTCCAGATTTTTTTAGAGCACTTTGGATATATTTAGCAATGATCAAAAAAAAAAAAAAAAAAAAAAAAAAAAAAAAAAAAAAAAAAAAAAAAAAAAAAAAAGAAAAGAAAGAAAGAAAGAACCCAAACCCCAGGCTACTCCAATTTCTTGATTAATGCCCTGACAGTGTAAGCAGGGAAGTTACTGCTCTTTAGCTCTTTAGCAGCCAGTTGTGGAGCCATGTTTCATGTGTCATTGGAAAGTGCACAGCTTCACACAAAAAAGGGAAAAGAAATCAGATTACTTGGGGTAAAGTGCTAGGAATAGAATTTCTTGACATTTTTTCTATTTCATCTCCTGTGGCATCTTGGCTGCTACCTGAAAAGTCTCAGTGTTCACCATAATATGGGACTCTGACTGGCATGAGAAAGTGAGGAAAATCCCTTCTTTTGATACTTAGGGTCCAGGCAGCACAAAATTAAAATAAGGCAAGCTAGAAATTCAGATTTCACACTATTGGAAAATTTCTTTTAACAGAAACACCTACACACTTTTTAATTATGTTTTCTACCCCTCTTATCCTCTTTGCAGACTGACAGAGGCACAGGATTAGCATATTTATGTCATACATATATTTAATGAATGAAACCTACACTTTAAGTATAAGCACAGCTGTTGCAGACTTCAGATACACAATCTCACATTTTTTCAGTTTATCTCTGTATCACCAGTAATGTATGGGTTCCGGCTTTTGCTGTCCTTCCTGATCTTCTTTCAAATGTAGTTGCACAACTCAAGTTGCATTTTCCTTATAAAATATTAAATTAACTGCTTGGAATGATTTGAAATTTCTCATTATGTGTGACTGATTTAAACCTCGAATGTGCTGTTTTGCATGGATGTTCCAAAGCTTAAGCCTATGTAAACAATAAATGGGAAACATCAACCAAGTGGTGACTCACAAGGGAAACTGCAAAATGTTGACAAATTCTAAATTGCAAGGTGCTGTGTGGCCTTGCTACATCGCTTGTGTGCTATCTGTAATTCACACTGCTATCATTAGAATATGCAGACTGCCTACTGAATTTCTCTGAAGTAGATTTTTATTTCTTTAGACATTATTAGCAGAGTCTCACTTTTTAAATGCTTTTTTTTTGAAGGCTTGTCTTTTTTCAGAAGCTTCTGGAAAAATAAATCATTTAAAAGAAAAAAGAAACATTTACATATCTACCACTAGCAAAACCATCTATCTATCTTTCACACCTCTGAATGAATTCATACAAAGCATTTTTCTCCTTAGATTGGTTTCACAAAACTTAGTAATAGCAACATCTGGTTTACAGAAGTTTAGATGTAAGTTTGAAATATTTTAATGTTTTCTCCTTGTAAATATTATACATTTTATGTATTACCCTGATGCAGTGATTTCATCTTACCAAAAACCCTGTAGAAATGTTATATGGTTCTTCTCATAGTTAAAGCAGAATTAATAATAAGAATTGGCATCTTTATTATACAGAGAGGGAAAATGCAGAGGAAAAAATTAACTATTGTCAAAAGTTCAGAACTCAGAATCACTGTTCACATATCTGTCACACATGTCAATGTTAGGCTTCAAGTTTTGACCAGCTAAAATTTCTATACCATAAAATATCTTTAAAAGTTGATTTTTAAGTACTTTTTTATTACAAGTCCCTTTATCATTTTTGTGGGGCTTTAACTGGAAGGAAAAAAATTGACTATTAAAAGAAAAATAAATTCTGATAAGTGTTTGTTTTTTGATAGATTTCATTTGTATTCATCTAATTCTGACTTTTGAAACAATACAGTCAGAAAAAAAGTTGTTTTCTGAAAAATGATTATCAATGTTAATAAGAGAAAAATCTAATGAATAAAAGTGGAGAGAAAGTGGAGTAAAATTTTGTTCAAAGGATAGATGGAAGTCTGAAACAGGGTGGTATTTCAGATTATCCATAAGTGGTACAGTTAATTGAGAGAAGCTGAAAAGCCATACATGAGTCAAGAACAGAACACTTAAAGAAAAAAAAAAAAGGAGAAAATGTATTATCTTTTTCATGCATCATTGAGCAGAGGGGCAATACCTCATCTGTTCCATGGTTCACTATTTATTTTCGTGACCAGCTGGTGACCAATCTTCTAATTAAAGTATAGTTTTTAGAAATGGAATTCATTTTTTCCAGATGAAATGAACAGACATAACAGCATTTTTTATCCATTTAAAAGAAAAAAGGTAGCAATGCTGTAAATACTGGATTCCTTCTTAAGCATATTTAACCTTCAGAGATCATGAGCTGGAGAAATAGTGAGGGTTTAGCAAGGACACAAATTTACTAGTTGAGGGGCCTGTAAAAATATCATTCACAGCTGCATGGGGATTCTGGGCACAGGTGAAGTAGAGTGGAGAATGACATGGGATTTAAATGTATCATTTCATTATTATAGGTTTTCCTACAATATAAACACAAGAGTATTTGCACCACAACCCTATTGCATTGAGTGCTGGTGCAGTCCCAGAAACAGGCCTTAAGGTTGTGAAAAGCAGAAATTTAATGGCTCAGCCATATCTGAAATGGAGTCCTTGGCTTCCCTGGCCACTTCACAAAGTCAGGGGTTAGGTCAGTCCCAGAGCGACTCAGGCAGACAAACCATCTGACCACCAAGCCTGATGCCCAAAGTGGGCAGATACTTACTAGGCATTGTCCATTCCTATTTTAGTGGGCTTAAACAGAGAGAAAAAATGCTGTAACTTGGCTTAGCTGCAGCTAATGGATGTCACAGTCTTATAGTATTCTACTTTTTGATGAAATGTTTGTGGGATGAGCCAAAGCAGGAATTTATAAGTATGGCAAACAGCTTTCAGTAGTTTGTCATCACTTATTAGCCTTCTCAGTCTCTCCAAAAGAATTGGGGTTGGGGGCATATTTTTCTTTTCAAGGTTATTGAGTGTTTTTACATTGAAGATGTATACTTCAAAATCATTCTATAATGATGAACTTCAACACTCCAAGTAAGAAACATTTCTCTTTCACAAATGTTTTAATATTCTGTGGCTTACTATGCTCTTCTGATTCACTTTAAGAAATTATGGGTTAGCGATATTTTTCCTACACATGCCTTAAGATTAAAGGTACAATTGAGCAATTGAAAGCCTGTCCATTCTCTCCTCCATGAACAGTGACAGATCTGAACCAGACAAATATAAACAGATGCAGCAGGACTAATTCTGATTTTTCATAAAGTTGGGTAGCTCTAGTAGAATTTCAGGGAATTAACTCTATCAAGATTTAAGATTCTTGTCATGAACATAAACTGCTACTGTACTAGGCACTGTACAAACAAGAGTAAAATGTTGCACAGACTTGCAAGCTGAAGATAAGGATATTGGTTCTGTAAGTAAGGGGAATACAAGAAAACAAAGAAACATGAGTAGTCAGTGTGCTTGAGTCATAGAATCAGGGAATAAACTGGATTGGAATTGACCCAGCAAGATCATTGAGTCCAGCTCCTGACCCTGTGCAGGACACCCCAAGAGACACACCACATGGCTGAGAGCATTGTCCAAACTCTGTCAGGCTTGGCACTGTGACCACTTCTGTGGAGAGCCACTTCCAGTGCCCAGCCACCCTCTGAGTAGAAAACCTTTTCCTGGTATCTATCACAAGCCTCCCTTGCCTCACCTTCATGTTGTTTCCTCAAGTTGTTTCACTTCACATGATTAGTATTTGAAAAGAAGTCTTCCTAAACATTGGTAAATGTCACTAAAAGCAAGTGAGAGATGCTAAATTAGTCAGAACAGTTTGCAGGTAAGGTTATCATGGTTTAAGTTCTGGCTACAAAAATGCCCATTTTAACAAATTGTAGAATCCTACTTGTAGAAATTGGGATAGAATATCATGAAAGCTGAGACTGGTTTTAACTGTGAATGGTTAAAAAAGGGTGTGTCACTGATAAATTATGTAGATTGTATTTGGATGTAAGGACCAAGAATCTGTCAGAGAGGAACCAGGTTACAAGCCTGAGTGACATGCAAGGTGGTGATGAATTTGCTCAAAAAGAAGAAAGAATAAAGAATTTCTTTCCTTTAGGTGTATGAAGAAAAATAAACCTAAGGTGATAGATACATCAGTCTAAATGATTGAAGTGACCAAGACCTGTGGTTTAGAGTAAAAGAAGGATATTGAAGAGAAAGATAAGGATGCCACCACAATAAGCGGAAAGCAACTGAAATAATGGACCAGAGAAGAGATGAAAGGGATGATTAGAGGAAACAGAAAAACAGGTGAGAAAATAGTTGAGAAAGGAGGAGGAAAACAAGATTTTAATTGTGAGAGTGATTATGCTGATGAGACAAACGATTTTTAAATCTGACCTTGGCTAAGAATTCTTAACATCTTTGCTGAGAGGAAGTTTTTTCTGTGAAGGCAAATGTAGGAATAAGAACAGGAAACTCCCAGACACATGCTGTATTTCTTTAAAAATCTGACAAGAGGAGAAAAAAAAAAAAAAATTAACCTAGGGCGTTAATGGAAAACAAGATCATAAATGGACTTCCTAAGGTAAGAAAAACAAAGGCATGTTTGTATACTGAGGGAAAACATAAGAAGTAGTGAAAGAAAGTCATGGAGAATATGATGAAGATGAGGAGATTCTCTAGGAAAAAATAATCAGTAATCATTCTTTCATGAGAGACAGAAGTAAAAGATCAGTACAGGAAAATCATGGGAAGTAAAAGATCACTATGGGAAAATCTGTTACTCCAATATTAAATAGGAACATAAAGGACAGATTATTTCCTGACAATTAATCTTGGATGGTATTTTTAATTGTTTTTCAGTTTTCTACATTGAACGTAGAAAATTATACTAAATAAATACCTGTGTGTCTAGAAAGATCTTGCTAAAAATTTTTAGTGGTATAATTCAGTTAATAATTGACCAAGTATTTATTAGAACAAGTTTATGAAGAAGATATAAGAGTGTAAGAGAAAGCTCATCTTAAAACAGGCCTATGTCTTGACTGGAGAATCAGCAAGAACCTGGAAAAGTGACTATATTTCTTGTAAAACTTCCCATATTAGGGTTTTATTTAATTCTACTCATCCTTGTCCTATCCTCTAACACACGCCAAAAAAAAAAAAAAAAGATAAAACTCTAGGCTACAAATTCCATTTCCTACACTCATTTCTTATTTGCAATCTAATCTTAAAGTGATATACATTCAAATATATACGTAAATACATATGCATGTATATACACAAATGCTCACAACATGATAAAGATACCTTGCAAGATCTAAAAATAGATTTCATATTTACTGAGGAAATAAATATAACCAAGAAGACCTATTACCCCATTTTTCTTTGTTGATTGTAGCTTTTTTCTTCACCACGTGATAAAAATGTACAGAAATTTGTAATTTCTTAATGAAAATCAAATCATTAATAAGAAAAAAATCTTGCTCCAACCATCTCTAATAAAATAAATTTGAGGAAGTTCTTTTACCTATTGTCTTTGGAACTGGCTGACCTCACCTTGGCCAATGATTGCCAGTATATTTTTATAAAATTCTTGCATATTTGCTTGTTATGGTCGTCTTTCAGCTCAGTCATCCCTAGATGCAAAAGTCTGTATATTCCACATGCTTATGTGTTTGCACCATTTATCAAAGAGATTGCAAAAGTTTGGGGTTTTTCCAGATTAACACTTCTGCTTTACAGCCATTTTTTTCAGTTACTTTGTACTCAATATTATTTTGATTTATGCAGAAACAATGTAAATACATTGAATCCCTGAAAAATTATTTTATTTAATAAAAATTAGGAAGCAGCTCCAATTTGGTGATATCTCATTTGAAAGAAACAGACTGTAGCACTTCTGTGTAAGTAGACAAGGAAGAGAAAGGGGCAATCTCAGAAAACTACCGTGTCTAGAGACTGGGGTACTTCAGATAGTGACACTAATGTTCATTTTCCAAACAAGCTGGGGGATTACTGAGTTTAGACTCACAGCCCAGGGGCCCCTCAAATTTCCCTGAATTTTTTTTCCTGCACAATCTATATACCACAATCTAATCTTGTACAGCCAACAAGATTTACTGTCATGTTTAGAGTGTGTTTTAAATAGTGATTTGCCATCTCTTAAATAAATGTTGTTTGTAGCAGACAGTCTCTGGTTTAGTTTTGTTTTCCCTATCTGCCATGAGGATCCCATTTTCCCGTTAGTATGCTGACAACACAACTTTGTTAAGGCTGGTTGGTTCCATTTGCATTGGACATCTTTTCTGCATATAGATTGATGAGTTTAATCAGCGAATCAGGAGAAAGACTTGGACATCAATCAGTGTCAGTTTTCTTTCTTTCTAATTTCTGATTTGCTACTTCTAGTTATCAATGCAATAAAATGATGCCAATTTGAGATAAAGGCTTGGAAATAATGCAAAGTTAGTATAAAACTGTCAACAGGCCCAGGAGCCCTACTGCATTATGATCACTGATATTTTGAAAAAGACACACCATATTTAACAGCCAGGAACAATGATAAATTCATTATTCACAGTTCAGTAAAGAAAACACTTAGCAGTCTACTGATTAAAACATACCATAATGTCTTTTGTCTTGCTAGTAGAACAACAATATTCGTATGGATTTCCATGGACTGATAATGAACCAAAAGGACAGTTTGTGCTTCAAAACCCAACCTCATCTATCTTTAGAAGTAATATAGTCAGTATTGTTTCATACTGCCAGTGTACCTGGAATATCACAAAATACTGTTTCTTGTATCCATTTTCACAGCAAACTGAAGGAGTGGGAATTTTTTGTCTTCATTAGGGACAGAGTGGTCAATTAAGACATAATAAGACCGAATATGTACCCTCAAGATCTGAATGTTCATATTGTTCTTTAGGAAGCTAATTCTGAGTATTAGGAAGTTAATTCTTATCAAATTGAATGCAAATAAGGTTTTCAAATTCCTCTAAGTATCTGGGTCTAACTGACTTCTCAGATCCTGTAAAGGCAGTGAATCAAATCAGACCCCCAGGCTAATTCCAAGCATTACACTGTTCATCCCCAATGGAAAACACCATCCAGGCATACACCTTTGCCAATAGCAGATTGTTTTCCTGACTGTGGGGGAATTGAGTGGTGTTTCCTTATTGCTAGACCACCTTTATTGTCACACTCAAGGATGAAGAGAAATGTATGGAGTACTCCTCCCACACCTACAGGTTAGAGATGGAGCGATAAGGGAACTGGCAGAGAGATCACTGCTCCTCATGCCCTAGCATGGCCATGAAGTTTTGGTCCACAGTGTGGGCCTAATTAAAGAATTAGACTAGCATCCTTTTTCACAGGGCTGTAGATTGAAAAACAGTGCAGTTAGGCCAATTATGCCTATACCTCATAAAATGGTAAAAAAATCAGCTCGAAAGCCAGCCACCCAAGAAGATAAAATGTCTCATATAATTACACCTCTTGAAGTGTATTTCTGCTTTTATAAATGCTAGTACATGTTCATGGAGATTCTTCTTTAGTTTACATGCTAGAAGTATGTAGTTTTGAAGTAGTAAGTCCTGAGATTTCTTTCTCAGAATTGAATATTTCTGAGTTAGCTATTTACAACATTTTCATTGTAAGTGGAAATCACAAACATATTTGTAACATCAAGTTTGCCTTTTTTTTTTTTAAATAAATGGCCAAACAGTGTTACCAGAAATATCTGAGGAAATATCCATTTGATTTTAATTTATATGCAGGCAGTCACAGAATCACAGAATAGAATCACAGAATCCTGTGGTCAGATATGCTTAAAATGGAAACCACTTGCCTCACATATTAATTCATTCTGCAGTCTGCAATGTGGCACTGACTAAGCATATACCATCTTTTTTCATACTTTGTAAAAAATTTTTCAATTTTAATTTTTTGTAAAAATTCTGAGTGATACATCTATTGGAAATAGTAAAGCCATAATTATGAAATAATAATGATAATGAGATGATACATCTATCTGCCAAAGCTGTATGTACTACAATGTAGATTTTTTTGTATATTTGTATGTATTTATATATATATATATATATATATATATATATATATATATATAGATAGGTAGATGTATGTATATGTATTTATATGAGAGTATAAAAATGCACATATATATGTATGCATATCTGAATATGTCTATATAAAATAGACTTGGCACTTCATGTATTTCAATACATATATTTCAGGGAGAGTGGGAGAAGATCCAACTGGGTCTTATTTAAGAGTTTTGTGATCATCCTAGTCTGGAAAGAAAATGGTGTGATTGTATAAAACGAAGAAGCAATAACAGAAGAACAAAGGCACCCATCTCTAATGTCAGACTGTACACTATTTACTCATAGTGATAATGGTGACTGGAAGAATTCCTGCCTCTCCCAGTGGCAGGCAGCTAGACCTCGGTGTAACAGTACCTGCTATAAACAGAAGCCCTGCAACTGGATTCAGAGGATTTCATCCTCCCAGAAGAGCCTTGAAATCATGCTGAGGTGTAGGTACATAAGACCAATGCTATCTACACTGGAAGACTTCCAAGAGTAGACACTGCATTCTGTGTGGATTTTTTTACCACTTCTGTAGCCACAGGAGAGTAAAATTGGAAGTTGTGGATGAAAAATGATTTGACGGTGATTTTAAAATACATTCAGCATGCCAGTATCACACCACCTAACAGACCAGCAGTTCTCCAGTGCTCTGAATTCTATCCCCCAGCACCCATCAATGCTGGGCGATGGATTTCAAGCCACTAAATTATATCTCCTGTATATTCAAGCTGTGCTTTGCTATTTTCTCTTACTGCTTTTCTCATAGAAACAAAGCCAGATAGATGCGTAGGGCTCACTTCTAGAGGCACTGAGCATTAATGTCATCTGAGATGCCCGAAAACATTCCTGCCCAGCCTCAGCTGCCACTTCAGAAAGACACAGGTCTGCTGTAGGTGCAGCATCACATCTGACAGCCGTATGTGGATGCCTTAGGGTGTGTCAAGCAATGCTTGATGACAATGCATAGAGAACCAAATCAAATCCTCCTGGAGAAATGCTGCAATAACAAGTCTTTCCACCCTAGGCAGGTACCTCAGGCAGCCAAATCCAAAAAATTTGCCCCTAGAGAGGTGAGGCCGACATGGTTGGGTCCTGCTGAGTCTGTGCTGCCAGGGCTCCCATCCCCACGGCTGGGGGTGGTGGGTGAGAAGCAGATGAAGACAAGCTGACTGGATCTGCCATCGCTGTGTTGAGCCCTCAGACTGCTGCTGCAGGCCTCGTGTTGCAGTAGCCTTTTCTGAGTGTCTTTGCAGTCAATCCACTGCTCAAGGGGAAAATTTTCCTTTTTTTCCTTATAGCTTGCTGTACAGACACTTATCACCCAGGCTATTCAAACTGGCTCAGGGGTCCTGTTTAAAAGTAATCAACTACATAACATATGGGGCTGGCTGCCCCTATACCAATGTCTAATTTTATAAAGGAAAGAGGTAGGGATTCAAAGGAGGCTATGCTCTTACTGCAGGGCAAGGTCATATTCAGAAAGCAGGATCCAAAGTCCTTGGCTTGTACCATTGTATTTACAATTAGCTCTAATAATTGCAAAAAGATAGTTGTCCTGGAACTGATTCTGTGGGAACACCTGATCTTGCAAACACAGAAGCTGAAGAAGCCTCAAGGGACCCACACACACTTTTCACACCTCCTCGATTAGTGACTGGAGCCAGGCCCTTTTGCTTGTGATAGATTAATCAGACCTTAACTCAGCCTCTAATTGGATGACAATCAGGTTCTCAGGATATGCTGAATGGAGGAAAAAATTCTCCTTCCCTTATATTTTATATGTCTTTCATTTCTGGCCTAGCTGTGTCTTTTTTTTTTTTTTTTTTTTTTTTTTTCTTTTCTTTTTTTTTTTTTTTTATGTGATTCATTTACTTTGTTACAGTTTTTTCTCCTTTAAATGAGCTGCATATTTTCACCCAGCATTACTAACTTCCATCAGTTTTCCACTGAAGACACAACCTTTTCTTCTTATTATAACAGCACAGCTTGCAAAGTGATAGCTAGGAATCAGATTGTGTCAGCACTCCCATTACAACCCCCCATTTTCAGGGAGTCATTTTTAGTGTGGCCACAGAAATATACTCAGGACTTACTGCTGCTATCTAGGTTTTGTTCAAAGAGTGAATTTCCTTTTCCTCCAATCAGATGAAAACATTTGACCACTTTTAAACTCCAGGAATATAAACAAACGAGCATAAAGGAGAAAGTGACTGGTTTATGAGGCCAAGGTTATGTCATTGGTTGTCTCCTCAATCCCTTTTCTGCCCCAGCACTTCGCCCTCCCTCATAGTGTCTAGTCCACAGAAATGCATAAAATTCTCAATTCAGCTCTTGAATATTTGTCCAAACTTTCTACAGATATCCATTTAACTTTTCCACCTAGTTCACCAATATCAACTGAAGAGGAAAGGATCTTAAAATTCCATTTCCTGGACTTTGTTCAATGATTTAAATTTATTTTTGGGGTTGAGGTTTGGTTTCAGCTTGGATTTTAAAAGTTTGTTTCTTTTGTTTGGTTGATCTTGTATTGTTATTGGAGTTTTTTTCCCACTGACTGATGATTGAATCGGAATTTATATGGTCACCTGAATTCAATAAAAATATATTTTCATTTTACCTCAATATTTTTTATAAACCCTCAAATTATTTATATCTCTCACCATTTTTTTTAATAAACATCAGCACTCTTGGTTCAGGAGGAAACAAAATAAAATATAGAAATATTTTACTGCAGTAGAATTAGTTGTAACTGCACTGAACAAATTTGCTAAATAAATATGATTTTACAGTTATGCAAAATCACTTCTACCAACTTTCACATTCTATTACAGCTGAGCAAACAATATGAAGAGAAAGTATCTCTGATTGTAGGCATTGCTCATTTTGTCCTAGGCCTAGGGAAACTGAGGCATGTAGACTGTGGTGCCCCTGACAATTGAAACCTGTCTGTACAGAACCTATCTGTAACAGACTATTCTCAGCCCCATGCCAAACTCAGGAATTTTCTCTATCCAGGGAGCCAACATTCCTCCAGTGGTAGCCCCTTGTACCAACTTCTGACATGTGAGTTAACACCATGCTCACACTGTCTCTCTCACCTAGAGGTCTACCTAGGTCAACTGCCTGCTTTAAACAAATTATCTTTTCTCCTCATCATCACTTTAGATGTAAACATCATGTCCTTGTCTATAAGAATTCACCTAACCAAGCTCCTCTCTTTTTCTGACCAGCCTTTTAAGGTTATTTTCATACTGATACTTTATATATATACAGATGTTTCTGCACAATTACAAAGGAAAATTGTCAAGCACCTTGTTTCCAACTTTGAAGTCATGTTCAGTTAGATAACTCTGGACTGGTGTTTTGTGGAATTTCCTAGATAACACGTAGACTGCAGTGATCAGTTAACTCCTGATTACCCCCCACAAATCCCTCCATAAACACATGAGTTTTCCATCAGGTCTCTGTGAAAGAACCCTGACATGCCATTACAAATGTTGCTCTGAGAAGATTAAATTCTTCACCCTATTTTTCTGCTCCACTTTCCCCAATGAAAGTGATCATTTTCTTGACTCAATCTGTGACATAATTTCAACTGTGTAAATTCAAATCCACGTGAGAACCCATTTCTTTTTGCTACCTGCAAGCGCTAGGTGGTAATTACTTATGTGGCAATCAACCTATATGAAAATAGATTAACAAACCAACTGTGTTATAAAAACTTAAAATTCAACAAGTATATTAATTATCCTGAACATTATGGCTATACGATGAACTCCTCTAGACCTCTTTAGTTACTTAGACTGCTGCTTCTATGAGACAAGGATCTTGTGGTGAGAATATATCCAGAAGGCTGTAAATCATACTTTACAAAACCTTAATTATCATAGCTCATCTTGGTAATAAAAGGAGAATTGCCCTAAACTCAGTTCTTGTATTCAGCAACCCAACAATTCTTTTTATCTGAACATCACGTAAGGGTTTTTTGTTTTTTTTTCTTTATATCGCATACTTTTTACTTAAGAACTCTCTTCTAAAACAAAGTAATAAAAATTAATTTCTGTTTCCCAATTTTTATTTGCCAGTTAAGCTTAGCTTTTAAAAGTCATAAATATAATGTGGTTTGCTGATTTCAACTTAATACCTTAATACATCTGGAATTATTACTAGCATTCTTTACAAAATTGTTCAAGTGCCTTTAGCAATTGTTATTTTGTTTCTTGTGGATAAGGCTCTTTTTTAAACCAAAATTTAAAGTCTGCTTTCAGACCTACTTTTTTCAAACATTCAGCTGCAGAGTGATGGAAAGTAAGTAACAAAGTTGACTGACAGAAAGATAAATGCACTAATGTTGATTTGGGCCTCTTCAGGTGCCAGACATTTCCCACAGGATCCGGTGTGTTACTACAGCTTTACTGCAGCATGCAAAAGAGCAGATCTAAGAGGTGATGCTTATAAGCTGAATTGTTTGGGGAAATGATGATGGATTCTTGACCATGAAATAAAATCTGAGAGTACTGAGCAAATAAGCATATAGCTGAAACTGTAGAAGTCTTCGTTCTTCCCTCAGTAGGCGTATTGGGTAGAAATATGTCCTTTTCCAGAAAAGAAAAGATGACCACTGAGATGCTATTCATTGAGATGATCCACATTAGAATGGTCAGAGAAGCTTTTTACATATGGATGGTTAACTAAAGAATGAATGATCGGTTTCTGGTCCCCCGAGAAGCCACAGGTCACAATTCCGCTGCTGTTATGTTTGCATAATACCGTCTTTAATTCAGAATTATCTAAAGGTATGATTTGACTTCATACTCCCACATTCCCAGGTGTAGCCTTCAGGGTATTTGCCATAGGTTATCCTCATATCATATTTCTTTGCTTCTGAAGTTGACCTTTTAGTCCATTTTTTACTCTGTCTTCCACGGAAGCTTTGCACGTCTATAACATCTTTCCTCCAAAGGTCTCCAAGTGCATTACAGCCATCAATAAAATAAAGGTGAGATTTTCAAGGGCATGAAGGGTACTTAGAATGACTCCTCTTCCTGGTTTTCAGGAAGACCTGAGCACCTGTCTTGTTCTGTTGTATCTTTGGATATTTCTCTTTAGCACACTCCACAACTATGTGAAGATGCTAAGTGTAGTTTGTTCCATTTCACTAAAAGGGAAAATGAGGCACAATTCCAGATAGCAGGCTATGTAAGGTTCACAGCTGCACTTTACTGGAAGAGCACCTGAGGGATTCAAGTCCTGGGCTGCTATCTTAATTATTAGAGTGCCCTTACAGTCAAACCTTCAGATTTCCTTCTGCTACATTAATTCAGATTACATCTGTGACATGAGAAGAAAGGACCCTTCTTTAAAGGTCTTCCAGCTTCTCCAAGTCCATTCTAGATTATTTCAAAAGCAAATTCCATGGAATGTACCCCCAGAGCCTGGAGCAAGTTTTTTTCAGCTGTTCTGGTCTATTGGGTTCATATGTATTCAGAGCCTCAGGCACTTTATGTAGCTAGTTGATTAAATATATATTTAGAATTTTTCAATATGCATAGTAATTACCCAATAGACTAGAATGACTATTTAGGAGAAATTTCTGCCCATTGTGTAAAAGCATTATAAAAATCCTATGAAAAATACCAAATGCACATGCCTAAATGTTTCCATTCTTTCTGTGATGGACCCCTCTTCTGCTCCCTAACATACCAGAACCAAGTTGCATCATGTCTTGGAAAAATCACTGGACAAATTTCTGTTATTTCATTACATGGATGCAAAATCTCATCTTAAACTTATTTTTTCCTCTCTAGACCACAAACTGATAAATCACCCCAAGTGCAGATTGCTACAGGATCAGGACCCTTACAAAGTACCAGAGAGCAAATCCATCATTATTGTTATTAGTGTTCTAATATATTTTAAAATAAAGGAAATTGGTGGGGGTAAGGAATGATGAGTGCATTGTCCTATGGTATATTTCAGTTTGACTTTGTTTAGTGCTCCCATTATCATCGTGGGGGTGAGAGGGATTGAGGAGTAACAGAACTGCACCAGAGGTACCAGTAAGAACACAGGCATATCCAGATGAGAGTAGCGAGGCAGAACGTGTGTGGGGGTGTGTGTTGTCCAAGGAGCTGGTGAAGACACTAAGAAAAACTTTGTGCTACCTCCTTTCCCTGATCCTCTCACTCATTCCCAAGAGCTCTAGATTTCATGGTACATGTTCCCACGTCACCCACCATGTGCATGGTTGTACGTGAAGCTCTTCATGTCTAACTCCAGGAATACTCTTGTCATGTGCCCTTCTTGACTATACATCCCAAATACCGAAATCCTCTTTCTTGGGCTACTCCTAGTAACCCTGTAAATATGTGTTTGAAGATGTGTCCCCATGTTTTGGAGACAGTGTTTTACAAACTGAGAACCGTAAGACGGGAAAAGACAGCTGGTTACAGAAGAGCAACATAGGATCACCGAGATGCTTGCAGACATATTTTTGTTCTTCTCTTAAATTACTGGAGATCAAATAAGCAACAGAATAATCTCATCCCAGTCCCCTTCTACCTGCTTAAGAAACCATCATGTGAGAACCATTATGCAGCATGGTTAATTGAGGACTCACTCCATTTCCTAGGTTACACGAGAAAGTCCCCAGCACTTCATACCAGTTTTTTTTGGATCTAGTTGCCGAAGTATATATTTTTGTATATGAGGGAGGATTGCTTGGATGAGATGTGAATGGCACTGAGCACCTTACAGCTATGAGATAAGGTCCTGCATAGCTCCTCTTGGAAATAACACATGCTGGTTTTCAGTCTCAAAACAGGCTCCTGAAATTCAAAAGTTCTGCCTGCCGGTTTACACAAATTTATAGCAATTCATCAACTGGCTGATCTGTTGGAAAAGTTTCAGAATTAATCCTGTGTTGTTTTAAAGCTCTCCTGGCTCTTTCCTGAGGGCAACAGGCAGAGTAGCACACCATTCCCTAATACTAGCTGTAAAAGCTGCACCCCAGCAAGTCAAGTATCAGGGAAGATAAATGCTCTGTCAACCTGCTCTGCTGTTATTAAAGGAACACAGCTGAAGTGTGTTCTGATGGACCATGAAATCTGAGGAGAGCCACGAGTCACTCAAGGTGAGAAATATGTTCTGGGAGGTCACACAGTATCTTTGATGTTTCTGTGAAATTATCACACCATAAACTGACAGACTAAAATATTAGATTTTGACCTTTTTAAGTCAATCATATCACTTTTTATCTCAAAGATCTTTCATTTGCAACTTGGTCACATATCAGAAAGTTTAACGTCCTTTTCGTGGTAAAAAACAGGTGCAAGCAAACCCTCTGGGAAAGAGTCAGCTATGAAAGCCATTCGTAGTCTTGTAGTCTTGCCACACTATCTCATTTTAAAGGTGGTATATACGTGTTAAGTTGAAGCATAAATAATACCACTTGCACATCTGCCTGAAAAACTCAGGGAAGACAGTGAACACTGTGCTTTTCACAGGCATGTTCAGGGTTGAAGTGCAAATGTAAAGCCACAATGAAAGAAGCTGGATCCTCAATAAACAATTGCCAACATGAATTCTCAAATAAACATGAAATCCAGTAAGACACTAATATGAGTACAGAGTAAGGGTAGGCAAACACATTACCTTTGATTTTCCTGGACCCCAGTTGCACTCACTGGTTGGAAAATACTAGAAATTCTGATTAACACATCACTTTTTTTTTTTTTTTTTTTTTACTAAACTGAAGATTTTTTAGAACTGACCTTAAAGGACAATAACTGAAAAGTCTTCAGCGTGACAAATTTAGATCTGTAGTTCTGGTACCATTGGCAACATGATGGTCTAGGGTTACACACAAAATATAAAATATTCTCTAAATTCACATATTTCACAGGAGAAAGGAATAAGCTCATTATATTATATGAGATAAAATCCCTAGATTTACTGAAATAAGGTCAGATAAGCAGAAATCATATTAGGGAAATTGTGTCCATCGTGATTATGGTGTCTTACGTGAAATGGCCGGTTTCTTATCCTATAAATACCCAGAAGTAGGAGAACAATCATTCATAATAAGAATGATACTTCTGTACAACCATTACCTCAGCCACTGATCTGCTCCATAACTCTCATCAGCTTTTTTCCCCTGCTCATTGACAGAGTAAAGTTGTAAGGCTTCAATTGCTGTACAATGGAAATTCTTTGATCATGAAACCAGCCAGAGCCCAGTGACTTAGAATTCCCTTACTCTATGATGAGCCAGTGACTCCATGGACAAGGAACATTTATCTCAAAGAAAACCTGCTATTCACAATCTCTATCATCATGCTATGATGCAATGTCCAGGTAAGAAGAATGATGCAGTACATGCTATAATTCTTCTCAGATATCATATCACTTCAAGTACACTTTAGCCTCT
Source organism: Onychostruthus taczanowskii (assembly GCF_017590055.1). NCBI lineage: Eukaryota > Metazoa > Chordata > Aves > Passeriformes > Passeridae > Onychostruthus > Onychostruthus taczanowskii. The sequence continues at coordinate 28,148,720 of NW_024496525.1, forward strand.
GAATAAAATGGGAAATTATATGATTTCAGACTTTGAATAAAATATTGGCTCCGGAGTGAAATAAAAGAAAATTATTTTATGTTATTTTGGATAGTTAAAAATGGAATTTTTATAAAATAATTTTTGTTTATAGCATGGATATGATATTGCAGCATAATTAAAAATACTCAAAAGTAAAATGAGAAGTAGAGTGAGGAGAAGAGAAGCCAAATCAATTGAAGTGAGAACAACAGATTTTATGGTAATTAATGTAGACCTGATTTTTTTTCTAGCAAGACTGTTTTTCTGATGAAGACTATATGCCAGATAAAACTCCAGGTTTGATAAAACTCAGCTCTACTGGAGATGACAAACTTTTTTTTTTACTTTTGTTGTAGGAAAGAACAGGCATCCCAGATGTTAGCTTTCATTCAAGAGTGGAAAGTTGTTGATAGTTCCATCAGTGTTGGGTAGAATGGCATATAGGAACCACAAGGAATAATAGTTTGTGAAACCAGCATGTACTGTGGTTTTTCTCCCACAGGAATTAGACATGTGTGTTATAGGTGGGACTTCGACAGCGCTGCCCAAAACTACAGATCAGTCCAGGATCTGCAAAGAGGCCCTTTGGCTAGGTTTGAAGTTAGCACTTGTGAGCTGAATAGTTGTGCCCATGTAATTTTAAAATTATTTGAGTGGCCTATTCTCTGATTGGCTGCTACACAGCCACTGTTCTCATTCCTTCTCCCTCTCCCTCGTTTAAGTCTCCTCCAGTTTCTGTGGCTTGTAGGTCAAAACTAAACAAAACAAAAAAACCCAAACCAAACCAAACCAAAACAAACAAAATACAAACAAGAAAGAAAAACATAACATTTAGACAAATACTTGCTTTTCATAAGTTGCAAAAGAAAGGTCCCTTTCCATCCTCATTTTAATCTTTCTTTACATCTTACTGCATAAACTGCCTGCTTGCACAGATATGATTCATAGCTGCTCCTAGGACAGTCCTGAGCTTTCCCACCTTCTACTGAGTGGTTGCTAGTGTCATGGGACCATGTGACAAGAAGAAGCAGTAGAAACAACACATCTGCTGGTCCCTCTCAGCAGCAGCAAGTCTTTTGGTCACTCAGGGATGGGTAAATGTTAGCTGCTGTGGAGAAAAAAGCAGTGAGAATGCAGGGAAATGCATTGATGGGATAGACACTTGCAGGAAAAGCTCTTGCATGGTAAACGCAGAAAGCCAAGTGTGGGCAGCAAGTAAAAATTGTGAAGGCATGGAATGAGGAGGGACCACGTTAGGGCTGGGAAAAGAAATAACCAGAATGCAGAAGGGTGGAGAGATGAGATGAAGGAGAAAAGGAGAATCACAGCCAGCAGTTATTTTAGGCCAATTAAAGAAACTGACAGAGATGACCAAAATGTTTGTTGGGTTGCATTTTTCGGTCAAAATAAAGCTCAGGGTGGGCTTGTTGGCTTCTAAGTTCAGAACAGACACGCATTATGGAATGAACCCCCTTTAAGGCAGATACAATTGTCTAAGCAAGTATTACATAAGATGCTCTGAGGCACTCACTACTTTGAAAACTGTGTCCAGTCAAGTCATTTCTGTTTTCTATCAGGCTCAACACAGAGGCAAGACCTGTGGGACGGTAGGCAGCTATGGTGTCCCCATGTGTGAAGCATGCACAGAATTTGTCACTCTGAGTCATAACAGGATAATCGTTGTCATGAGTGAGGGTGTTGGATCTTCTTCTCATCTGCACAAGTCCCAGTGTGAAATGAATAATGCTGTTTTTTCACTTTGAGGTAGCAGTCCCTAAGTATGGCCCAGCTACACTGACTAGATTTATCCAGACCTTGCTGGTAGAAAGAAAAATATTTCAGAGAAGAAAAATCAGCCTTCACTAACAGTTACCTTCCATTAGCTGAAAAGAAAATTAACTTTCTCTCCCTAATCACAGGTATTGTATAGTTGGAAATAAAGGCTTTAATGGTGGATGTCATTGTTTTGTCCACCTGACATGAGCTCAGGGACAGAGATAGCAAGTGTGAGGCTCTTTTATTTTGAGTTTGCTTTTACATTGAGAATAGGTTCTTAGGTGCTGCAGTCATAGATCCTGGGAAATAAAGCTAGTGATGAAGAGACCTGAAAGCCCATCTGTTACATACAGATGTCACATATTGTACAGAGATGAGAGGCTTTGCAGGGAGTACTTTTTTGCTTTAAACTAGTGGGAGGAGTTTCTTATAATTGAGAACAGATGGGAAAAAAGAAGGGAAAAGCACCCAAATCATCCCCCTTACTGTCATGCTTCAAGAAACATGGTTTCTTTTTTTGGGTTATTCATATACCTGGGTCTCTACCTGACAGTGTGCTGTCCACTGTTTAATTACAACAGACTTTTGCAGAAACTTTTTATTTTAAGAGGTGTGAGAAACTACAAATATGCTGTGTAAGGTACATGAGCATGGTTGCACAGGAAGTCAACTAGCACAAACTAGGCAGTGACTGATCCATTCTAAGCCAGAAAACCTTAAAAATTAGTTATGTCATTTTTTAAGCAAAACTATATGGACTAACCTTAGCCTTACAGAAGTGGCATCAGCTCGGTGCAATGGACAATGAAAACTGAGTCAAGTTTAGGAGAGAATGTTTTGGGTGTTCAGTCTGTTTTCTGCTGGAATTCTGTCCTCGTTGTGAAACCTCAAAAGCCACAATATCATTTAACAAATACTTGTGGGAGATGCTCAGTTGGGTTTTTTAAATCTCAGTTTTCTTCTCTTTTGAAAGTAAACTAGCCAAAGCAAATCTATGCTGTCCAAGTAAAATCTGCATGTAGAAACTGGAGTGTTAAGTAGTGTTCCAACAGATCAGCTGCATGACCAGACCGAGGCGCGCGCGCACACACACACACACACACAAAAGAGGTTACAGGATCATGAGTCATTGCACCTATGTCTAGTTTCTCAGACATTGTTGCAGAGACAGAAGAGCAGCTTCTGCCTGTAATCTCAGACATCCCTTCTGTTCAAACATTTGAGTTTCAGCAAAACTGATTTATCTTGTGCTACATTAGGCCCAAGAGCTGTTATTCTGTAGTGCTGGAATAGTATGTGTTCAGAAAAAAATGCATCAGGCTCAAAGATTGAGTGAATAGATAAGTGAGATAGTGAATATGCACTAATTCAGGAATGTGCAAAGTTGAGACAATTATTTCTCCCTCTCCTTTCCATTGGGTTTGGGGTTTATTTTTGGCGGGGGTGGGCACACACACACACAAAAGAGGTTACAGGATCATGACTATATGGTGCAGTTAGCTTATGGAAGGTAGGACACTGGAATGAGCTATTGTCATCTGCTCTGCCATCAGTCCCACCTCCTCCAGCTGCACTGGGGGCCAAGGCACGCATGGCTCCTCATGTTTCAAGACATCCTGGTGTGCATTGGCAAGCAAAAAGAGCAGCCCATTGCAGCCATACCGCAAGGAGCCGTGCTAGACTTGCTGCTGGATGTTTCCCTTCACACTGCTTACATCAGCTGAAAATAATCATCTTTAATCCAAACAGGAAATGGTTTGCTCACACCACCACAGCCAACATGCAGGGCAGGGCGTTCCTGCTAGAACAGAGCTCAACAACAAGGTTCAAAATAGAGATAGAGGAAAAGATATGGTGCATCACCTCAGGTGCAGATATATTTGTGAAAAGAAAGCAAATTATGACACCAGTTAATCAGAAAGTCTGTCACTCGTGCAAATATGGCAATATCCACTTCATGCTCTTTTGTTCATCTGTTTTGAATCAGGTTTGAAGCTTTCCAGCCAGTGCTCTCTGCATCTGAAGGAGTGCCCATTCTTTTGCAGTATGAATTTGGAGTCAAATAGCCTCGGGGAAGACCAGTAAGTGACCATTTACAAGGCAACAAAACCTGATTAATTATTCACAAATGCCCCTTAAATTGTGTATCTAGGAGTGGAGATGGATCCAGAAATTTCCAATTCTTATTCAAGTTTCCTGAATAGCCTTCAGGGGTCAATAAGTGCACACTTTTCACAGGATGACTGCAGCACACAAACTTGCCTTATACAAACATGTCTCTGTCATGACACAGGCTGATTGGGAAAAAGTAGGTCTGAAAGTTTCGTTCCATTCTCATTTTGGTATGATCAGGTGCTCTTTTATTCCAGGGCTGTGTGCATATAATGATTGAAACATTCTAGCAATAGGCACATATTTTTTGAGAAACTGAGACACAGGTACCTAAGTGCAGGTAGATGCCTATCAAAATTGTTAGTGTGAGTTTTAGGATCTTTAATTACTTTTCTACTTTTTGAGTCCCACTAAACACCTTCTGTGCATTTTAACACCAAAGAACCTTTAAAATTTTCTGTGTCAGCTACCTCAGAATTCATGAGATTACAACTGCCTGAATATACAAACTCCTAAGCTCTGAGGTACTAGAGAAATTTCGCTTCCTTTCAAAACTGTATCTGTTCCGAAATGCCAAACATCTCTGCTTGCCACTAGTCACCAGCAAAATAGTTAACATCCCTTACTAAGAAACTTTTCTTCCTATTAATAAAAAACTGACTCAAAGCTTCCTTATGTCATGCTGTCTTGACCACATTCATTGTTGGTTATATTCCTGGAAAAAAAGGATCTTCAACTGCACATTTGGAGTGGAGAGCAAAACTGCAATAATTCACTGCGTCATCACAACACTTAACAAGCTTTAAAGACAAACAAGGATAAGTTCTCTGTTTTGATACACTAAATTAGGGATCCCTGTTTTTCTGATCTTCATTAATTCCTTCTTAAGCATGTTATAGCATTTTCTAGTTCTGAAGGAAATACTGGTTTTAATATTTCATTGGATTCTAACCCATTTTTTTCATTTTTTATTCTAGTTTTTGAATCTTCATCTCCAGAAATTTTGATAACAATAGTCTGAAGTTAAATTTTAATAACAAATGAGTCTGTATTTCTTCTTCCAGCTCTATCATTTATAGTCATGAAGGTTTAGAGGGAAAAACTGTCCTTACATGACAATTCTGGTATTTGTAATTTCATTACTTTTTTTTGTCTCATCAAAGATGTTTAAAAATCTCCTTTCTGTAACTAGGGTGAATATGCAGATATTTGTGTGTGAAAGGAAGAGAATAAAGAAAAAATTTGAGAAGATTCTTAATAAAGCTTGGATTATGGAGACAGCAACCAATTTCTTGATTCAGTTTTTCCAGCATTCATTTGAAATAATTCTTATTTCAGATTTACAGGCTGGCTTGAAATTCTGTGGTCCTTGCAGACAATATGTTTGTATGTTTTTCTTGTCAATGCTTCAAGTGAATCTTACTTCTTGGAATTTTCATTCATTCTGGAAATTTAATCCTCCTCTAATAATTCACCCTCTTCTATATCCCAGTTAAGACTGCCCCCAAAACTTCTGCATCCCTAGATAAATAATGATGAACATGAAACAAAGTGCAAAATGCAGTTTTATTTACAGTGGTAACTCTTTACTTTACAGTAGTAACCTTATTGGCTTCCTCATTGATTAATTTCATCTAATTTAACTGCTGTTTTGTTTAATTATAAGTTGTGTGGCATTTTATTATGAGAAAGGATTTAATACTAGTTTAATCATATTTTATGATGAAATGTAGATATATGGATGACAATGTTGATGTAAGTGTATTTACTAAATGTCAATGGTTCATAATTATGACTATTATAACTGGATAATTTGGCAATGTTAAAATATTTTTCTTTCTTTCTTGTTTTATAGGTAGAAACATCAGTTTTGCATGTTTGCTGTATTTTTTAAATGATGCAAGGACGTCTTGAAAATATCACAGAAGTTTGAAGTTTAAATGATTTTTGCATTTTAAATGGAACTTTATATAGAAAAATATAGTTGCAGAGTGGCTGAGTGGTTGAAAATAGCAAATTTTTGTTGTCATTTCTCCAAAAATTAATCTCATACTTTTCTACTACATTAGCATTCCAATTACACTCTCAGAACATTTTCAAATTTTTGAAAACTTCAATCACCTTTTGTGTTAGTTTACATTAAAAATTTAGTTGAATTTTGTTAGCTTTTGATTCTATGCCACCATTCTGCACATATGAATATTTAATTTTTTTTTAATGGGTCTTGGAATAACCATTTTTTGACATAGTATTTTTGTTTAGCTACTATTTTTAGTAATGATACATGTCTCAGAAAGCATGATTTTCAATGTTTATCCAGAAGTGTAAGGTCCTTACTTTAAATCCAGAACTAGGAAGCATTTGGGCAAATCTTTGTTGAGCTACTAACATATTTCAAGTCAAAAAAGAAACATCCTGTAGTTACATCACTTGTGGTATTTTTTTCTGAACTTGGTGGATAACATTTTACACATTTTGCTGCAGACCATTCACCCAGTGAGTATCTTTGTCAGAATACCCTCTTTATATACACACAGATTTTCTCAGAGGTGACTACTGTGTAAGTGTGGAACACTGAATGCAATGGAATTTGGAGCCCAGAAAGTCTTTGAACAGGATAAGACTGAGCATTTTGTGATGCAATCAGCACAAGCACCAAAACAATACATTATTAGTGTAAGCTTTACAAATGGGTGAAGCAGTTTCTTTTTCACTTTTCACATCTTCCAAGCCAGAGGCTGGTTTTTATGGAGCAACAATGTCCCATCTCTACATCTCTGTGGTCAGAGGGTGCTAGAGGATGGAGACAAAGGGGTGGGTAAGGTGGAATTTCATGCTGGAAGAGATGGAAATCAATTGACTGTAAGCAGTGAAGGATGTTGGAGAGATGGCTTGCACAGTCACAAAGGTACACAGCTGTGAGGGGTGAGAAGCGGATGGGAAAAGAGACCAATCAGGATCCCATGCTTTGAAAGATGGGAAGGCTGCTAAGGGAGGTGAATCTGAAGGAGATGAAGAGAAAGAAGGAAAAAGACCTCTGCTGCTGCAAACACACCTCCAAAACTTCAACAGCCTTCTACAGTCTGTTGGCCCATTTCAACCTTTACTATGTCTTTACTCAGGTATCATAACAGAATTAATTCCAAAGTCTCAACAGGAAGAAAACATGTGTTCTTTTGTCTTAGTTTTTGGTATGACAGAACCCAGTTTAGCCTGGATTGTAAGCAGCCTGGAAACAGTTTGCTACCTTTCAGAAAGACGTACCTTCTTTCTGAGCTTATACCTGGAGCACTTACAGAGGCAAAACATTACCTATTGGCAATGAAGAGCTCAGGAAGGAAATTAACTGCTAGATGACTCCGTGAGTGAACAATCTGCAGTCCTCCAGCAGATATTCTCTCTGATTTTCTGTGTGGAAATACTATTCCACCTAAATTTTTTTTCTTCCCACCTAATTTCACAATATCTCACCCATGGATTTTAAGATACAGGTGTTTGTACCAGTCTATCCAGCAAAGGAATTTTCTCTGATGCAATGATAGATGCAGTAGTAGTTTCAGAACCCAATTTTCTAAGACTCAATTCACTGATAGATGAGGAAGTGAAGTATTGAACAAGACAAACAAATAATTATAGAAGTCCACAGGGATTGAGACAAAGTGAAAAACAAAAGGATAATAATTCAAGATTCCTGTTTTCTTTCTACTCATAGCAGAAGGATAAAATGAATAAGGTAGAGATTATGTGAATGAAACAGCCAAGTAAAGGCTCAGCTTACTCATATTAAGACATTGGTGATTAAAATAGAAAAAAAGCCTATTGAATAGTAAATAACATTGTAATTTCTTTCAGTTCTGTGTAATTGTCTTTGCTTTTATGCTCAAAAAGTTATGCCTATTTGGATGAATGGTTGGCAAACAAACTTCTATGTTTATGTTCGTTGAATCAAATGTGATTTTGCAAAACAATAGCAATTTTAGAAATTAAGATTTTAAGCCCAAAATATTTTTACCTGAATTTTCTATTCAGTTTAGCAAATCATCTCATAAGTGTGAGAACAGTTTCTCTATGAGGGATCTGAACTATTTGAGTTGTGCCTAGTGGAAAGCAGAGATGTTGGTACTTTAGATTATCAGAACAGTAACAGATTTGAGGGGAGGTAAAATTTCATGAGTACCTAAGAGCTTGGGAGTTTGTACATTCAGGGGATTATGAATGCCTGAATTCCAAAGTAGCTTAGATAGATATTTTTCAATACAGCATGTGTGAATTGAAAATCAAGGGGACCCAGAGACTAGGAACATATGAATGGCTTTAAAAAGTCAAATGTTTACCATTATTGAATTTTTTAAACAGAAAATCTGAGCAATGGTAAAAACTACATGAAACTGAAGTTAAAACTGAGATTCCTTTGCATTTGCTCAAATTCTCTGCCTGAATCTAGCTGGGACAAGCAGTGTGCTGTCGTGTTATCACCAGTTTAGCTAACATGGCTTACTTAAAACAGGAAAACATGTGAAAAGACTTAATTTTGCCACTCCTTAACTTAACAGTGATGCCCAGTTTAGCTCTCTCGGTTGAAAAAGATATTCCAGTAAAACAGGATTAGCAAAAAGAAATACTCTTTCTTTTTTTTTTTTTTCTTCTATTAGCACTTTGCATTTTTGGTTAGACGGAAATAAACAGCCAATCTACTTTCTAGTTGTATATGTCTGATGTTCAAGGCTTTGAAACCAACTGTATCAGTTTTAAAATTTAACAGACAGTCTCCTCATTGCATCAAGTACACTCATAAAAGAAAAGACCTGTGAAAAAGAAAGGTCAAACTAAATACCATTAAACTTTTCCATCAGCCTGAGGTGAAGAAGACAAAGGACAAAGTAAGCTGGTAAAAGTAGCTTGATTCCTCTCTTATAGGCAGCTGTTATCAGATATGGGTCTGATAACAATTATGAGATTTATCAAAGAGCAGATTGACATCCTAACAGTCATTTTTTTCATTTCATGTCCAGCTGGAAGCCTGTGGAATACACATTGTTAATCTTTTTTTCCCATTATCTGTCTCAACTCCATCTTAAAATTATTCAGACCCTATGTATGCTTTTGTGGGAAAATGTTAGCCTCATCTGTATGGCAGATGATGCAGACAATTCTTCTATGCCTTTATTTTTTTAACTGGTCTTAATCCAAACAAATCACAATGTTATTATCTATCATCAGCAGTTGGGATAGTGGCTCAGGAAAAATACATGTACTGTAGATTTTGCTACTTTGCGAAGTTGAGTAATGGTGTAAAGTTCACCTCATGAAAATAAATGTACTTTTTCTCTTCTGCATAACAGTAAGCACTGTGTCTCTTCCTGAAATACTGCAAAACATAACACCAAGTGTGGGCTTGACAGAGGCTGTATCACTTTTCCCCTGAGCCTCAGGTGGCTGAAATGAGTTTGGATTGTTTACCAGAATACAGTGTTTTTACAGTTACAGGAACATCTACATTCTCAAGAACATTCCTGGTGTTGGTTGAAAGGCAATATGGATTATCTCTCTCTCCCCACTATTCTTTTCATTAGTTCTAAGTTTTACAAATAACTCTTTGTGGTCCGCAGTAGAAAATATTTATTGATGTAAGCCTCAAGTATCTGCTCCAAAATACCAGGTATTTATTTTCTCCAAAATGACCATTATTTTTTTAAATCATGGGCTGATTTTGTCTTAAGACTAAGTTAAAGAAACATATTATACTATTTACAACAGGACAGGAATCTTTGCATTTGGGACAAAAGAGTGTTAAACCATTGTTCAAGGCTTAAAATCCTTCTACCAAAATAGCTTGTGGTCTTCCTGCTTCTGTAAAATTAATCTTTATGTCTGGTAAAGAGTGTGGCCTAGGTTTATTCCTTTAAGATTTAAATTAGGAGTTGCTGTGAAGCCTGGGACTTAGTTTTATGAGTGTTCACTGAGGTTTACAAACCCATTCAGCAAAACTCATGGCTGGTGAGTGAAACTGTGCCCCTCAGAGCTTCAACCCACTGCTGAGACATGAAGAGCTCTATGAGGCACACAGAAGCATTTAGTGGAAATGTTGCTGGTATTAATTACTACAAGAAAACCAACTTGCATTTTTTAGGTTAGATCATAAACCCTCCAGCTGCTGAACACGTCTATAGGTATCTTCCTGCTGCATTTATTTGCCTCCTAAAGTAGCACAATGCTGAGAAAATGGCAAGAATTAAAATGAAGTAAAGTAATTTCTCGCATCTGGATGGCAACTGAGAGTCCAGACAAGTAAAGTTGTGAGGAGTTTTTTAAAGATTCAGCTTCTGCAGTTGTTTATTCAGCAGCAGTTTAGGCACCGGGCAAACTAATTGTTTCTCTGTAATGCCTTAAATTAAACTACAGACATCACTGACCTCAGGGTAAGGAAGAGACTTTTACCAAACTCACAGACTCCAGAAGTGAAAAGAATTCCTTAATGCTGCTGTGAAGGAAGCTTTATGCCAGGGTGTCACACTCAACAGGAGTTTCATGAGAAAAGGAGAAGGAAAAAAGATACAACTCCATTGCTTCTAATTAGCAGTTAATTCTTTTTTATTAGAATCAGGTCCAAACCAAAGAAAAAAGAAGGAAAATAAGAAATACATAGAGGGACAAAAAGAGAGCTGTTCAAGGACCCTTTGCTAGAGACCCAGATCTGTGCTTTTACACTCCCTAAACTGACTATTTCAGCTTTTCCATCCAGCCTTTAAAGCAACACAAATGAAAAATCTCCTCATTTCCACAAAGCAAAGCTGTCTTTTTGTAGCCCTCAGTTGCAGCTGATATATGTAGTAAATGATACCAGAAGCCCTGCTACTCAGTGAGGGGTAGAGTTTTTTGGACTCCCCAGTGTGTCCCCATCCTCCTCCAAAAGCGCAGGAGCTGCTGAGCAGGATCTGCTGCCTTTTTGTGAGTTAAGCTGAACATCTGCTTCAACCAGTCAGTTTCCTGTGCAGTCTTGAAAGAGATCTGTAAAAGAAGACCCCAGGAAGGGAGCTGGGCCTGAATTTTTAAATTCTATAGATGCAAGATAAGGAGCTTAGATAACAGCATAACCTCCTCATTTCTCCTCATTTCTGCTACCCACTTGGTGATCTTACATAACACTGATCCTCTCATTTAACAGTGATGAAAATTTCATCAACAAAATTTGCTTTTGCTCTGCCAAGTCATGACAACCTCAATTAGAGCTGAGCTGGAGAGGCATTTGGGTGATTACATCAGTCCAACTGGATGTCCTCTTCTCCCTGTGATGGCTCTTTCTATGCCATTCTCTGGGTATTTGATCTTTCTATCCAGATTCAGGCGGCTGAGCAGTGAGATGTAATAAAGAGTAGCTAAAACAATTTGGAAGAATCTTCCCACAATCATGATTTTCATTATTCATTCATTTTTTAAAGCTGTAAGTTAAACATGCTCTAAACAACAAGGCAGTCAGATCCAAATTTGCTAGTTCTTTGGTGAAAGCCTGATAATTCTGATGAATGTAACAATGAAAATACATTATATAAGGCCTATCTTCCTCAAAAGGGTCTGTATTAATGGTCAAGTGATCTTATTTTTCTTTTCTCAGATCCACTTTGGATAGCACTTCATAATCTTCTTCAGAGCTTAGATACTATGTTGTGGTAGCTCATGTTAGAAATTCCACTCTACAGAGCATCTAAAAGTACAGAATATTTCACTTTTAATCAACTGTGAATACTGTTGCCTGGTGAAATACTTACCAGAAAAGAAAATAAGAGAAGAATTTCACTATCTTAGATTTATTTCTTGTTAAAAAACTCAGAGAAATAATGTGATTTGCAATGAAAATTGTACAAAGTGCTAGTTGTCAGTCAACATACACAAAAATTTTAATTTCATGTTAATCTTGAAAATTGCAATTATGTTAAAAGATTGAGCCTCAAACTCAAGTAAAGGTGAATAGACAAATGAAATAAAGTGAAAGAGATAAATTAAAGGCATTTGCTTTAGTTTTCTTTGTATTAGTCTTTCTTTATTTATCCTTTTAGGCCTGCTTTCTGACAAAGATGTGACCAGGATGACAAGCCTCTCTATCAATTCCTGCACAGTAACCTTTCTTTATTTCATAAAAAATTCAAACCAATGTGATAGAGGAGAGAAAATTTGAAGGATATTTAACTTTCCATAACTTTTTTAAAAGTTGATGAATAGCTAAGAGAAACACAAAAAGAAGTGCCTCCACTGAAGAAGAGATGGGCAGAACTCAGCCACCACACCTTTTGTGAGCAACAGTCAGACAGTCAAGGAAAAGGCAAAAACCAGTGAGTCCATGGGGGCATGCATGCTCATGCTATTCCATTTATTTCTTAGTTACAATGGTACACAGATGCATTTATTGCAGCTAGTGCTAGAAAAATTTTCTGAATGCAGAAGACATGAATTCATAGGAAAACAGATTTCAGCAGTTCAGCTGCTCACAAAGTCAGTCTCCTGTATTCCCAGCACTGCACCTGAACATACTTCTATGTTGATAGGAACTGAATTTTATTTTACCCCAGCACTTAGGTTTTCATTTGGGCTTCTCTAAGGACATGGCCAATTTGCGAACTTGCAGCTACAAATCTGAGTTTCTGTTCTTTCTGGGACTTGTCTTTGTCTCCACTTTGATTGTGATGCTTGAGTAGCATTTATAAGGAAATTGCAAAGCCAAATTAATAAGTGATGTGTCTTACAAATAATTTGTCATTGTGGACATCTGGATGAGGAAAACAAAATCTACTTTTATAATCACATTTTCAGAAATTATTTTCCTCTTGCAACTCTTTTTTGGAGCTCACACAAATCCCACAAAGCACAGTAGAAACTTGCAACCTCTCTTAAGCTCTGCAGCTTGATGGGCTTATATTTAGTTATCTTACATAGTTTCTTGAAATAGCCATTGACAGGGCTAGGTGACTAATTAGGTTCATTTTAAATAAGTTGGAGGCATTCTGTGAAAAGCTGAAGTAATGGTTAAAGTATTTAAAGGATAGGTCTTACAGTGAAAGGTTCGAGAAGCTCAATCTGTTCCATTTATAAAAGAGTGAAGGGCCATTTGTTCACAACCAGTCATCCCCTTACAATGGGAAAAAATAATAGCAAATTAATCTAAAAAAAAAAAAAATCAGAAGGTATAAAATTTCCTAAAGGCTGATCTATATAGTTAGACAATTCAGGCCATAAAGCAGGTTTTAAAACTCTGAGAAAGTCACTTCACCAAAGATTATGACTGAGGCACTGGATTCCAACCTGCACTCAAATGAACTGAACTGCCTGACAGTCAGAACCCCTAAACTCCTTTACTCCTTTACTTTAGTAAAGCACTAAAGGTTTAGCATCACTTTATCAACAAGCTCAGGAGTATATCCTTAACATTGCCATTTTTTCAAGCTGTCTACAGGAATATTTTTACATTCATTTCAGCTCAACTCCTTACAAAAGATACATCTGTTCATCTAAAAGCTTTACCTCTACTTGTTTCTGCCCAGTAGATAGTCACCAATTTTTTTCCCCCACTCATTTCCTCAGCTTCCATCCTAGCAGTAGCAGAAGAGTATTGCAATGGCCTAGGAACTTCATGCTTTGTAGGTGAACTGCTGCTACTGAAATTTAATTTCCTGTCTTCATGAACAAAAGGTATAACCATCTTGCAAACACTGGTTGGCTGAGACATAAAACCCCAAAGGTTTGTCCACCTTATAATGCATTCAGTAGGGTTTTTTCAAGCAACAACAACCCCAGGTCAAAAAATGAAAAAACCCCAGCTATCTCCTATTGCTTCTGGAAATTCACCTTCAGGAGGCAAAATAAAAAGTGGAATTAATATGTTTGTTGCCTACGTACCTGGTCTTCTCTGAAAAGGTCTTGAGTTAATTAGTTACCCCTTCCAGACAAAATGTTTCCCTCTCATCTTAACGTCAGAGATATTCCATTATTTAGGAATAAATGCTGCTTGGCGAAGCATGGGTCCAGCACAGAAAGAAAACAAAAAAGAACAGAAACACCTACTTATCTCCCTGAAGCTAAATTAATCTAACTAGTAGACTTTAAGGGCGAGGAGTAGGTCATAGCTAATGTTGCTAGTGGCTTCTCCCAGTCAAAATGAGCTTGTTAGTGGAGTGAGATACTAGTTATGGGAAGCAGTTCCTAAATTTTTAGATAGCATATATTTATTTTGCCACCATGAGGTACCCTTTTTATGACCACTCCTGGCTTTACTTGCCAGAGACATGTATCTGCAAGAACATTTTTGCTTCTGGTATAAACATTTTGGCCTGCAATCCCTTAAGTTTTTTGCATATACCAGCATTCCCTGAGATGATGCAGAACAGCATTGCAGTTTTGCTCCTGCCACAAGCAGGATTAGGCACAGGACACAATTTTTCCCTAAAGGTTATTAATCATCATAGAGTATGGTTTATTTTTTACTTCTCTGAAGCTGCCATCACCAGATAAGCAGAAGCAGCAGCTCCCATTTGCACTGAAATTCTGCTCTTCTGTAGTTGTACAGTAGCACAAGCAACAGAAAGGCTGTGCAAGACCCATTGTGGGCATATGTGGCTGGCTTCGCTGACTCTGCCATCTCTCTTCAAACACAATCTTCCCTGTTTCCCCACAAAGGGAAACCTGTGTCCTGAAGCCAACATAACCTGCAAAGAAGGTTTCTTTCAGATTTGAAATCCAGAATGCAAACCAGCTCTCAATTTCAGTGTCTCTGTTATGCAGAAGTATTACACTAAACTGGAGCTCTGTTTTGTTGAGCCATTGTGACTGTGTTATCACTGGCAACAGAGTTTTGGGACATCCTAGTGTAGAACTACAAGATTTTCATGAGAAAAATAAGTAGACTTCTTGCTGTCCTCTACTTGTTAAGCCCTCTATTTCCCTGGTAAAAACCAACACATTTTATAATGCCTAATATTCTCTGACCCCAAGTCTCCTGCAGATTAAAGGTCCTATACCTGTAAAATATGCTAACCACCACCCTTGCTGATAAGAATCCCTAAACAGATGCTTGCCAGATGTCAGACTTTCTATACAATAAAAAGTACCCTGACTTGCTCTGCTTTCATTCATTTCATGAGCAAGAGACCACAAAGAAATGTGTTTTATAGGTATGGAAGTCCAACTGCGAGGAAGTGGCTCTCAGACTCCCACAGTATTGTTCAGGTGGAAATGCCAGCTCCCCTGTACTGCCAGGAAAAGGACTGTCCAAGGGAGAAATATTCCTGTACATCGTAGTGCTGTGGAATGTGATGAGACAACACAGAGGGAGAATGGCACTCCCAGACACCCAGAAAGGGTACAGGTGCTCATTAACACACAGAAGCCATGACTACAATTTTTAGCCTTTTAATTAGAAAAGAGTCCCTATGGAAATATTTAAAAATACAACTGAAACTGGTTTTAGAACTATAAATAACATGTATCTTGGCAGGCCCCTGAAGAAAGATTTCTTCATTTGTTTTTCTTCTTTTTAACCTAAAGTTACAAGTATAGATACATTCTTTACTGTTTTTAGGCTCCTTGAAGATCTCAGGAGACCTAATTTGAACCCTACGCCGTGTTATAGATCTTTCTATAGCCCATGACTTGGGAGGGTCTGACCCCAAGAGGCTCCAACACATGTTTTTTTTTTCACTCCCTAAGAAATCTTACTAAAGTTGCTCTGGTTGCACAAGTATTGTCATGCTGGAAGGTTTTATATGCTTAATACATTTTCCCAAATATTAAGTATGCATGATGTACTATGGATCCTGGTAGTAAACTGTGTGGTGTCATCTCTTTCCATCCATAGCCTTTTGAGGCCACATTTTTCTTCTGTTACATATATCTCAAAAGCTAGAAAGTTTGTCTCAAACAATCCTACCTTACCATCTGATGAGCAGATAAGAAAATTATTAAATGGTCTCACTTTGAAGGGACCTTAAAGATTACTGAGTTTCAAACATTTTGCCAGATGAAGATAAATTTCTGACTAAACAAAATTTCATTGTGTTCACATTTTGAACACTAATACTGATAACATCCTTCAGACCATCCCACTAACTCTTTGTAAAACTTAGGATATATATATTAAAACTGGCATTCTATAATCTGTCCATTGGCTTCTGAAAGTCTCATTGCATAAAAGAGAATAGGTTCATTTCTTATCAGTTCTACACCTATTTAAAGAAAACTGACATCTGAGTTTCTGGATGATTACAAGAATGAGTTTCATTGCATTAATAAACAAATTTTTAAAGGATGGACTTGATAAAATATTTTCTATTTAAAATACATTTTTGTCCAATAGTAAATACAGAATGGGGAAAAATTCTATATTTCTACTCTTATCAGAAATATAATTGAGGCTTCAAGGTATCAGTATAAAGCTTAGAAAATGTTTAATAGTGTCATGGATTTACTGCTCTGCTTACAGTTTTGCTTCAGTCATGTACCTTTCCTCAAGGTCTTCTTCCATGAGCGTTAGAACAAAGAGCAGACATGCTCTGCTCAACTCCAGCAAGGCTTCTGCAGAGATAAAGCTACTATTAGACATCCCAATGCACCTAGTTTAAATCACACAACCAAAAACCACAGTTCAGCACAAATGTGTAAACTGATGTCCTTTATTAAAATACAGACATGGGAGGACTCTGGAATGGGTAAAGACTAAATTATTCTTCTTGCCAGATGAGTGATCCTTTTAAGTCTAAGTTTAAGTTCACTGGTGCAGCGATGGGAGCGAGCCATGCCTGTACAGTACCTCATCTAAAGACAGATAAATCTTCAGAGCTCTGCAGGGAGCCCAGGTGCCATGGTATATTTTATCATCACTCTATAAACCATGCTCTGCCTCCATGCCTTTATAATGAGCACAAGGACATGAAGACGAAGAGCCTTGCTGCTTATGCATCATGTAAATCTATCAGTTTCATTGCTAAATTTGAGCAATTCTGCTAAGGTCAGTCTGTGTATCAGCATCTCTTTCTTTCTGTTTAAAGAGATTGAAAATTAGCTTTTTGTAGTATTTTGTGAAATAGAGCATATTCAAAAAAAGTTTTTATTGTCTGCTATGTAACTTGTATTCAACACAAAAGGTGAGTATTTTTCCTGTTTTCTCTTTTTCTCATTTTCTCTTTCTTTTTTTCTTTTTTTGACCTTCTTTTTCCCTCTCTATCTGTTTCCTTCTCTCCCTCTCTCCCTCTATTTTTTGTCCTTCCTTCCTTCCTTCCTTCCTTCCTTCCTTCCTTTTACTAATAGAAAATGCTCCATACTCTGTGTGAACATAAAATGTCGAAATACTCCTGAACCTGAATATTTCTTCAGTCTTTTCTCTCCTTTACATGTACCAACCACAAATGTGATTTCAAACTGATCAGAGAGAGAAATAGAGAAACAGCTTAAAAAGCTGAGGCATTAATGAAAAGAGACCAGGGGGATGAGTTAACAAGTCAGTCTAATTTGAGAGGGAAACGTTGTAGTGAAGAAGATGCTGTGCCTTTCTGAAAAGATGTGTCACACGGCCTCTCACGTTGCCGCACTCCGCGCCCAGTGCTCTGACACCACCTTCAGCTGCCACTGACAGCCCTAATGTCAAAAATTTTTTTAGACTGCATGTGGAAAGCAGTTCATAATTGGAGTCTCTATGAAACTGAAGCAAAAAAAACCCCAACACACCAAACCACAGAATGTGAAAATCTGCAAGCAGCATTATTGTCAGGATTTCTGCTATCACTTTGTTTTTAAAGGATTAATATTAGTGCTGTGATTTGTGTGACAGAATTTACCACATCTTCCAATTATGGCAGACCAAAAAGCACCATTCATTCTATAGGAGACATAACAGTTATTGATATATGCAGAGAGAGATAGATAGATAGATAGATAGATAGATAGATGATAGATAGATAGATAGATAGATAGATAGATAGATAGATAGATAGATAATCTCTCTTCCCCAGCTATTGGGATTTATTTTCATTCCATACTTGGCAAAAAAACCCGTTCCCTTTAAAAACCTGCCATGAAAATCTTCTCGTGGCTGGAAGTTCACTCTGGGGTTTGCAGTGGCTTTACTGAGAGCACCATGGTCACATTCCAGGCTGGGTGTGGGGACACAGAGCCAGCTATGTGCCCATAACTCCCACAGTCCAGGCTGGTGCCTCTGCAGCTCTTACATGAGCGCTGTCAAGTTCAGGTCATTGTTCAAAGAGCTGTGACACCTCTGCACAGACATCTGTCCTGGTCTCTTAAATCTAAATTCAACATAGATACATTTCAAAATGTACACATATTTTTCTAAGGTGTGCGCGGATGTTTCTTTCTATTATGGGTTTCATTTAAAGAGCTAGATGAGCACCACAGGCCCCAGTAGAAACGTTCTTCTAAGGGTATCAAGAAATCTTACACTGAAGCTGTGTTGTTTTTTATTATCAGACAGAGGGTTTTAATTTATTTTACTGTTGCTTAAGTGCCCAGGGTCCCATTCTCAAGGGATATACTTATTTATTCTCGTCAAGGATAACTGAATGCTTTCATTATATCTGTACCCTCTGCCTCTTCAGTTAAGTCAAGGTATTTGCTTTCTTTTTCTTGATGTGTATCAGTTGAATACTTTTAAATCTCCATCATCTTAGGTATTTTTGTCCCAGTCATCCTGAAGCCCTCCTGCTGTCTCTGTTAGGAAATGATGGCTACAAGACCATGTGGGGTAGCCATTTTGAGAGACTGGTAAGTGCTGGACACTGATGTAAAAGCAAAGCTGGCTGCAGGAAAATCTGAGAACAGGGAAGTAGTAGTTCCTGACCCCAGACTGGAGCAGTCAAGCAGCTCCTTGAGTCCTGGTGGGCAGGAAGCCCACTCGCCCTGATCTAAGCAATCCAGCTCCTCAGTTGGAGTGGAAGCTGGGAAGAAAGGGTGGAGAAGTCACAGGGGTTTGGGAGCTAGAAAAGAACAGTGTTTGGATGCCATCTGAGAGCTGAGTGGTACCAAAGCACATGACTGGAGCCCCTTTGCTTTATCTGAAGTGGCACGATGAGACACAGCCTGGAAAATAAGGAATAGCTTTGAGTAGGTGACAGCCTGAGTTAAGATCCGTTTGCTGATTATAATGATCCTGTGAAGTACACCTAAAAGAGCCTTGAGTGTACTTCTTAGATATATTGGCTCTCTGCAGTGATTATCTGTTTGTCATCTGTGTCTATTTTGGAAAATTATATTTTAGTTACTGCAAGTTAGTCAGCAGCTTGCACAATAAACAGCTAGTCACAATGAGTGTCAGGCTCCTACTGGGTCCAGCTACAGAGATGTTTCCACCAACTGGATTTAGAAAAGAAGCACACAAAATGCCAGCCTCTTAAACACAGAGCTGTGGTAAGGCTGTTCGGCGCAGCAGCAGCAGTGGGAGGAATTGCTTGGAAAAGGCTCGTCAAAGAGTCGAACTGAATTGGCTTTTCTCACAACAGTTTGGATTCACTAAATCTGGGGGAAGCAAGATCACCGGTTCAGGAACATGAAGGATTAGCTTTACATCACACAGCTCAAGGGAAAGATGACAGCAAAATGTCAGGGAGATGGCAATTTGACCCAGCACTGTTTCTAGGGAAGGCAAGGCCTGTATCGCTGCTCCATGTGTTCCCAGTACCTAACACCAACTCACTTTTAATCCATCAAACACTCTTTTCAGAATAGCTGCAGTAAAAATGAGCCACAATGGTCTAGTCTGGAAAAATGTATTGATAAAATACCTGTAATTTTATGGTTATCTGCATATTTGGGCCTGCTCTGGAAGTGATTCATCTGCACCAGATGCCAGTGCCACCAGTTTAAGGAGGAAGCATTTTTCCAAGGACTATGGACAAGAGGGGACAAAAGGCTGTTCATGTATGTGGTTGAATCTTTTGGACTGAGCAGAAGAGAGCTCCTAAAAATGAGTGACACAAAATAATTTTCAAGCAGTCATTTTGTTATTTAACATCCCTCAAAAGTGCAAGGTCTTTCTTATAGATTTTGTCTGTGCCACATCCTGTTAATAGCAAAATCTCATTACCACAATGGTAACAGTCACTTGATGCTCATTTAACAGAAATCTTTCAAAACAACAGTATTGCTTTTTCATAGTTGGCTCCATATGATACAGGTTAACAGCTTCTTAACTCTGCTTTCATAGCATAATTACATAATTTAAAATTAGTCAGTCATGTTGACCTTTAAATAGAAACAAACATTCAATTTAGATAGTAGTTTTGTCATTAGCAAACAGTGAGGAGCTGAGAACATTCTTGCCATTGGCTGACAATGTCTTCGTGATCATGTTCAAGTCCAGGCAAAGTGCAACATCTGTATTAATTATGCCTGTCCTTTGATTTGGGTCTGGATTTTCATCAGTCATCACAGCAGTTAAGGTCCAGTCTCACCCTCTTGAAAGAAGTAGCTTTCATCCTTTTATCAGAGGCAGACTCAGCATGTTTACAAAAATAATAAATCTGACATACAGAAGATGAAGGGATAAATTCTGCCCTGGAATACTTCTATCAGTTCTTACAGCTAGAGTTTGTACATATGGAGAATGATAAATCTGAGTCTCAAACATTCTTTCTTTTAATATTTTATCTCAAAACTTTTCCACAGGCAGAAATCACTCTGACCACCAAGAAAGTTGCCCCACATCTGGGATAGGATTCAGCAGCTTTTTTGCATTTTTGTGCTTACTTACCTGGCTGCACCCTCTTGGAAATGAGAAAGTTGTGCTGGGGTAACAGAAAGCGAAATGTTGCCTGTAGCTTTTAGCTGCTCCAATCTTCAGCACACATATCCCACACACAGTGGTTTGAGAAAAACAGGAAGAAGCAAGATAAGCCAAAGCCCCAGTGACTACAAAATATACCTTACTAAGTCCCTAACTGATACTGCTTCTTATCAGATGAAATGCCTCGGTATTAATTCTTTTTAATTAAATTCATGTTTGATTCTCCAGTGATCTTTGGTGTGTATTTACAGTCACTCTTCACTGCAGTATGATGTACTCTAAGTTACAGAACTGTTCAGAGTATTTAGATGAGCATTGAAATATGTTACAAAAATATGGATAAGGTCTGCATTTCTGTTTACAAATACACACAAACAGAATCATTAGAGCTGGGAGGGCCCTCTAGAGATCATCTAGCCCAACCCCTCTGCAGGGTCACCTAGAGCAGGTTACACAGGAGTGTGTCAAGGTGGGTTCTGAATCTCTCCAGACAGAGACTCCATGACCTCCCTGGGCACCTGTTCCAGGGCTCAGCCACCCTCAATATATAGAAGCTCTTCCTCATGTTAATGTGAAACCTCTTGTGTTTCAGTTTATGGCCATTGTTCCTCGTCCTGTCTCTGGGCACCCCTGAAAACATTTGTGCACACACAAACATGTCAGCAGCATAAACGATACAAGAGTAGACACTGACTAGATTTACTGACTGCTAATTTTACTCTCTCAGGACACGTTCTTCCTTTTATAGTCTTTAATGTGATCTTTTATGGAGGAGGTCAAATTTTATAATAGTTTGCTGATAAATTGTAAGGTGCCTGTGGGGCAGAAAATCTTTACTAATATTTACCCAATTTTGACACACAGAAAACATTAATAAAAGACCATAAGGCTAAGGAACAACATGACAATGCTGAAAGAGCCACAGCAAAAACTAAGACACATACAAAATGTTGAATACCCTTTTTAAATTTAAAATTTCATGCAGCAAGTTTTTATGAAACTTTGCCCGTTTCTTTTTGTTTTCCAGTCAAAATATAAATTTTTACACTGTTTTAAAAGAAAAATATGATAACAAGTTACAGGAAAATTGCTTGAAGTTATGTCTGATACCTGCCTTCAATGAATGAAAATATTGTATTCCTATTAATATGCAATATTTTTTAAATACTGAGAAGGAAAAAAATGCTGTCAAAACTAAAATATGTGTAATAATGTAACAGCAATAAGTTTGGTTCCTTTAGCAGGTGAGTGGTAAAATTACAATTTTATTCACACTTGCCTTAGCAAGGTACTAGGTCTGTTAACCAGGATTCCCAGTCCAGACAAACTCTCAGAGAATGAACACTTCTAGACCAGCTTTTCTCAATATACCATCTCCTGCTACAAGTAGAAAAGTTTTATTCCATGTTATTAGGCATAACAGAAAACAAACAAATACGTGTTCCTGAGCAGCTACATGATAAACCAAGGAGTCACGATTCTAAAAGCCTTGAAAATGAGTCAGAGTTACATAGAAAGGTTAAGCATGGTTAAGAGCTATTATCCTGTGGCCAGAAGACCATACTTATCCCCATCATTTGTGGCTGGTTTTGAAAGGGACTCTATGATAGGCTTGGCTAAAGCCTTATCGTCATGGTTTGTGGTCAGATGGGCCAGCTGAAGAACCAAGCAGAATGTATTTACATACTTAAAAACAATTTCTGGTGAGATTTCCTCAAAAACAACAGCTAAACGAGCTATTAAAAAGCAAATAACTTCTAAGGTTAAAATCAATATTTGTGAATATTACACCATCCTTGTTTGGGGATAGGAGCAATCTGGATTAAATATGAGAGACATGAAAATATGATCCAGATCCATTACTCCTTAGCACACTATCAGTTCCTGTGGCAAAGGAATAAATTAAAATAGAAAAATGCAAATGTCCAGTCAACCTATAGACTTTTTGATTGTATTTTCTTTTGGCCAAAATACTGGAAAATGCCAGTTTACAAAACTCTGAACTTCTCAGTAGTTTGTCAAGTTTAATGGATATTTCACAAAAAAAAAAAAAAAAAAAAAAAAAAAAAAAAAAAAAAAAAAAAAAAAAAAAAAAAAAAAAAAAAAACCAAAAAAAACCAAAACAAAACAAAAAAAACTTTTCAGGATCAAAAATGAAACCATAAAACCTGTCCTACAAAACATGTAGGAATTAAATATTTCACTTTGTGTATTGGAGGCATGGTTTTGAATTCCAAATCAAGCAGCACATAAACTCTTCTGCTGAGGATCTTCTGCCTCTTCACTATGTGACCTATGTAGAAATTCTTTGTTATTTCATATGCAGCTAGAAGACGAAATTATTATTCCTGAAAAATCCTTCAAACATTTTGAGATTTTGTTCTGATGAAAGAGAAAAACAAATTAAATTTTGCCAACTTGAGACTACAATTTTCTATCTTTAGCACGTATCTCCCAGTAGAGATTTGTATTAAGGTATTTGTATTAAGTCCTTTTGAGGAGCCTGTCTGCATAAAAAAGAGTAGTTTGCTTTCTTTCTGTGGAAGGAATCAGCTCTGCATTTTAGAACCTGAAATTCAGCTTTCTCCAAGAATTTTTCATCTGTGGTAGCTTTCATCTAGCTGGATGTTTTAATTTAGTTTGAGCTCTTAAATTTGTCTGACTCATATTATGTGAATACACACTGTAAAATAAATATATATATAAATAAATGAATCTTGTCATCCTGGCTTAGTGTTGTTTAATTTATCAGATGAACTTTCTCTGTGTCTGAATGTGCTGGAGGTCCAGATTTTTGAGAAATCAAGGCAATTTCTACCTGTGAGAAAATTAGCTCATACATTTTAGATACCACTGAGGCTCGTTCTGGGGGAATTCTGGCATAAATCAAGGCTCCCTGTAAATCCATCAAAACAAACTGAAGCAGATCTGTTTGAATTCCTATGCTCAACACAGGGCAGTCAAAGTGGTTTCAGGCAGAAGTGCATTCCCAGGGGCCAGAGCAGTTAAAAGAAACCAAGCCTTGCTGCCAGCATGCCCCAGTTGGCTGATTAGCAAGCACATAGTCTGCTTTTGTGCTTCTGCCATTTCATCTCAGTGTGTTTTCTAGGGTGTTGGTCAGTGCTTACCTGTACACTGTGACACTTGAAAAGCATTTCTTTAGCAAGGAGAGAATTGTCTATAAATCCCAACTAAATAGTAGACAAAGAGATTTCTTATAATCACCTTAGAAATTATTTAAGGGATTCCTAGGATCAAGTTTAAAAATTCAAAGAGCAGTGTCACTATATGTGTTTCACATGGACAGATGCAGTTTGGCATAATAATGCAACTTTGAGAATCTCTTTACATTTGCCTGACAGAATTCAATACAACTCTGTAAGTAATTACAATTATTATTTACAGAACACTGTGGGCACATATGCTATATTCATGTATGTCTGTGAACAAGTGCAGCATGCCCATGCCTCATGGAAAATGTGCTCTGTGAAGGAGAGAGAGCTTTTTGTTTCAGCCTTGTGTAAGGGCTGGCATGTAGCAGCAGCACTCTAGGAGAAGCCCCAGAAGAGCAGTGATGGGACAGTGAGTGAGAGAATTCCCATTTCTTCTCTGTCTCCTAAGGGAGTAATTTGTTTTAGTACCTTACTGATTGCAGTTAATTTGCCTCTTCCACCCCCTTCCCGACAGCTTGCCTGCCCAGTGTGCAGATATCAGAGGACTGGGATCCCAGTCTGTTCCCAGTGCCTGATTCTTACCTGTGGATTTCTCACACACATTCTTGACATCCCCTATGGGAAATAACAGGAAACAATGGTGAAGAGGCTACCAGTAGAATCAGATGAGAAAATGGAGACATTAATGGCAGGAAAGGACATATTTTGCATTTAAAAAATCAGCACTCTGAGTGCCCATGCCAGCTCAAGAGAAAACACTTACAGAGGGCATCCTTTCGTGTAAGGAAAGGAACATCACTAATGAAGAGTCCTTATACCAATTTTACAGATGCAGTTCTATTGCCCAGACTTTCAAGAAGCCTGAGATTACATGCAAAAAATACATAGCTCTTTTCATCCTCTCCTTGGTTGGAAAGGCAGGTACAATGGATGTAAAGTGGAGGTGTGGTAATTGTTTTCTCATTGTTCTTGACAGGTTGCATTTCAAAAAGCTACCCAAGGATGCAAAAACAAAGTCATATATACAGATAATATTAGGTCCAGGAATCCCTTGCTCCCTATCCCCCTAATATTAACTATTACCTAATACTCCCTCTTGTGTTCATTCATATGTTGCTTATGGCTGTGTAGGAGGGATGCTCTTCCTCTACATATTTTAAATATTTGTGTTTTAATACAGTTAGGGGGGTCAGTTAGCTGTTAGACAGACAGAGTAAAAGGACCCACCCCCAAACCCTTTGGTTAACTTTATAATCATGATGAAGTGAGTATCAGGGGTAGTTCCCTACTCCTAAACACAGCTAAGGAGGCCAGCCATGCACAGTATTGACTCAGGGTTCAATACAGGGATGGTGTCCAAAACTTGAAAATATATGAATGGCAGCATAGGAAGGGAATACTGTTTGAAAGGCTGACTTTTATTTTCTAAATTAGCACAGTAAAGCTATGGAAGAGAAAGGGAATCCAGTATTTAGGAAATTATTTATGAAATGTAGATGGGCCTTCAATTGGGAATAGGGCTGGGCAAAATGTTAGTGGTTCTTTGTTCTTGCAGCTGGCCTGTCGAATTACACAGAGCCAGCACAGTAAATAATACTACTATTGTCTGCCTGTGTCAGAGACAGACAGAAGGTACATTTGGACTTGGTCCAAACACCACAAGGGCCACTCATAGCCACAGTGTCCAATTACTGCTTGCTTGACTATAAAATGCACTTTTTTTGCAGAGCTAATTTAAGAATGGCAGCTTTTAATGGGGTTTGTATTAAATGGGGACTGCTGCTCTGGCTTTTGCCTGCAGAAAAAGTTCTACTCTGTACAGGAAGCAACAAACACATACACAGTGAAAATAATCAGAGTGTGATAACATTAGCACAGCAATAACAACAGTGATAACAAAGTCAATGCTTTGCAAAGGAAAAAAAAAGATCAAGCCCTTCTGGAAATAGCCGTGTGCAAAACATGCAAAAACCCAACTAGATTATCTCAAATGATGAAACAAGTGCATGCACTTAGTCTCTGCAGATGTGCACATATTGCAAAACTTTTCTCAGTCTTTCAAAGAATAATTGACCACAGTTTTCCCACTCTGCATAGATACTTTTCTTAAATTTCAGTGGTACTTATTTTCACTCTTACTGTCAAATGTTTTGGAAAGTAGCAAACTCTATGATCCTTCTCACAAATGGTCAAAATTTGTTTTTATTAGAAACTGCTTTTTGAAAAAAATTGTTTACAGAAGATTATTCATACAGAAGGAAGATCCCATGGGATTAGGGATGCAGAAGCTTTCCCCTCCACAGTAAGTGCATACCAGGGCTCTCAGGGCTTTGATTTTCTTTGCTTATCTATTAGCTAGAGATAAATTTAGGTCTCCTGTTTAGAGCAATCTGCCTACAGTGCACAAGAGATCAGTAGTTGTCAATGATCTATGAAGACTTACTGTGTTTCTCTCCTCTGCCATGCTGACAAGGTGTTAATTTCTTTCTTGGAATAGCAAGCAAAAAAGCCCCAGCAAACTGATAAATTTAGGCGAAACTCATGCAAGGACCACAGCGCTTTTTAAGGCTTCCTGCTACCACCATTCTATCACAGAAGACTTATAAGTCTTGCATAACAATAATCAATAATAGAACATGTCTTCTCCCTAACTTTAAAATCTTGTTCTGTTCTGCAGTTTTTATACACACACATGCACACACTATGAGTGTTCACAAAAGTATTTGTACTCATGGTTGTAGAAGGGTTTTAAAAAATGTGCCACAGGTACAGAAATACTATCAATCAAATGTTAAACCTTCATAAGCTCTATGTAGGTGAGTTCATTCTCCTTCCTTTTTATCTTTGGATGTCTTGCAGAGTGCTTCGTTTGGAGAAAGACCTAAAAGCCGCGTTGGGTAACTAGAAGGGATAAAAGGGTAAACCTGTCTGTTCATATTTGCCAGCCTTCAACATGGAGAACACAGCAAGCATTCTGTCAAGGAAAATGAGAATATTCTTTTTTGCTTCTTTGAATCCTCAAAAGATGCATCTTCTTTGTAATAGAAAAGAAGTATCTCAATACTTAAGTCAAAATAGCAAACTTTTCAAAGGCCAGAAACTTGAAGCTGATCATGCGACTTGTGAATTGCATGCTGCAGGATTGTTTGATATGGCATAAAACAGAGAGAACCTGAAAAATTTTGTCTTCAAAATGATGGATATGGACAGTCCTTTTCCACAAAGCAACCTTCAATTATTAACAGCAGGACTTGAGCTCAGCAGAGCAAAAAAAGTCTTCCCGCTATCTGGAGTGAAGCTCCCTCCAACAGTCATGGTTGATTCTCTTATCTTATACAGAGACATTAATTCTTCTCCATCACATATAAAACTATTCACATAGAGAGAACTCTTCACCTACAGAGGAATATTCACATACACACTGTTAAAGTTGGGTTAAGGATGTCACTTACCCAGACACACATAAAAAAAAAAAAAGAGAAATATTCAGTGTTAAAGCACCTGCTTGTTCCTTAATTCATGCTTTTGCAGGAAAACATATTGGTCTGTGGGTTACATAAGCTAACATATAACACCAAGACATTTGTGATGCTGTGAGTGAGTACAAAGACTAAGGATAGTATCCCCATAAATGAGGCTAAAGGAATTACCTTCATGCAACTATCTCAAAATCCAGCCTTTAGGATTACATAAGAAGATATTTTGTCCTCATATTTCATATTTTATGGGTTTAAGAAATAAGAAAGGATATTTTGTGTAAACTTTCTTAATTCTTAAAAAAAAATTCTTAATGTAAACCTCTTAATTAATGAAGATGTAATATTCAACAATTCCTGTGTATGGACTGTCTGCTAATGTAAATGCCACAGAGTATGTACCAAGTCCGTGCTCTGTAATGTCAAGGACTATGGTACCACAGGGGCTCCTTAGTATGCAAATTATTGACACAATAGAACATAGCAACTCTTTTGAAATCGTTATGTTTTATTGTGTCAAGGTCTCACTGAAGACTCTTTAATCTAAGGATTCTTGAGAAGATAAAATCTAATAGTTCCTCTGGAGCTATAAAGTTCTCTGATGTCATAGGCTATTTGGACACTCCTTATTACAGTATGAGGATTATTAATATACTGGATATAATGATTTTGTGACTCCTTTGTGGTCTATTGTGACTATCTAGAATACTATGAGGCTGGTCATCACCATGGCATGTGCGTCTCCACCACAAAAAGTTGTCATCCTTTTTGTTCCCTTCTGTCATCCTGTCTGTAATGATACACCAACTAATTCCTGGTCTTTGGAGGGAAAAAAAAATGAAAAAGACTACCCACAACACACTGTAAATGCAGAACCTGGTGTTTTGAAACATTTTACAAGAATTTGAGTCAGACAGACTCACTTTGCATTTAGTTTAGCGAAATTGTGGTGGCCAAATATATTTCATCTGGTAGTGTCAGTGGAAATTTGCCCAGTGTAACACTCTTCACAGGCAAAGAAATTTCACTCCCTAATTCTTTTTATGGAAATTCCTTGCAGTGTCGTCCAGGTGTCCATGTCTGTGCATGTCAACCTTGTGTTTTACTACTGCATGAGTGTTTTACTACTATTAGCTGCAAGTTTCCCTCCAGAGCAGACACCAAAGAGATTAATAACTAAAAAAGAAAATCAAATACAGCAATTTGAATTTTAGACTGATGATCTGCCTTGAAAACAGAAGCTCTGAACTCTGTTCCATCTCATAAGCTCCAGGAGTCCTTGCTGTGTTTCCCCAGTGAATCTGGAATTTGCATAGCTATGGACTCACAACCCTTGGCTTACCCTATCCTAAATCTCTTTGGGACTGATACTCAGCTGAGAGCCAGGATTACTAGGATTTAAATATATATCAAATGTAAGAGTGGGGAGGTGCAGGAATTTCTACAGCAGCTACATAAGGCAAGTCTTCATGATGTGTGACAACAGAGTCCCTGCCATTTCTCAGCTGGAGTGATATAGCACAGGATTTTTTCATTAGTCCTTAAGTGGACCCTTATGCCTATAAAGCTCCTTTTTATCTTTCTCATTATTGTGTACCTTACTCAGCATATGCTATAAATTGATATATTTTTTAAAAATTAATTTCTATAAAGCTTATGCTCTAATTTATGCTGATTTCTTTACTATTTTACCCAAGAGGGCACCTGAAAACAGATATTTTTAGATATTATTTACATACCACAGAGCAAGTCCCTTTTTCTTTATAATACAAGAGCAGACAATCAAAAGACAATCTCAGAGTCAACAACAGAACAAAATGATGAGGCAGTACTGGTCAGCAGGACAAGAGATGGTCAGAACCCATTAGCAGCTTCCTTGGCTGCACCTTTTTAGTAATCATTATAGAAAATGCCTTTCAAAAAAGAACTTGAAAGAGAACAATGTGAACACCAGAAGCACATCAACCAGGCAGCAAGGTTTTGTGTTCAAGTTAAAATAATGACTGATGGAGGAGACATTCTAGGCCAGAGATAATACC
This sequence comes from Onychostruthus taczanowskii, assembly GCF_017590055.1. Classification (NCBI taxonomy): domain Eukaryota; kingdom Metazoa; phylum Chordata; class Aves; order Passeriformes; family Passeridae; genus Onychostruthus; species Onychostruthus taczanowskii. The sequence goes on from NW_024496525.1 coordinate 28,178,094, forward strand.
CCAGAAGAAAAACCCAGGAAGTAGAGGTGAGCATCTTTGAGGGTACTGAGAAACAACAAATGCAAAGAAAGCTTTTGGAAGAGACGAAAATTTGGAAGAGGGGAGATGGTCAGTGCATTAGCCTCAAAGATAATCTCTGAGGAGCATTTTAGGTCAATATTATCCTTGCAAGATTTAATCTGTCAAAGCCAGAGATGTGTGTGTCCAGAGACAGGAATGCAAAACAGTAGGAACAGGATTGAGTTTCACAGAGTGAAGAGCAAGGAGAGGGTATAATCTGAGGACATTATGCAACAAGTGTTTGCAAGATTTGAAACATGAAGCTAAGGAGGTTGTGTTCACTCTCCTCTGTATCAGCCCTTAGTGCAGTGTGGGGAGATTGGAGAAGGAGCTAAACTGAGCCCTTTCTGAGTGATCTGCAGATCCAGCAGTTAAAACATGGTACTACTGAGAGTCCAAGGAGAGAGTTACAGCTTCTCAGGAATCAATGTGCATTTTGGAAAGCCGGGAATGTGGGTGTCTGCTGTGATTTCAAACTTAAGACAATTTTCAGCTGAAGGTTGATGTAGAACTGCAAACTTCTGTATCATCAATGTTCAATAGGAACTGTCAGTGTTTTTTGTAAACATTTGTCAACATAGCCCCTAAACTGCATTGACTTATAACATATCCACCTAAATGTGCACAGTGCACACTAAAAAACATGAGAAAATTAGTGTTCAGTTGTATAGTAGACTAAAAAATGTTGTATTTTGAAGAAAATTAGTAAAATCCTTTCAAAAATTTTTCAAGCCATTTAGCAGCAGTCATAGTGGTGTATATTTGGAAAGCTTCCAGAGCAGCAGCATGCTCACACTGCATGTGGTTCAGTGTCTGTGTAATCCTTATTTAATTTGCAAAGGTCAACAGATAAATTTGTTCTGTTAAAAGACTCAACATATATGCATATATATTTAGGTTATTTATGTGTCCTATATACCTGCTTCAAAGTTCTCTCTTTTCTACATATTGCTAAATAGATATTGCATCACTGAAGTAAAGGCCAGTTTTACCTGTCCTTTCTTTGTCCTTGTGAACAGTTCTGTATAAGCTCAGATTCTGCCTCGTTGTTCAGAAGTTGCCAGAGAAAACCTCAGAACCAGGACACTTAAAAAACTTATCCTGATTTCATGGCAAGCTCCTGATGAGCAGATTCAGCATTTTTTTCATGCTACTTCATTTTAGATTGTGTTGACACTTTGCTAATTTGTTTTTTGTTGTTGGATATGCAACTTCTTTTCCAGACAGAGAGGGAAAGGAAGGAGAGGGGAGAGGGGGAGTCATCATCTGACAGAATGTGCATCCCCAACCACCCAACATTTTCATAAATTGCAAGAGATGTGTCATACACAAAAATTAATCATTAAGAAGTCTTTATTTTTTGACAATTATACAAGGTGTCCCAGAGGACAACCAAAGAAAAAGTTTCATTGCATACAATCACCTACATTGCAAAATCAAACTTTTGAAATTAAGACACTGATCTATTAATTAAAAAAAAAGAAAAAGAAACCAGAGTGTTTCCTTTTGTAACAGAAATTAGCTAAATTGGTTGTAAATAATTAGATTATATGAAAATATTAATTAAAAAACTAGAAAATACAAGGAACTAAGTGAAAACCAGTCTTGCTACTCAACACCATACTGCTTTTGCAGAAACAAAGCCCACTACCAGATACCCTATAAAGTACCTCAACAGTATAACATAGCTCTTATTAACTCATATTTCTTTAAATCTTTCTTTTGAATAACACAGGTTGCTGAGTCACATCATGTCTCTTTTTCCCAAATCTGTGAAATCTCACAATTCCAAATATAATCTATCAACTCCCTTTATTCATACTCAATTCTTCCTATCCATGCACTGTTTAGGACATAGAGATTTTTTTTCTCTTAAAAATTTATTTTTGTTCTTACAACATTGCATCTTAAAAGCACAACATATCTGAAACAAACAGAAAAGATACCTCAAATTTTAATTGAAAATACTCTTATGTTGGGAATTTTTGAGTCAATCAAACAAATCATGAACGCCACAAAAGTTAGGATGACAAAATTATAAAATAATTGCATAGTGGCCAAATTCCAACATTAAAAATGTAAACTTCTGAATTTCTAAATAAAACTTTTAAACCATAAAACATCCCTGAGCTTCAGTTTTGCACATGTTGTGGATTTCAGCTAATTATATGGCATCACATTAAGCATTCGATCCCTTACTCACTGAGTAAGGGAAGCAATATGTAAAGACTTGATTAAGAGAAAAAGGGATATCCTGAAAAAAAAAAAAAAAAAAAAAAAAAAAAGAGGATCTATGGATGTAATATAGCAGCTTATTCAATCTCTCAAAATAAAGAAATATTATTTCCTTTGCCATTTTTGAATGCAATTATTCTTATTATTTTTACTTTAGCAATGCCTTAGGGACTTAAGTGAGATCAGATCCCCTTTGCAAACACAGTGGGAAAGTTCTTGGCTCAAAGACTTTTCAGCCTATAGAGGTTATGCAGACAAAGGGTGAAGATGGGAACAGAAGCACTGCAGTGTGCTCAGAGATATACAATAGGCTGCAGCAGATCTGCCAACAGATTTAAAGTTTCTGCTTCTGAATTCTCAGCCTTGACCAGGTTGGCTCAAGAATAATGTTCTTTCTCAATGAACTGCAGAAATACATCAGTGTAGTACTGAGACTTAATGTGAATTCTGCCTCTGGTGAGAGCCCATATTCATCCACATGAGCAACATCATTTTCACATGGTCATAGACATTTTCAATTTAGGAAAAAAAATTGTTACAGACTTTCAGCATTCAGCCCTCCTAGTTTATAATGGCTGCTGAATCTCAAAATGGCACCTGGATTTCAGAAGTAGAGAGAGATTTGCTTACAAATAAATCCAAGTAATTAATGGTACTGTGTGTACCAGTGTGTTATGTGGCAAAAAAAACTTACATATTTGCTTACAAATGGTCAGTTCCATAAGTCCCCACTTGGTCAGAAAAAAGTTCCAAGACAACAGGTTTTTTTCTAGCCAACATGCAAGTTCTCTTGTAAAGACAGTTATGTCTGGAGAAATTTTGTTCTTCATGAACACGTGACAACAGGATATTAAAGGATATTTTTCACAAATTGCTTTATACTATATTAAGAATCAAATCGTGACACTTCTCTCACTTTGGGTCCTGCACAAATCCTCCAGTTAAGTTCAGTAGACTGTTGAATATGCCTTTTTATGAATCAAAGTTGCATTTATTGCAACTTAATCCTAAATTTGTGCTTTACATCTAGTGCTATCCATTTTCTGAGGACTAGCAAGATGCATTTCTGCACAGCATTTGTGGTACAAATGAACCCTATAAAGTTCTAAAAAAAGAACCAAAGAAAGGATTTGTAGGCTGAGAAAACAACCAGTCATCTTGATCTCACTTGTAGCAAATAGTGTGTTGAAGGCTGAAAACACAAATTAAATAGGGTGGTGTACCTTGCAAGCAAAGCTTTTTTCATGTGCTTCCTTAGAATATTTGGTTTACTCAGATGTTTTTTAGGAAGAAAAATTTGCTAAAGCTCATTAAAGAAGTCCCAAAATAATTCCAAATCCTGGAAGAGGGAAAGAAGAATCTCTGTGCCTGAGCTGTGTGCACTGTCAGCTCCCACTGGTTTCAGGGGGTGCCCAGAATCAGGAAGAAGATAATCATCACCTCTTACAAATAAGACTTTTTTTCATTGGAATGCTGAGGTTGGCTTTCAAGGAGTCAAACTCTCCACCCAGTTACTCCCTGGATTCAGCCTACAGCTTCATCTAGAACTGGTTATTCCAAACTCAGCACTGGAGGATAAAGCCTTCCTTTTTTCTTATTTCCCCTGTTAAGTGCTCCTGTGTACTTTTCCCAGACTAAACAGGCAACCCTGACCTGCAGCCATCTACTCTCACACAAACAATTAACTTAAAGCATGTGTCCTAACATGAATTTTGGCTCCACAACAACCTAGCACTCCTATGGGAAACAACCCAAATTAATAACAGCCTTCTTTCTGAAATACCTGAAGTGCCCTCTCTTAAAAGAGAGAGATAAGAACACTTCTTTTTTCCCCCTTTTGGACTTAACCAATTGATTTTTGGCTTAGAATGATCTCCCACAGAACACTTACAATACTTGCTGTAATGAATACAGTCAGCATCTATGTTCCTGTATCACATCACTGTTTTCCTTAAGAAAACATGAGAGCTAAAACACTAATCTGATTTCCAATATAATAACATATTTTCATACACTTTTACTAGTCAGTACTCTATTTGGACTGGGTCCGAAAGAGATGTAAATATGTTGGGTTTGTTTCTCCCCACATCCTTGAAAGGTTGAGCCAGATAATTTTTTCATTTCAAAATATATCAAAGTAGAGGTAAAAAATCATGCATTTGTTCCCATAATTTTGAAAACAGTTTCAAAATTATTTTGCTCCTCTAAATAAGTCTGCTGGCCTAGCTGCATTAGTGGCCTCTCCCATGAGATGAACAAAAAGCTGATAGCTTTATACATCTGAGGTGCCAATCTTACTGAGACAGATCTCCTCTTTCTGGGCACTCCTTGGCTGCACTTGAACTCACAGTTCAACTTAAGCTTCATAAACTTCACAGGGGCATTGATGTCATTGAAAACACGTGCTCTCCACTTCCCTACTCTAAGCTGTAAAATCTTTTTCTTCTTCATTAAAACACATTTAAAGACTACAGCTATGATGAAGTCCTGTGCCTTCAGCTATCTTCAAGTTCCTTTGGGAATTGAGCATCAACACTTTTTTCTTCTGTTTCTTCTGAAAAACAAAATGTCCTTTGCACTCACCACAGACAAATTCAGATTTATACCATTTTACTGCATCTCTTAATAAAGCCTAAAAATTACCCCAGGATAAGGCAGTAAGAATGTGTAATTTCCCATTTCCTTGAAGTGTTCTTGCTTTTTCTATTCAGTCTTTACCAATGAAACCCTGCCTTTTTGTCTGTTGACGTGGGGAGTGCTTAAGGTCATGGGACATGATTCTCTGAATGTTTGCCTGGGTTATTCTTTGTCCTGCTCTACTTTCTGCGAATTTCAAAACTCAAAAATATCCACATGACATGCACTGCAATGCTCCCCATGAATGGTGTCTACTCTTATTATGCAAGACAAGAGAAAAGAGCTGAAAAAGCACCTGGAGGTCCCTGCAAGGGCACATGTTCCTTCCCTGCAGAAATCACCATTTGTCATTCTCCCATGACTCACCCATGATTTAATGGTGTCATAAAGGGAAATCCTCCATCCTTTGGTACAGGCGTTCAAAAGCTAGTTGTTGGGGGGTGAGAAAGGGAAGGAATTTGGCAGGAGTTATTTGCTGTAGTTGAACCTTTCTCCCAAGCTCACAGTCTAGCAGGGAAGAAAATTTGTGAGGATTTTTCAGGATGTGCAATGCATGTATTGGAGACATTAACGATGTGCATCAAGGTGGTTTAAAATGAAATGGGTTGTGCAACTCAATCAGAAAATAGGTGGAAAAATTACACTTGAATCTTCAGTTCCTTGTTTAGAAGTATTCAGGTAAATTCCAGTAAACATCAGAGGAACTCTGGGAAGTAAAAGTTTCCAATTTGGCCTTTTGTTTTAAATGTTACTGCAACAAAGTTACAATAAAGATGTAAAGACTGACTCCTTTTGACTCCTTCGGCAATGCTAATTCAGCTGCCTGAACTTCCAGAATATTTTTCCTTCAGTTTCAAATGTCCCACTACACACATTCCATAAAATAGAGTACATTTCTATATGCCAACTAAATGTTGCTTTGCCAGCCATTACTTTTGTGTCTTTTAATGTCTTTAATTTGCCTATGCAACCTTAAGTTCACATTCCCATATATATAAATATATCTCCATCTATTTTTTTAATTCAACATATTAAAATCATGCTCCAGGCTTCTCCTCTGATCATCCTCTTCCCATTTATCTTTCAGACAGCAATAAAAATATGTAAATATTAAGCCACAAAAACTGTATTACTGTAATTTTAAGGATGTGACTAACACCCACAAAACGCCAGAGGTTTCAAAGTCAAGGTTGCATGTTGAGCCTTGGCTCTTTCAACACTCATGTTAAGTAAAATTCAATTAAAAAAGCTCTGATGAGTTGAAGATAAGATTATTTTACTACCACTACTACTTGTAATAGTTGAATTATGGGAGTGTTTGCAACATTAGCAGTGTCCATGCACCATGACCAGAACCCAGTTTCAACTGACATGAATACAACTCAGTTTTGGGGGAAGATGCAAAAATTGAATAAGTAGCCTCCACCCCATCTCTTTTTCTGAGCATGGGGTGAGCCTCTTGATACAGCAGAGAACAGCTCAGAGTTGGTCTAGTTTATGACAGTTGTTAAAAAACAGAAACAGAAAACAGAAGGATCAGAATTATGTAGGTAAAATCTAGCAAAAGATTGAACTGCTAGTGAATAACTGTATCAGGAATAACTAGTGCTAGTGAATAACTCTCACAGAACTTGAGAACTGCAACCATTAAATAGACAGGTTAGGATAATGGGCAAACTTTCCTAATAGCTGTACTGAAAGACCTTTAGGTACAGGTAATGAGAAGATATTAGAAGAGCCTGAATGAAAAAGACAGGGCTCACATGTTGAGCACTCATTTACACCCATGCAAAATGACAAATAAAAGATTACAATGGTAGTAAGTATGTGATAAAGTGCAATGCTCTCTCCATAGCTATCTCAAATGCGTTACAATATTAACTGATCAAGCCTCCCACAGAACATTTGCAAGTATGTATCACTATCTGTAGTTTACAAATAGTTTTACATGACTTGCACAGGGTTGCAGAACTAGACTGGTGAAATCAAATACTCTGTCAGGCAGTGCATGGCAGTCCTTTGCTGCTTAGAGTAGATACAACTATTCCCCTTTGTACTTTGAGAAATTTCCAAATCCCTTCATGTAAAACAATAAATTCCACAAGAAATTATATACATAAGGAACTTTCTAGGAGCAAACTAATCAAGAATCTTGCTGATATTTGGGGCTAGGCTGACGGCTAAAAGCCTGGGTGACCAAAATGTGCCTTATCTATTATTCTTATAGAATTGTGTTCAGATTTGGGTAGATAGAAACCTTCTTCTCAAAGAACATGATTTTCAATTTTCCCAATGTCTTACAGGTAGATTAAAAGACACACTTCCTTCTTCACTGGAAAACAACTGTAATGATCCCCAAAACATTGCTAAAAATATCTCAAGGTATTCAAAAGCATACGACTAGTGAAAATACGTGTCTTCATTTACTCTTAAAAGAATTGCCAATACAAGCAGTTGGCACTTGCAGTTTACTAGAAACTGCCCTCTTCATTGGAGGCAAAGCTTTGCAGAATCAAGCTGAAGATAAACACTTATTGCTTTTTATCAGCCATCTTTGAAAATCAGGCCCCAAAGTCCTAATTAACTAACATTGGCAGCTCAGTACCTTATGGAGCAAACAGTATCAGATCTGAATTAAAAATGGGTATATCTCTGTCCCAAACCTGTGTTCAACCTCTGATAAAGAGTGGAGTAGCAAAGACAGTATTAATTAAAGTAAGGTACTTTCCTTAAATGTTTCTCCTGCTGTATATGTGTGCTTAGTGGAAAGAGATATTTTTTTTCCTCCAAAGGTAAATGCAACGAAATTAGCAAAAAACAAGAAAAACTGCATTTCAAGTAGGAATACTTATCCCCCTATATCTTTTATTACTTTTCATATTTAGGTTTTGAAAACAATTTTAGCATAAAGGAAATCTTAACAATGATGTGGAAGCCAAATATCTAATTCAGAGCAGCCACATGGAAGTCTATCTAGTAGATAGCACATTTTATGTACAACTAGTTTTAGATGTCAGATTCGAAAAGTATCAATATGTTCTTGGAAGCTGCTTTACATGGGAAAGGGCAGCAACACTGACTAACCCCCAGACAACAGAGTGATGCTATTCTCTACCAGTCCACCACTGCCTAAAAAACCCACCCTTAGCTGAGTCCAGTGGCTTTACAGGAAAGAACAGAGAAATTACATATTGGTTCTACTTATTTATTTATAATTTGCTTATTTACTTTTACACTGCCTCATTTTCAGCAGGCAAATCGGCATGCATGTTGTCATTTTGATAGGGAATTAGTATTTAAATGTGGAGACATAAACATAGTGGCAACCAGATATGGACCAGTAGCTGTATAATCAGTCATCTCAGCAAGAAAAATTGCAAGAGCTTCTGCTATCAATGCTCTGGTACAACAGCTATAGGCCTGTAAGCTATATCAAACACAAGATTTACTCCATCAGTTACAAAACACAGTGTGTTCATTTGCCTTGAAATATAAACAAAATGCATGGGAGGAAGGAGCCAGTTTGCAACGACTTCTTTTAAATTCCTTCCCAACAATCCCACACAATGTACAACTATTGGCATTGTAGCGGTTTAATCTTGTCTGTTCTCAAACCACAATAAATATCTTGGTCATGACCTTAATGAAGTACATAGTTCTGATTTTGATCTTATATTAACTTTTTACAAGTCAGGAGTTCCTCTTGATTTAGGTTCATATGTAGAGAGATCAGAGTCAGACATATATCTAGAAATCTGCTATGGATCTCTGGGCATATTTCAGTACTTCATAAAGACGCACAGGTTGTCTTTTGGTTTTGGTTTTGGATTTTTGTTGTTGTTTTTTCTTCTGGCAACCATTGTGGTCTCCTTCATAAAAGGTTGAGAGAGGACATAGATTCAGACATGCTGGAATGTAGTTTAATCTCCTCATTTTGATCTTTAGAAAATTAAGATGTCTTTATTTACTTTTCTTTTTTATACACATTGTCTTTCAAAATATAAATACTTTAAAAGAAGGAGAGAGAGATTGGAAATAGACACACACACAAAAAAAAAAGAAGACATTGTTTTAATTGTCTAACCAGCTCAACCTTTGGGAGAACAACCCTAACCTTTGGACAGATGCCAACAACTGCCATTTAGGTATTTACATCTGTTTATCCTCTCAGTCAAATGTCTTTTGTCTTAGGTTTGACATGGGATTACAAATGTTCTGACCCCTACAAGCAGTTCTCAAACATTGTATAAAAGACTCCTTTTCCCTTTTTCTAAAAGGATGAACACATACTTTTATCCTCCCTTATTCCTCCTTACCAGTTATATGCTTCTGAGGCAGTTGTTGACAAGACCTGCATAATTCAGTTTATGTGTGTGACTAGAATTTCTCAAAGGCTTTGCTGCACTTTGCAGCCAGCCTGTTAATTGTCTACAACTCCATCCCAAGTTTTCAAGAAATGCCTTTACTTTGCTAGTACTGCCACATGTGGCATACAGAAATTATGCCTCTTTCAGAATTTGGTTGAAGATTGTTGTAATACCTAGAAGTCTATCCAGAGTGGAGAAAAAAATCCATTCAAGTACAATTGCAAATGCTTTCTTTAAAAAAAAAAAAAAAAAGTTAAAAAAATATCTCTGTTCACTGCATTGTTTCTCTTGTCCACATGTAATTAAACAGACACCAAAGGCAGTAAAAAAAAATTAACGGAAATGGGAAACTTTGCAATCCCTCTCTTCCCTGGCATCTAACCTGAATTTTTCTCAATAGGTACAGCACCTTGCCACTAAAAAAAGCCATCATTTAAGTACGTAAATAATCACAGCTCTATTGTGGTTTTAAAGAGCTCTGTGAATATCATGTTTCAGCAATCACTGAATGTTTTCTTCAGGTTTGGTATGAAACACAGCAATAAAGTTATCTCTCAGCTTTATAGAACACATACTATTTGATGGTGTCTCTCTAAGATCAAATGGAAATTAAAGTCTGCGGAGGAAGTTCAAATGAAGCTTCCAGCTAGAGCTAAAACATAAAAAGCTTCAAGTTAATTGATAAACTCCAGGCAGAGAAAGAAGCCTCTAGGCTTGGCTTGGCTGTTCTCTCAATCTACAGCAGTCTCAAATACCACCAGGCTTTAATCATGCCTGCAGCTGGAAGCAGAACCAGGAGGTCCCCCTGAGATCTACACCTTTCCTGCCTGATAAAAGGAGCTTTGGTAAGGTTTTTGGTGCTATTCTCCATGGCCAGTAAGCCTCACATTTCTGCCTAGAGAGAAAGAAATAAATTTCTGTCCTTGGTAAAACCTGAAGTTTGTCAAAGTTTTCACAAAAACAAAAGGCCACCATTTCGCAAGTGATTTTCATGAAGAATCATACCCAGAACTAGGCCAATCACAGGAATTTATTCTTGGAGAAGGATTATCCAGGGGATACTGGAGGATATGATCAAAAATTCAATAAGCCTTCTTTCTCAGAGAACAGGAGCTGAGTAAGAAGAATTCATAGCATGAATGTTAGCTGGTAGGTTTTGGTTTTTTTCCTATTCAAATGCTGAAAATGTAGTTTTACTGTATAGTTCTGATATTTTTCATTCTCTCCTATGTGCAATATTTGTATTTCCCATTAAACTGAAGATGTCAGCAGCAAGTATTGGCTGGCAAAATCTCATAAATTTGGTGTTACAGTGGAAACATTGTTTCTGAGAACAAGGTCTTTGGATATTTTTCTGTGTCTGAGACATTGCTGATATAAAGAAGAACATCAATGGGACCTGTATAGATAATGTCACTGACACTTGCCCTTAGAGAAAATAAAAGGGGAGGTTTGCAGAGTGTTCACCCTAAATGACCCAGTGCCCTAGAAGGCCTTTGTGCTCCAAAATAATGTGGAATTTTTATTTTCCTGCTTGAGAGTCATTCTCCTTACCAGGCCATTATGAAAAACTAGAGCTCTCAGAAGTCTTGAGCAATGTGCTGGAGCTTTGCTTGTTTCTTCATTTGAAGTTGCTGCCAGGAAAGGCAAGCTAGTTGAAATGTGGAGTTACTTCTGTCATTTAATAATTAGCAAGCACTCAGAATATATATTATTAATTTTTTGAAACATAAATAATTAAGATGTAATAATGATGCTTTTATAAATAATATTTCATTCTCTGTGAATACACTCCAGGATTTCCTTACATCCTAAACCTACACCTTGCTCCCAGCTAGAAAATGCCTTTTCTGGAGCATTCAATGAAAGCAAATGGGATAAAGGGATCTCAACTTCCTTCCCATTTAGATATCTGTGGGAACATCTTTGTGAGCTCTTTCCCCCCTATACCTAGAAAATTAGTCCTTTTTAAACAGCCAGACTGTTAGGCATTCATATTATGCAATCCAAATGAGTTGCAACCAGAATACATCTGAAAGTGTTTTCTTTTTTTCCTCTCTCTCTTTTTTTTTTAAACATGTAAAAGCATTTAATCATCTAACACCTACAATTCTGAAAATCCAAAGTTTACAAGGTAAGGAAATGGATGAGTAGTAAAAGTGACTGGTTCATGTTTCAGTTAAACAGTTTTTAGCAAATTTGGCTTATTGAGAAGTAAATATTGTATAAAGATACAGCCAGGCAGAATTCCAGAAAAACATGTTCTCTTATTTTACCATCAAAGAACCAAGTCCTGCAGACACTAACTGCTAGATATAGTCCCAGCATGCATCAACCTCCTCTCTACTGCACCCATGTAGGGCCACTGAATCTCAAATCATGGTGTCTTTCTTACTGCAGCTGCAGCATAAGTATACAGTGCTTCAGAGCTCTATAGCAAAGCTACAGTATAAATGAAATAATCCCAGATATTTTAACAAACTTATTTCTGATTTATACTAGTGAAAATATAAGGAAATCAGGACTAGTTACTTTCTGTGAGCATTTGTGGTTTTAAATGCTTTGGAATTTATTATTCTCTTTTCTGATAGTATAAAGCTGACTTAAAGCCAATGCAAATGTAATTTACATTAAGCAACTTTCCTCTGTCAGTCTTGTGTAAATGTATATTAGCATAGATGGGAAGCACAAAAACTGCAAGTGAAAGCTTTACCATACTATGCCAGGAGTCAATAGTAGAATTTTGTTAAGTTCTTTCATTCTAATACTAAAACAACTTTTCAATATCTAAACTGATACAAGTAAAAGCTGTGGGTAGAATATAGACTTGCCCTCTTACTAAAGTGCCTGCAACTCTCAAAGATGTGCTGAAGACCAACATCAGGAATCCACAATCCAATTCCACCTGAAAAATGGAACATAACAGAACTTGTATGCAGAGGACACAACATGTCTCTTTCTGTGAGGTACAAAGGGGACAAGAAAGTTGATAACTACATGCCCAGGTGAAACCAAGAGCATTAAGGTTAGCAGGAATCAAAAGCAATGGATTGGATTATCATGACTCTCAACCACAATAATGCTTTGCAGAAAACAACAGAAGGAGGCAGTGGAAAAGTTTGCCAATAATCTGGCATAATAACTGAATGACGGCTGCAGTCTTGGTGCAGCTCTGTCTAGCCCAACCAAATGGTTTCCTTCACTGATGCCAGCTACATTATCAGGTATATCACTAACCATATCAGTTGTAACATGTACAGAATTGCTGAGATCAACAGAAACCTAGCACTTGGAAAGAGTTAAAACACATGATTAGACATAGGGCCAAAATCAAAGGGCCTTCACCCATCCTACGGGTGGTGCTATCTCAAAGTATAATCACACCCTGGGGTGGCATAAGGCTATTTATCAACTAACTTGCCTATATTTAAGATGGGCAAGACAGAGACTTTTGTTTAGCATGCATTTAAATGCTGCCAAGCAAGAATTGCAGCTGTGACAACCATCCTGTGAAGCTCTCAATTGTGAAGAAAAAAAAGGAAAGGAATGAATCAATGAATGAAAGGTGTGTGAAAATATGGACACACAAGGACATAAAACCCCTCTGTCATAAACCACATGACACTGAGGGAAGATAGGAATAGAAGACAGCAGGAACATGAAGTGCTGTATGAGTTGCTGACCTAAAACTTTTATCTACTTGTTTACGTGTGTGTTATTTCCACGGCAGAAGTCTAAAGACCATCCAAATTAATTACTCTGCTAGCCAACAATATGGAAAAGTACCACCCACAACCAGAGTACCAGAAAAGAATGCAGTTTCTTATCTTTTTATTCTGGTCTGATCTGCAATGACTACAGGGAAAGGAAACTTTAAGAATACCTATGCATTTACATGCTAGACACAGATGTGCCTCTTTCTACTAATACAGTCACTTTACAGTCAGGCCCAACATGGACCTCTCAGAACATCCCTATTAAGGATGTTCGTTGAGAAATGGCTATCAAGATCCCAAACCATTCAAAGACCCCTTCAGAATTTGGCTTGGAAGTAGAATGGGCAAGGTTGAAAAATTAAGGTATCTGAAGGGCATTAGTGAAAACAAGCATTTCTCTTTGTTGTGCCTCATCAAAAAAAAAAAAAAAAAAAAAAAAGAGAGAGAAGGTAAAGGTAAGTGATCCAAAGCTCCTTTCTTTGAACTAGAGATAATATGCATAGAGGAAAAAAAAGGACTTGAATTTTCATAGTGAATTGGCATATTGTGCAATTTAATGCCAGAATAGGTCAGTAAGTCAAATACCATAACTGGATTTTTTAAAGAGCTGTAAATTTAATGACAACTAGAAACTTTTGGAGCTATATGAACTAAGATAATGAGGATAATCAAATCTCATGCTTCATTCTACAAAATTATTACCTGTAGGAGTTGAGCAAAGATTTTTCCTCCAAATGCTAAATGCATTGTTGGTAGGTTGATTTATTTCTTGCAAGGAGGAAGCTTTCCCTGCCCTCTGCTGCACTAGATATGTTCTGTACTGAAAAGAAGATACCTGCTTGCTTTGCCAGGTATGCCAAAACCTATTTAGAGATCTGTCTTGGAAGTGAAATCTACTGTATGTGAATTTAAGTTAATGCATTTTATCTCATGAACGGGGCAGCTGAAGAGAGCTTGCACAGTTGGTTACAAGTCAGCTGATAGGCACTAACTTGTTAAACTGCCATAATGCAATTGTGTCCCACACTGTGCCCATATCCTGAGGAGGAGAGCGACAAATAGCTGAGCATGCTGAGATACCATGAGGTAAAGCCAGTGTGTTTTTTTCACAGACTGCCTACACTGTGCAAGCAAACACGTTTGTCAGTACTTTTTAAAAGCAGGCTACTGTGTAATTTTGGAGTCTTCCTGTTCTTCTCCTCTACTTCTCTCTTCTTATAAGTGCATTCACACACATACACATTTTACAGAGATAAACCTTAAATAGCCATATTTGTTTCTCAAGGCTGACTAATGTGGTGAATATTAAAATTCACATGGAAATTCTCCTTTGGGTGAATGATCTGAGAGTGTTGGAAATTCTTCACACACATGTCCACAACATCCACAGCTTCACAGACAGACACAGGTAGGCTGAAAGAGCAATCAGGATACCATCTGTGTTTGGCAGAAGATTTCTAACCACTTTGCTGCTCTCTCTCTCTCTTGTCTCTCTCAGTGTGAAGAGACAGAGGAACCCATGGAGATTCGGTGAGAATTTAAACAGAACATATTGAGGGCTGCACTGACAACTGTGGATATGATGTAGATGAAAAATGAGTGCTGGAGCAGCAATGGTGCTATGGATTCAGAAGGGATCTCTGAAGTGGCTAGCAGAGAACCAGCTATAAGTACCCAACCTGCTCCTCCCTTGCTCCCCCATCCCCACTCTACTTCTGCTTGCAATGTTTTACTGTTCACAGCCGCTGGTTGCTGTTGATACCAATTTGAGCAGCTCTCTAAAGTACATGACAAAGCAAATCTCATGTATCTTCTTGAATAAAGAATGTTTCTAGAAATGCACCCCTTCTTTATGTACATTTACCTTTAAAATAGTGCTAGCACAAACTAGATTATAAAGGCAGTTGTTTTCCTTGATGTCTGTCACGTTAGCATCATACATATGTAATTTACACTTTTTTTTATAGTTTTCCAGGATCTTCTACATTTCCTCTGCATAATTAGAATGTGGGCTCTGCAGTTTGGAGCCTACTGGTCAGTAGTCTTGGGTCAGTAGTCAGTGAGGGTCTTGGTCTAGTGGACACAAATCATCTGATGTCACTGAATGATGGTCTCTACAACTGCAGACATGAATGTGGTATTCTGCCTAGGAAGATATCTACAGAGTTACAGGAAAGAGAAGAACAGTAAGAGGGAACACATTATCTTCTTTGTGGATGTCTAGAGACGAGCATGTCTGGCAGTCATGGTGTTGAACTCAAAATAGATTTCAGCACAGAAAGGGAAAAAGGAGGAAGAACATTCTTATATTCTAAATACTGAATTTCTCTTCCACAATTCTACCAGCATCAGAATATCACATCATAAACAAGTTAACATTACTGCATCAATTAGAAAAGGCATGCAACTGACTTGTCTGTGTCATCCTTTAGGCCTCAAGAACACCAGAAAATTAAACAAAAGATCCTGTAACCCAGTAAGTCATGGCATATCCATTCCTGCAGAGTCTGTTGAGTATTTGGCTTATATGGCTCAGTTTGCCATTTTGATGGGAAATGCATCCAGATGGTGTGACTATGGATATCACTGTCACTCATTAAAAGGAGCCAGAGAACAACAAGATCAAGTTAGACCTTTCTGCCTCATCAGCAAAATTATCAAACAAATTCTTATTACAAAATTTTTGATGAGCAATGCTTTCTTATTTAGTTATTAAGAATAGAGAGTAAGTTGAGATGGGCTCTTAAACAACAAGTAAATCTCACAAACTGGCAACAAAAAAAATTCACAAATGTTCCTGGGATGTGGCCTCTACAGCCCAGAGTAATACTTTTCTTTCCAAATAATTACTTTAATAACCTGTAATATCATAACTCCTTACTGCCCTTAAGGGAGGAGAAGAAGAGAGAAGACAGGAAAGAACAGCTTTATTTTCAAGATACCTTCCTGAGTTTGCAGATGGATGATTTGAGAAAGTATCTGTTTACTTACACTCCATAATTAACCCAAATATCTTAGCACTCAGAATACTGCTAAGTATTTTACAGAGATCCAAAGAGACATAACCCAAAAACAATCACTTCTGTGAAATGACACTCTTTCATTTAAAAATTGCTGAAAGAAATAAGAACCTCCCAAAAACAATTTTGAGAATTATTTTTTTTCTGTTTGAAATAAATTAAAACACCAGAGTCTGCATATCTCAAACATATATTAAGAGCAGAATTCCAAAGATGTAATATCCATGAAGCAAAACAGGCTTTAAACATAGTTCCATTTTTATTTTATTGTAAACAGATGAAGGATTGTTAAAGGATGTTACGCTTATTTAAAAACTGTCCAGAATACTATCATCAGAAATTACAAAGAACTAAGTACCTTTGTAAATTGGCTGTTTATTTAAGGACCTACATAGGAGTTGAGATTATTAAAATCATTTTGGTCATTTAGCAGATGCAAAGGCTGAAAACTTTACTGAGATTTTACAAGAGACTCCCTATCAGAATGGTTTGAATTGGTGGCTTTGAGTTTATTCAGTTTAGAAACCCCGTACAAATCCTCCAAGTTGAATTAAACTCCCACTGGAAATTTATGTCTATGCACAAGAAACTTCTTTTCCTTAGAACCCTCAGTAGTCCATAAAGTAACAAAAGCTTTTGGACCACATATTGAAACACGTATGAAGCAGAAGTTAGGAATAAATGACCTTTTCTTGGAGTAGGTGAAGATCACCTGTGAAATTCTGTAGAAAACAGCACTGCTCAACATTCATGGATGACGTGGAGTAAATGCTGGGGTGATAAAATTTAATATATATAGGTAGATATAAAGGGAATCACACTGGGAAAACTTTCTTACATTCACACCATTACTACTCAGTGGAGAAAGTAGATCTTTAAAATATTAAAGACACTTCCATGAAAACTATCAAGTCAGTAGTCATCACAAAAGTAAATCAAGTGTTCAGAATTCTTAAGAAAAGAGTGGAGAAGACAAAAGAAAACCTCATCATACCAGAGCAGAAATCCACAATTAGCCATTCAGTGACTACAAGAGGTTCAGATCCCATTTAGTAAAAATTATAATGGGAAAAGTTTCAGATATATGTCTGAAGGATCTCAGCATGGAACAGTTTCTGTACAGGAATGACTGAGGTGATGAGGACCATTCTATCTGGCCTACAAAATCCCAAGTGGCCTGAGGAGCTTGGGTAAGGATCAGATAGCTGTGTTTGTCTTCCAGTTCAAGTACTAAGGATCTTTAAAGAAACTAGACTCTAAACATACAAAAAGAAGGGTTTATGCAGAAGATAGCAGCTCAGTTGAGCTCCTTGCCAAAAGAAAAGGATAAGGAATATTCACATGGGTTCCAGAGGTAGAAGAACTATAGGTTTCTAAACAGGCAAACAAAATCAGGCTCAGGAATTCCTATTAACAGAACGTAAAAGGATGTTTGGGGAGAACGACAGGGGAAGATCGTGTGTTTACGATGCCTTTTCCTGCTATGTCCTTGCACATGGACTTAAAGATACCATTTGGGAAAGGACACTGTGTTGGATGAACCCCTAGATCAATACAAAGTGAATGCTTTTTTAGATTCACAGCACTAAATGGGGGCAAATAGGAGGTATTATCAACATATTTCATCAATTTGCACCTATAAAACACTTCCTGGGAGAAAGGACTTGATTGGGCTTTTGGTCTGTACCAAAGAATGTGCAAAAGTGTCACAAAACTCCATTTGTTGAGAATATTGTGAATTACTTGTGTCAGACACCCAAAAGGAAAACCTTTTGATATTGTGCTTTTGTTCAAGGAAAATTTATGCTAACAATAAAAGAATAGAAGAATAGAGAAAAGAATGAGAGGTGTTTATTGTTAATATAAAGTGTGCTTTATTGATCTCCCATGGCTAGACATCATAGCAGTACCTTTCATCTCAGACTGTGGTGGAAGGAGCTAATGTCTTATGCAGAAGAACAATTAGTGAATGAACCATAAGGTGCTGTATTTCGCAATGTTTTTGTGCAAAGCTGGAACTTGGCACTTCATGGGGAAGGGAAGAATTTTTCTTTGTACTCATTGGGTGCATTAAAACCCATTGAAATTTTTGTGTCACCAGTATAGTAGGCAATCAGATGGAGCACAACAGAAATGTTTCTAAATAATATATTTGCTCCTGAATAATTTCTCCAATTTATCCACTTTTCATGGATTTCAGAATAACTACAAAAGTTGAACAGCCATGGGTTTCATGTCATCCTTGTATTCATGCAATAGCAGCTGCATAATACTGCCTGGTACTGTAACATGTAATTGAAATTACTTCTTAGGAATACATTAATGCAAGCCTTTGTTT
Organism: Onychostruthus taczanowskii; assembly: GCF_017590055.1. NCBI lineage: Eukaryota > Metazoa > Chordata > Aves > Passeriformes > Passeridae > Onychostruthus > Onychostruthus taczanowskii. Next base: position 28,196,467 of record NW_024496525.1, read on the forward strand.
AAGTTCATGGGCCAACTTCAACCCTGATGGAAGCCCGGTGAAGGCAGTGAATTTGAATTATGTTGACATCAGGTGTTGATTTAAAAATGTTGACAGGATAGCATTTCAGATATCAAAATATCGCAGAAGTTGGAGAAAGAGCTCTGGAAATGTCAAAAATTGAGAACGGCCAGTGTTCATTGGATTAGCAACATTTGCAAGCCCAAATCTAGCCAACAAGAGGCAATGAGAGGAATCTGTGATTAGAAGAAACATCCTGGCTTAGTCAGCTAAAATCCGATATGGCAAATGACAGATTTTGTTAATGAACTCCAAAATGCTTCATAGCTATGTGATTGAAAATAACAACAAAGTTTATTTGATTTCGTTCAGACTATGAATTGAACAATTCCAAATTACAATTAGGCTGGGGCAAAAATAACAGAGTAGGAAGTAAGTATGAATAAGCTTTAGTTTGAAAATGTAATATTATAATTGCCTAAGCTAAGACAGCTAACCAGAGTATGGGAATGTCTTCTTCCTATCCCCTTGCCATCTCACAAATATGAGGTTCCAGATTTACAAAGAAACTTGAAAAGTGTGAGGTGAGGATTTCACCTGGCTGTGATGTTGTTCAAGTTCTAAGCTACTGACACCACTCCCTCGCCCTCATCAACCTCCACTCATCTAGATTGCAGGAAAAGTTATATTACCATACTTGAACATGCTGGAATGGGCATGTGTATGTGAACGTTTAATTTCCTTTTAAAAATTACAGTATAAAGTAAGAGAGTAATTATCCCAAAAAAAACCCCACCAAATTATAAATGTTACCAAAGTTGCATCAATCTTCAAATACTCCACAATTTTCTCAATTATTTAATCTTAATGCATTTCATCATGCTGCTAAAACATGATGGACTTGATTGGAATGAATAGTAATATTCCAGTGTTTCTTATCTCTGCATCCATTGCTGAAAATAGGAAGCATTTTTAGTGCTGTGAATTTGTCTTTTAGCAAGAGAAACACTAAGATAATCATAAAATATATACATATATCTGTTTAAATTGCCTCAGTGAGAAAAAATAAAATGGTGTGCAGGGAGTGAAAAATTAAAAAACATGGTGGTTAACCCACACACCAAGAACATTCTGAGTGCTCTGGTTAATTAGAGAAAAGCCAATTGTTTAATGTGAAGGATGGCTCATTATTTAAGTATACCCAGAAAATGGTTAATTAGTTTACTTAACCAAGTGTACTTTTATTTTGTCTTATTATTTTTGTTCTAAAAGATGTTAAATGCATTTTATTTAATCCATGCAATTTTATTGATTTTTGTTACAAAGTATCAATGCAAATCAGTGAATCATCTAGATACATTTGTCTCTTTGGAGTGAAAAATAAGCAAAGGAAATAAAAGTAATTTAATTAAGCGTTAATAAACTGCAAACTGATGTTTACAATAAATCAACCACTATTACCATGCTTAATAGTTGTGAATGAGACAAAGCAGATGTGGATACATCTCTCTTTTTCTTTTCCTTACTCTTAGGGTGTATGTCTCCTACACCCTTTTAAATGAGCTTGTCGATTGTTCAAGTGGGTGTATGAAAGGACCATTTTATAAAATAAGAGACAAGGCCAAGAGTCTTTTAATTCCTCAGGTTTGTTTTCTTACCAGAAAAAAAATAAAAATAAAGAGATGGATGCTCCGTTTCCCTGCAACATTCAAACAGATGTGACAGTCTATAAACAGAAGGAAAGGAGAAGAAAAGAAGAAAAGGTCCTTACAGGTTAAGCGTTTTCATTCAGCTTCTCTTTTGTATAGTATCTTTATGCAATATTCCAGTCCCCTGGAAAAGAACTGTAGCTGTACAAACATTATTAATTTCGTTTTACAAAGGTCTTCTGTGTTTTTGGTTTTCCACAGGCTTTATCAGTGATTAAAACATTGTGTTTCTGATAAGTTTTTCTAAACATAACCATAGAAGTTAATGTTCTGGACATACAGTAGTTCCCACCTGCATTAGCCACTGTGTCCCTGCTTCACATATCAGTCATGAAAAATAGTGGAACCAACTGAGAAAGAAATCCTCTCCAAAAATCCTTTACTATCCCCACACTAAGAATATCCAGAACTCACCTTATGAATCTACAAGATTGCTTCCTAAGTAGCTTCATCTCTGGAATTATACCCAGGATGAGTTACACTCTCAGCATATTTTTAGAAAGTTTATAAGAGCTAAGAAAGGCAGAGAGGAGGAGGAACACAGAGAAAAACCAAAAATATTTTATGCGTTTGCGAGTAATTAATTCCACAATATAAAAGTCTGAAAAGGAAATGGGCCTGGAGAGCAAATCTGCATGCTAATGCACGCCAATATTTAAAAACTACACAGCATTTTTATCCAAGAATCTTAGCAAAAATGGGTATCACAGATACTGCATTTTGCTAAAGGTCACTCAGCAAGCTGAAACATGAGCAGAAGAGAGGTGTTCTGTCTCTTGTGTCTGTATCTACCCACTAAAAGACACCACAGCCCTGTTAAGACAAACTGCTATGAAGAGAGGCTTTTGTCTGATTAATCTTTTGTCCTGTCAGGTTCACAACACCCCTTGCAAAATTGTAGTTCAAGGTCTTCTGATGTTTACCTAACATATCAGCACTTATTTCTCTGAGGTTTTTAAAACTCAGGCATGAAAAATTTGCTCCAGGGTGAAAGTTGGCATGAAAGTGTCTCCAGCCATGAGTAGAGTTTTTTTTTTTTCCTTCTTTTTTTTTTTTTTTTAACTAAATTTAGGGAAAGGGGGAATAAGCTAAACTATTTCCAAGAGCTTGCAAAGCTGGAAACACAAGATTATTTACTTGAACCAGTTTACCCAGACCTAACTGTAATGAGAATCATACCATGCCTTAACTCAAAATGAACCCAAAGCATTGTTATTCACTCAGGCCTTTTTTCCAACAGAGTTCAGTGGGATTTGAAGGGGGGTTTGGATATTTTTAGTTTTTTTGAAGTAGTCCACTGTGGTAAAACACTAATAGCAGGAATGTTGTGAGGACTTAAACTCATTGGAATTTCCAGCTCATGATGATTTGGCTGAACTTCAGATAAGAGGACACCCACTCCACAACCCTCAAATTAATACTCCAGTTCACCTGCAAGCTGTGAACCCTACCATAGCATTAGGGAGGGTACTAAAACTTGCCCCTGCTCCATATGTTTCCACAAGTGCTTCAAGCATCCTGCAGCATGGAAGGTATCCTTCATCTCAGCCATGGGCAACATACTTTGCCCAAGGCTGGAATGGAGACAAGTTTTACTCTGATTTAATTTTCTTGTATTTCTTGGCTGGGTTGCTGCCCAGTCTGCCTCAAATTCACCACTATCAGATGGTCTTTCCATAGTCTATGCCTGACCTTCTCCTGCAGACATGGTGTGAATGATAAAAGACAGGCTTCAGAGGTTCCAGAGAGGAAAAGGGTCTTTTACAAAAGCTGCTAATATGGAAAATGTCCTACATGCAGATGTATTAGATCACAGATTAAAGATACCCTATCTGATTACCCTACCCCACCATATGAAGTGAGGTAGGCACTACCAGATAAAAAAACATGGCCCCTGTACAAAGAGATTAAAATCTGACCTAACTCACATGGATTGCTGGCAGCACATGACTATTTTTCAGTCCAGGTCTCAACTACACAAGCCCAAAATGTACTCCCACACCTTCTTACACACAAAAAGGAGACTTTTCAGTGTAAAAAATGTGTCTTTAATAAGTGTCCAATAGACTTTTAAAACTCAGGACTTCAGACTAGGGAAGTCTGTTTTCAATAATAATAATTTTTGAAGGAATTTTAGGTAATGTAAGGGAATATGGATATTTAGATATTTGAAAAAATGGTCTGTGTTTCCTAATTTCTAAACTGTTTGTTTACTTTTTTATGTTTTCCTGTCTCGCTGTTGTACTGATTACCAAGGTATCAAGACCCTAAGGAAGGGAATTTATTTTACAAAAACCTTCTGGCCTGCCTAAAATGTGGTACAAGATTTTGCACCATTGAATAATGGTGTTGTCAAAGTTAAAAGCTGTCTTTCCTCATAAAAATATCTTTCTGTCCTCAAAGAACTGTAGGGCAATAATCTCTCTTAATTTTAGTGTTCCTGAATAAGAGTCTAAAGATTTCCGATTCTTTTTCTTTAAGCTACCTTTTGAAAGACCTGGTGGTGACAGGCAACACCTAAGTGCCTACAGGGACAGCCAAATCTTCTACCTTTTATTTGCCTGAAGATTACTGCTTTTCCTCGTCTCATCTTTCTTCCTTCAAATGCCATAGGACTTATCCACCCTTACCTTGTCACAATGGCTTTCACAAATGCCTTCCAGGACTGGCTCTTGGCAAATTAAAGACTATTTACTTAATTCTGGAGGAGGTACAGAGACAAATTTTCAGGTAATTTGATATTTACAGGGCTGGAGCACCTTCCAGCGACAATTGTTTAAAATTGTACAGTTATATTTTGGTCTGAAAGGGGAGAAAAATAGTTGATTACAGATAAAACAGCAGTAACTTTATAACCAGTTTTAGAGTTAGAATGCAGTTTCCAGCTGTAAAAAGTTACCAGACAGGGACAATATGGAGGCCTACATAATGTGAATTTTGTAGAAAGATTCTAATACTTTTCCAAAGTAAAATCATTAATCAGGGACAGATTTAGGACAGCCAATGTGTGTTTTGGAGAATTCGCCTAAGCCCTACTTTTTCCAGCATCAGGATCTGTAGTTGTTTCTACTTTTACAGATTTTGAAAAGAAAGCTTTTTAATTTGTATATGTATAGTCTTCAACACTGAGAAGCAACAAGGAAAAAATCTTGGAGTTACTGATAGCTTTGCAATGTAAGAGCTTACAGGTTTCTTTATATTTTTACTGCCTAATAACTTTGGATTACTTCCTGTTTACTGTCAGTGCATCTAATGCGTGTGTCAGCTTGGTGCAGCACTGACATGATATATGCATTAGACCACACATTGATAGCAAAGACAAAGTTACTCGATTCTGACAGGACAAGAAAATTACCCACAAGCAGTAAAATATAGGGTTGCCATGTGACTGTATTCTGCTTCAAAACCATGTATCACATGGTGATAGCACAAGAATTAGGGGACTGTGAGAGCTGCTGGAACTGCAAAGACAGTTATCTGGTCCCTTTACTTATAATTCTCACGCATTAATATGCACACCTGCTTTAATCTCCCTTGTGTCCTGATGGGTTGCTGAGTTCTGCTTGGAGTTTTTGTGCATTGCTTCTCACCACAGTCAGCCCAATTGCTACACACCTCGTGCATTGCCTTGTTTCTCTTGCAGCCCAATTCCCTTTGTTGGTAATGACTCTGCTGCTGCTCCTACCCCCACACGCCTTCTGGTCACACTGCCTGCCCTGCTCTAAACCTACCTGCCAGACTAGGAGAGCTGAGGCACCCCAGGGGGAAAAGGAAGGGGGCAACAGACAGTTTATTGTCAATACCAATAATTTAATTTTCTCTTCAGAAAATGCAGACTTGCAATGAATTAAGACTGCAATACCTTGAAATATTATTGATATTCTAATTACAAATCTGAGGCATCCAATTCACCAACCCAGGGAAAATAAGGAAAAAGCAAATTATTTACAGATAAAACAATATGGTTAAGGTAGTTGCAATCATGTGTTTTGTTCCCTAAGAAAATTCTGGGGTTTTATTTAGTTAATGTGAGATACTGAAGGGTAAGTCATTGGTTAAAAGTCCTATATGTGTATTTCTGCCTTTACTGTGATTTGCATAAATGCCGACTGTGCTACCTGAAAGCGTTCCTGTTCTGATTTATGGGTGTGTTTGTATTGCTCATATCATAAATCTTCTTCTCTAGGACACTTCTGTTCTGGTATTTATTGACCAAAGACAATTTGCTTTAAGAATGTTTTGAGATCTTGCCAGATATGCACTAGGGGATATTTGAGAAAATATTCAGTACTCAAGTGAATGAATCTAGGCAAGCATATGATCTCACTACCCAGACAAACATTTTGCCACAATATTTTAGTACCTTATTTTATTAGGAGAAACCTATGTTTCCATATGCATCTATTTACCATAGAGTCAATTCATTTAGGCCAAATCAAAATAAGTGCTAGAAGATAATTTAGGCTAGCAGCCTCAGTCTGGTGATTATGGCTCAGCGAACTAATCTTCAGGGTCAGACCTTCTTTTACTGAATCTAGCTCAAGCTTGAGTACTGCCTTGTATTGAAACAAAATGCCCAAACCTACCTTCTGTTACCTATTTCTAGGAATTTTACTTTGATAAGAGAATTCTTTGTTACTAATTATTATTATCAATTCTGAAAATATGTAGAAATCTTTGATTGAAATGAACACTTTGCACTACTGGAAGATGTACATCTTCACTGTAAGAGAGTTAGACATCAACATAAACACGCTGTATGAAAAATGGAAGAAATATATTCATGAGAAACTGAGGCACAAGGAGATGAAGGAGTGTTTGTGCAAGGCAAAATCATCTCTGCAGAATCTGGTGGCTTAATGGTACATTTTTTGGTGCTCATCCCATGACATAGCCTTTGTATGATGTCCCCACCTGAAACTTCAGTGCTAGGAACACAGATTCACCCTCTTCAGGGCTTTGATTTAGGACAAAGTCAACCTTTCCCCTGGGATTAGGCACACTTCATTTAAAGGGAAGAGGGAGAGAGCAGGGATTCCCCACATTGTTTTCTTTCCCTGGCTAGCTATTCCTGTGAAAGACAGGGTCACAGCACCCACACTTCAGCTGGGAGATGCTGCCATCTTTGGAGGATCTCTGCATGCCTGCTGCTCCTGACTTGGAAGCTGTTGTGGGAGTCTTCAGTCCCTCCTTCCAAATCAGTTTCACTTTGCAAGAAACATCTAGAGATTCATTTGGCCAAAGAGGGAAAGCAAGACTGAGCATGAATCTCTATCGTACAAGTCAGGGCACTCACCTGGAAGGAAGGATGCCTGGGCTCCAGTCTCTTGTTTCAATGTGTTTACATAATTTATATTAAACAGCCATTGGATAAGATACTTAAATACTTATTAGGACAGGGATAGCAACCTGGGTCTGCTCCCTTCCCTTCCAGGTGAGGGCCCCAAACCGCCAGAGTCATGCTCGGTCTTGCTATCTCCCTATCTCTTTCTAATGAATCTGCAATTATTTGATGCAAAGTGGAACAGCTTCCACCGCAAAGATGGGGAAAGCACCTCCCCCTTTCTCCTGTTTTTAGTGAGAAGGGATCAAAGGCTCTCAGGCAGAGCAGGAAACCCCACTAAAATCCTGGTCCCAAGCTATGGGTTCGCTGTGGGACTGGTGGCATTGCTCTTCTGGTGGCTGTGAATGCTCTGAGGTCACTGGCAGACCCCTAAGGGGACCACACACGAACTAGTACTTCATCTGTAGATCCCCAGCCAGACAGGCAGGAATTAGGCACTGAGCTACTTGGGACTAAGACACCTGGTGGCATGCCCAGACCTAGAGGCGCTAGGGGATCTCCTCATCCCTACAAGAGAAACACTGGGGAGGTGGCAGGTGAGTGGGGGCTGGAAAGGTGCTCTCACGGGACTCAAAATCTCCCTGTCCTCAGCTGAATCTAGCCCTGGGTCACCTGCCAAAGACCACCCAGGGAAGCTGGGGAGGAGCAAGCCTTGAGCAGCTGTCTCCTGAGGCACAACCAGGCACCTCTTTTCTCTTATGAGCTCCTATGCAATTTCACAAGGAAGAAAATAATCTGCAGCGAGGGTGGACGAGGCAGACTGTTCATCACCCAGAAAGATCACAGCTAACAGCCACTGCCATTTCCAGTGGATACATGTAATTAGCAACCATTCAGTAGGCAGTCCTAAATGAAAATCACAAACAGAGCTACTGAGTTCCTGGTGGAAAGATTTAGTTATCTTTCCAAAGGAAAAAAAATATGTCTGTGTGTAACCTTCTAACCCTTCTTCTCTTTCCTCCTCTTACTCTTGCACAGGATAATTATTTAATTTGTAGCTTAATTAGCTAATTATGCATGTGTTATGATGCTTTTAAGCAGAAAGTCAGTTTGTTTAGCTGTTGGTGGCATGTGGCTTTTGTTCAGCATCTGCCATATCAGTTTATAACATAATCATCTTTACTTGCAGTGGTCTGAGGTGATGGAGTCATTTCCCTACAGTAATATTTTAATTATCAGAGTAAAGTTTGAAAAAGGGCAGTGACTAACAGGGAGCTTCTTCACGTGGGTGGAGGCTAAGTGACAAACTTGCACAGGCCCTCAGCTGCCTATCTGTGAGGCAAAGTTGTGAGGTTCCCCTTTAGAAGAAGATCCTTTGAGGCTTTACACAGGGTGTACTAAAAGCTACTAAGAAGAATTGACCAAATCCCCCCAGGAGTCTCTTTCCTGGTTATGACTGTGTTTTCAGAAACATAAAGGGACTTGAACTGGATCCCCATCTCATCAGCCCAACAGTGAAAGCATCTAGGCAGAAATGGTGCTTAGGAAGTAAATGCAAAGCAGGGTATATTGCAGGACGCCGAGACAGGTTATCTTGCTGCCTGCTACAGCTTCACACAACAGCATAAGTTCCAGCTGCCTGCACACAAGCAGTTCCCTGTACATGCAGGCCAGGTGTAAAAGGTCATTTCAAGAGTTAGCAGTTTTGTTTCTTATCAAATGCCCAGCCATGAAAGCAACTACAGCATATATCAGTGGTTCACCCCCACAGCTGTCCAATTCTCTAGTTTGTCCGATTCAGAGATATCCGGCATGGCGCTCTGTGCCAGCTCCAAACCCTGACAAATGTCTTTTATTTGCATTTGGTTGTCAGACATAATGTATACAACCACAACCTGCAGTAACATTTATTCCTCCTTCTACTGGAAAGCTGAGTAAGGCTCTTAGGCTCATTTTCCCAGTGGTAAACCCTAGCTGTTTCAGTTAGGAAACTGGTCTCCCTTAATTCCTTATCTAGTCAGCTGAGCTGCTCAAGAGGACTATTCAGAACATGTGAATTAGTTTCTCCTGAGAATTACACTTTAAAGAGACTATTTCAAGCAGAAATAGTACAGCTACTAGTTTACAGTACTCAGTGCTTGAAAACCCTTTCATATTCACAGATTAATACTCTACACATTACTATATGTTCATATATTAAGAAATAAACTTTCCTCTGAATGTATTAATTTGTCCACCAAAAACTGTGCCTGCTACCTGATGATTGCAGAAAGAAAAAGGTATAGCCTTGAGTAAATCCCTGAGAAACCATAACATGTACAAGAGTTCCTACATCAGCTTTGAGACTGAAATGTTGCTCTATGTTTTTAAACTCACTGACAGTTTTATGATTTAAAGGCATTTTTTTCTCTCTCTTTCCCACCCTCCCATTCACGTATTCTTCACAGTGGCTCCTGTGCAACAACACTCAGTAATAACTCCTTTCCCTAAGGGATCAAGGAAGGGAATTCGACAAGTCACTGCCTCTCCTTTTTCTTTCTGGTTTTTTTTTTTTTTTTTTTTTTTTTTTTGGTTTTTTTTTTTTTTTTTTTTTGCGTTTTGATTTTTTTGGTGGTGTCTTTTTGTTTTGGTTTGGTTTGGGGTTTTTTTTTGGTTTTTTTTTTTTGGTTTTTGTTTTTGTTTTGTTTTGTTTGGATGGTCTTTGAAATGGGCTGGAATGCAAATGGAAGATATTTGGCAGGTTGACATTTGTCTGCAAAGCTAGGCACCAAGCCAGAAGCATGGAGCAAGCTGGAGTGGGTTTACATAAAGTGGGAGCAATAGTGCCAGAGCACACCAATACATTTTCCGCTGAGACTCATAGGCAGCCCACTCAATACTTCATTAAGGGTGAAATCCAGCACTATTTGAAGATCCATAGGAAAGAGCCTGTGTACCAATTAAATTCTTGAGGCCTCTGCACTGGTCTGATTTCGACCCAAAAGAAGAATTGTGCATTCAGGAAAAGATGTTATAACCCAAATTACAGTCTGATCTTGTGAGGAAGAGAGACTGTGTTGGCATATGGTTGGAAGCAGCACAACCCTTCTATACAGTCTTTCATAGATGATTCCTTGCAGAATATTCAATGCAAACAGATTCTTGTCCATCCATGAATAAATCTTACAAGGTGGGAGAGTACAGGCAATCAAAAAAAAAAGGTTATTTCCAGGAAGAACCCTAGAATCACATCTTTCTTTTTATAGGAATACAGGAATCACTTCTACACTGCAGGGACATTGCAGAGCACCCAGGGCTGGCTGTGGTGAGGTGGCTCAGAGCAACATCCCACAGTCTGTTTTACAAACACAGGTATTAGTTCTTCTGAATCTCTTTCTGCCTGAATACAGGATGAACACAAGGGTGGCAGGCACAATACAGCATTTACCACAGATTAGAAGTGTCTGCTGTCATCCAGTAGGCTGAAATACATTTTTTGCAAAAGAAGAAGTTTGCCTAAATTATTCCTTTATTTATATCTATAAGACAGGTAAGCATTTAGTGGCTCTCTACTGCAGTAGGAACTTAGTCTCAGATTGAGGATATCTTTCTATTAACAAGGTCAACACCATTATTTCGTATGGGTTTCATGAATGCTCATTTGTTTGCATGCAGTGCAAGGAACACTGAATATTTTAATTTCTAAACAATGGGGTGGCACAATGTCAAAGAGACACAGAGGAACAGGGGGTGCATGGAGAATTCTTGTAAAAGCCCCAGAGCCTTTTCACAGCACACCAGTGATAATGCAAGCTAATGGTTTCTGTAATATGAACCAGCATAAGGTCAGTTTAAACTAATTTTTAGCTTCTGTCAGAGGGCATCTGCTCCATAAATAAATCTCTTTACATAGTGCATTAGATTGAAATGTAGGGTTGAATACTGAATGATAGAAATATGGTTTTTTAATTAAAAACCTCTTCACACTTACATAGATATACCAAAGAAGCTGAGTACAGGGATGGGAACTTACCAAACAATTTGCGAGTTCAACCCATCAATTGAATACTACCCCTTGGTGCACATTCTTAACTCCCATTAGTGCCACTGGGAGCAACAAGACTGCACCAATGGAGAGAATTGACCTCACAGTCTTTACACAAATGCATATGCTTTCCATTGAAATTAAGGTGCTTTTAAGAATGTGGGGTTAAGAAAAATACAGTCTGTACAATGAAAGTGATTCAAATGTTTACACTATATAATTGCTTTTGCTGGCTTGACAAGGAAAATTAGCTCTGTAAAGTGCCAGTTCTAAAATGCATACTTAAATATACTTGATGAGCATAAGATCCCTGTACACCTAGGGCTAGATTGATAAAAAAAAATCACATATGCAATTGAGCCAAATTTTTTTCTTCCTCCTGCAGTTGCTGTCAGGAGCCTGTGAGCTGAGGTGGTAATTCCATAATTTGCAAAAGTGTCAAATGAAAGAAAATATGCTCTAGCACCTGGGCATGGTGCATCCTGCAAGAGATAGATTAGAGCAGGTAATAGAAATGCTCTTGTTCCAGGCCAGCATTGTGTCAAGACTTTGGATCTCAAGGTCAGAAAGGGCAATGGTAATCATCTAACATATATTAAAAACTGAGGTCTTTCTCAAATTAAATACTAAAAAAATCAAAACACAAAAAATTTCTTGGGTGGAGAATTCATTACAGCACATAATTACAGTCCTTATCAAAACAACAAACAAACAACTATTCCTTCAAGATGTGTACTGTTGAAAAGGAGTATGTTTGTGTTTAAGCATTGTATTTTATTATAACCTGGTCTGCATAACTTAAGAACTCTGAGCACGAGAACTGAATGGGACTTTTTTCACGATTGTCTAGACAAGAGCAGAGGGAGAGAAAAGACATTCCTTTGAAAGGTGGGATGGCCAATTTTGCCCAAACTAGAGTTAAGGGATTTGAGCTCCATTGCTACCACAAGACACTGGGTCCACTGGGGACTGGAGTAGCACCCAGCCTGCTACCCACTGTACTTGTGTCAGCTGATAAAGCATTCCCTGGAGCAGGCTTGAAGCTTTTCTACATGGATGGTCAGGGAAGCTGCATAAAAATCCTGGACAATGGTAGAATTGCAGTATCCATCAGCAAGTAAAGCTGAGGAGGTGGAATCATGAGCTCTTCCATAGCTTCAGTCCCAAGGTTATGTTTTGCAGTTATGCAGTGGCTTGTTTTCTAGGTCTGCCTACAAACACTGGCAAAAAATGGTGCAAATTGCAAACAATGAGTGGGAGAAGTGTATGCACATCCTACTGTATTTTCTTCACAGGTTTTATCTGTGCCTCTTTCCTCTGTGATGTTTTGGGAAAGCTTTCGCCAAGGTGACACAACCTGAGTATTATTTGTAATGTATTACCTGAGAAAGTAACAAAATGGGGACAAAATTATAATGAAATCTAACAGGTCCCAAGACATCAGGAAACTGTATAATTGTTTTAAATCAGAATGGAAGCTGGGACAGAGATCTTTCAAATTTGGGTGGCTCATAGAGAAAAACACTGACTTGTGCCAGCTATGGAAATGCATTGCCCTCAGTGGGATCACAAAAATATGTGTAGAGAGACACAATCCATGGACGGCTTATTTAAGCAGATGGCTTCATTTTGGGGGTGTACTGTTTGCCTATCACATTATAACTCTAGCAAAAGAGACTTGTATCACTTTTCTTATCGAGTTATGACCTGTATTTTCAAATGTGGGTGCTTACAGTTAGCAGTTAAATAAGTGCCCTGATTTCCAAAACCACAGAAGAGGCATAAGGATACCTCTTTGTTTTCTTTTTTAGTTTGCTTGGTTTTGGTTTTTTGTTTGTTTGGGTTTTTTGTTTTGAATCAATCCTGTAGGATTAATGAATCATGAGGGATCTCGAACATCACTTTCTTGACAAAAACAGTCACTGGAGTTCCATTATTTAGAGATATTATTAGAAGCAGGGGAATGGGATAAATTCACCACACAACAGTTAGGTTCATTTGGCAGCAATGATCTAATATGCAGGTAGTAAAAGGATTGTCTCAGTGTTCCCAAGCACCTTTGCAGAGTCTACACTGTATTAACTCCATCTTAATTATGTCTCCTGACTTTATTAGATGTACAAATCTCATGGTCATAGATTATAGAACAATGCTCTGAGAATTAGAATCTATTAAAATTAGCTCAGCTTTGACCAGTAAATTGGAGCAGATGACCTCCAGACATCCCATCCAACCAACATTATTCTGATAATATTCAAGTTAAACCTTATGATTCAAGTTAGACCTTATGCAGTTTGATTATAAAGATGTTTTGGGGGAAGTCAGAAATGTTGGCTGAATGATGGCAGCTCCTGAGCTACCAAGAAACTTAGAAAACACCAAAGAGGCTTTTAATTTTGTAAGACAAAGAGAAGCAACAAAAAGGATACTCAATCTCACCAGAAAATTATTTTAAAAAAATAGGTCAAAACACTCATAGGTGGTGGTGGGTACAAAGAGAAGTCGAGAATAGCCTTCCAAGTCACTGCAGTGGCAGCAAAACTCCTGTCAAAAGAGGCATAGTAAATTGATCAGGGTGAGGAGGGTTGGCCTTGGCTGGATTCCAGGTTCCCAACAAACTGCTCTATTACTTCCCCTTCTCATCTGGAAAAGGGACAGAAACTATCATGGGAAAAACTAAATAGAGATAACGCAGTTTAGTAAAGTAAAAGTCAATGGTTATGCTTCCACAAATTAAAAACCAAAGATTTTATTCTCTACTTCCCATCCGCAAGTGATGTCCAGCCACTTCCCAGGCAGGAGGGTTACAGCACATATATTTATATTTCCCACTCACAGTTTACTGGCAGAGCTGGGGTTTGAAATGTTGGAGACACAGCATTGATGCTGCTGGAGCACTCCTCAGCAGTAGCCAAAACACTCATGTTGATCACTTTTCTAGTTACAAATGCAAATCACAGCACTTGAGGGCTGCTATGGGGAAAAATAATAGTATCTCAGCCAGACCCAATGCACAGGGCAAAACACACTAAGGCACAATGAGATGAACTTCAGAGGTATTATTGGTATCAGAGCCCTTAGGGTAAAGCCTCACTACTGAGATGATTACTCTGGTCAGAAATCAGATTGAAAAAAACTCCTGAAAAAGAGAAAAGCAGTAAGGAGTAAGTAGCTCTCCATGGAAGTTCAAGAAAGTAAAGTATGCTTCTCCACAGAAGTCTTCAGTGCTATTTGAGCTGAGAAACACGAGTTCAGAAACACAAACCTCCCTGTAGGAGAAACAAAGCTGCTGAGTTCTTCTGGATGAAGATCAGTGCAGTGTGAGCGTGCTGATCAGAGGGGCTCTCCCTTCTCTTATCCAGAAAGGATGTGGCAATTCAGATTATAAAAAAGATACAGAATCAGACTCAAAGCAGGAACCCGGGAAGAGATATTTGCAATGTGACCATTGCTCCATATGCTCCCATGAATTTCAAACTCCCTGCTACATATTTTACACTACTTAATGTGACATCTTTCATTAATGGAAGGCCAAGTCTCATTAATTTTGCTCATAGACTTAGCAGGAACTGTTCTATTTATTGCTGCATGAAAAGTTTGGCCTCATAAATTACCAGAGAAGAAATCAACAGGTCTACATTTGGCTTTCTGCAGCCTGGTCTAGGATTACACCAGCTTGAGAACTGAGAGTCACTAGTCACAAAGAAGGTGACTTTCACAGTCACATTCCCTCAGAAAAAAAATAAAGTGTTTTCCTTTGAAAAAAAAAAACCAAACACATGAATCCATGAGGAGTGCTAGAATTTCTACAGATTTCTGTTAAGTATTTTACCATTTATGATCATGAGCTATATTATCTCTGTGTAAGTATGGCATGTATTTTGTCTCTTTTATATAATTTTATTCCATTAAACACCAATATGGTAGTGGTGAAGGTTTTTTCAAGAATTGTATGACCATTAAAACATTACAGATCAAGTTTATGCTGTTGAAAGATATGAACTCAACCTTGCATTAACCTAGAGCTTTCACCAATTCCTAAAAGCCATGGCAGGAATTAAACAGATGTAACCTGACTCCTCTTTACTTAGATTTCCATGGAAACCACTTTTCATTACTAGACCAGGTTCCAGAATCACTTTTTTTCCCAAAGATACCAAGGTCAAATCACAATAAATGTTTAATCATCAGTAATTATTTTATTTATTTTATAAAAAACACAATGCTCCTTCTATTTAAAAAACTAATAGAGTCAGATGTTGACTAATATGCATTTATGACCATTCAATATTTCCAGATCTAATAAAATAATGATAATTTTTGTTAAGCAACATTATGCATGCTAAGTACAATAATTGAGACAGTCCATGTTGAGACAGCATATTTCTATATCTAAGTATATTTTAAATTTAAACTCAAAAGAATTGGCAATATGAAGCATGCACAATTAAGGTTTAAATGTAACAGGTATAAGTGTAGTAAGCATATTTTTCTTCTCCCAGCACTTGTGTGATATTCTTAAATAAATCTTTTCTAGGTATATCTGTTTGGTGGCATAATGGTGATGAATAAAATTCTGGACACATTTGATTTACAGTCACATTTTTGCTATACTTAAATACTCCTCATCTCTCAAAAAAAAAAAAAAAAATACCAGTACAATAAGGATTATTGAATTCAGCCTTTTTTTTTTTTTTTTTTTTTTTTTTTTTTTTGTCCTGGTTCAAAACCTGCTGAGAATTTGTCTTCAAAAAGAAGTAACTCAGTGACAAATCTAAATATGCTTGGTCTGTTCTTTTCTGAAGAATCACTCAGAAGTTCAATTAAACATACTGCAATCAAAGAGAGATGTCAATTCTCTTCAAGGACTTGAAGTGAGGAATTTTGTTTGCATGTTTTTCTTCTTACTAAGATTGTAGCTTTCAGAGGCATCTGATTTAAAATGAGAGTTTTTATTTGCCAAATTTAAAAAATTACATCAGGGAAGGGGAGGATTCTCAATGGGTGTAAATTAGCAAAGTTGATTTAAAGTTGATGGAAGAATATTCATTTTTATAAACTGTCATTCTGACACAAGCTGTATATATTTTTACTGGGAAACATTCAGAATTTTACAAATTATTCCATTTTATATCTTATGTTTTACATGATTAACAGAGTTGTCTCATATAATAGAGGTTGCTGTTTTTCTTGTTGAATAATACACTGGTTAAAAGCATCACAAGGAAAAAACAATATCTTGATATGAAGGAGTTCACTTTATTTTCTTAATGACTACTACAGAATCCAGCAGCAATAAGGTATTTTGAGACTTCACTGTCCAAGTAATATTAATATGCAGAGGTGGGAAAGGAACATCAAGTTACTCAAAATCAACACTGTCCAGGCAGAAACTTGCATCTCAGAAAATAAATTACTTGTAAAACTAAATGTCTATGTGAAATATTAAAGTTTAAAACCATTTGGTATTACCCATTTTAAATACAGTCACCCAACTTATGCTGCTTCTTCTCCAACCATATCTGAAAGTGAGCAGGCACACTGCATCAATCAAAAGAAAACTGCAGTGAGAAAAATAATCCCCCATCAAAGCAAAATACATAAATACATAAATAAAGCCAGTGTTACATAAAATATCAGCAGTACTGAAAAGTATTTAAATGAGTGTTTAAAAACTTAGGGGTATTTTTCTCTTCCTCCTTCTGCCTCTCCCCATTCCCTCTCCAGCCTGGACTTGTTTTATTTGGCGCTTAAACAGTCTGGTATATTAGGCAAATATTTATGAACTTGACTTTAACCAAAATCCTGTTCACAGCTGCACCTGAAAGCTACTCCAGCCTTGGACTGGAGCAACTCTTGGGGATCAGCAAATTGTTTGCACAGCCACGGACAGGGAATTAAAAATCTTGTTGAATCAGGATTAGCAGTCTGCATGAGGAGGAGGAGGAGGAGGAGAGCTCATTTCCATAAGCTCTTCATCTCCCAGGCTGCTTCTCAACTCTCTGTGGCCTGCAGACATGTGTGACCCAAAAATGGGGAAAAAAAAAAAAGTGCATGATTGAGAGAGAAAAAATGAAAATAAAGAAAGAAGGGCTTTTGCAATGACTACAACTTTGCTTTTCTGCTGGGCGGGGTCTGAGCCACCTTCCTGCCCTTTCAGATAGACTCAAATGACCTCTGACAATTGGAAGTACATAACAGTGTCAAGACAGATCCCAACAGTACAGCTGAACCTTTGTTCCTGCCCAAGCAGTGTTGCCAAGCAGGTTTGTGGGGCCCTGTTTTTTTCTGTGTTCTGGTTAATGGTAGAAGAGCTGTGTCTGCCATGTGAAGTCCCACATCTCACATCTGTTGAGCCATCTACCTACCTAAGCCTCCCAAGGCCTGGGCAAGAGCATGCTCTCTGATCAATAGGGGCCCTTAGCTGCTTGCTATTTGCATGGGCATCAACAGCATTTAAATCCAAACCAAAATACACCACTGTGGCACGTATGGGTGTCTTTTATGCAAGATGAATGGATAAAGCTGGCTGAAGTTAACAAACTATTCAATAACTTAGAGCTGACCTAAATTTGTAGAGAGCTAGCAGTGTAATCATGTGAGTTCCATTTCCTCACTAAGAACAGGAGCACGAGGTCTCTGACTCAGTAGAGTAAAATAGATATGCCCACAATGGTCAGGAGGTGCATTCAGTAAAACCTGAGGCTGGGATGGCTATAGGAGAGCAACGAGGCTGGTGAGGGGCTGGTCTCTATCACCTACTCAGATTTCTTCACGACCACTGCCACTACTTCCTCTCCTGAGTATAACCAGGATGGTTGAAGGGTACCAAGTTTATTTTGAAACAAATCAAACCACAGGCAGATGAAAAATATTTGGAATGTATATATTTGAAGTCTATTGATTATGAAAACAAAAAAGAATCACAATGTTACAAAGACATGTTTTGCAAAATCTAACTCAAATTGACTGTGGATAAGTGTGTAAAGCCAAACAAAAGCAGATCATGTTTTTCACACCTAGATTTTTCTTGTGCTTATACTTGCTATCCCAGAAGAGCCAACTGAACTCTTTGAGCATTAGTTGGCAGCTGTATAGCTAAATCTCTGCTATGCTCTGTAGACCAGACCATGTCCTTCTCTGTGACAGCTCACCCACTGATGGATCTTCTAACAACTACAATTGTAGAATCAAAGGTAGAAATCAATTTCTGAAGAGCTCAAAAGAAAAAAATCACACATGTCCCAGCTATGTGGTCACTCCAATCAACCATCCTGTTATAAGCTGCATTAGGAGCTTTACCTAGAGTTGGAACAGCTCAGGTTTATTGACTTTCTCAGTCTCACCAGACCAGCTTTCAAAACTTGATTTTTTTTTAATAGTGCTAAAGGCCATTAATGTACTTATGATTTTACAGACAACTTTTCTGTTCTTTGTCTTTCCTAATTGAAAGTCTTTCTTTCCTCTTTCCTGCCCCCTAGAAGCTGCTTTTTCATGCCCCTAAAGTGCTCATTTGAAGTTATCTTTTCCATCACACTTCCCCTACTGCTGCCAACACTTACACATTTGAAGTCCATCTTGGTTATGACTCTATATCATTTTAAGCACTTCTGCAATCTTCTTGCTCCTAGACTGCTCAGAAGGCTGAAAAGACCCTTAAAACCACTGAGGCAATCCTTATTACCTTTTAAATTGCAACTGTATGTCCAGGTTGTCACATAGGTCACTAGGGCTGTGTTACACTTACCTGGGATACTCCTACATTTGCTATCCTGGATGTGATGGCTTTTGCTGGTTGGAGACATTGAGAGCTCAGTCATCAGGACTTTGTCCACAGGACAGTGCCAACACAAAGGACACATCCCACATATCCCCACCCAAGGTGCTGCTGCCAGTCTTTCCACACTACACATTGCCACCCTACTTCTCCCTTCAACTGTTGCAGCATCTGCTATACTCAAATCCAATGAGGAAACTTTTAGATTGGTGTCTGTCATTTCTGCAGTAGGAAATTCTTAGTTTTAGTTCTCCTTTACACTCTTCTGGCCTTTTTGTGTGTATCATTATATTCTTTCATTTGGTTAAAAGTACCTGAATTATAGGAGAGATTGCTATAACTCCTCTTTTTTGAACTTTCCTTCACACACCAAATCTCTGATTTCTTTCTGAAATCTCACCTCTTCAAACCTACTAACCAACAACAGGTAACATTCCCCAACACCACCTCCACCATAGCACCCCTTCAGTCTGGCCTTCCCAGGAAGACATGGAAATTGCCTCTCCCCCTTACTCACTGCAGAGAAAACTCAGTTTCAAGCTTTGGTTTGCCTGATGCTGCTCAGGGAATATCCATAGAGGTAGATCACACCTTCTCCCTTCTGTATTGCAGCTGTTTCTCCAGCCACAGCAGCCACACAGCAGAGTGGCTGAGACTCAGTGTCTGTCAGTGAGTGCACTGAACCCTAACAGCTGATGAATCCAAAAGTTTTTCATGCAGTTCATGTTGTTTTCTCAGCGGTAGCGCCAAGGTGACAGGGACGTTGCTCACAGTCATACCAAAAATAGATAAATTGATACATACTGCAGAGTGGGCTACAGGTCTTCAGTATGTTTTTGCAGATTATTTTTGCTTTTGTTGTCTTTGGGACTGGTGCAATGGCACATTACATTAGTGCAAACTGGTGCTGATGCTCAGAGGCTGTGCCCACTCTGTCAGTGTTCAAAATATTACTGCAATCTGCAAGTAAGCAATAAGACATGACAAGGAGTGTGATACTGTAACATAACAATGTACCTCAAGGGACACCTGTGAGGGAGGAGGTGAAACTGAGTGTATTCAAATGCCCAAGGTGTGATTTTTATCTCAAACCATAATGTAATAAGATGTGATAATAAAAAGGCACAGAGCTGAAGCAAGCCATGTCTTTTTTAGAATGTCAACCTGCTTATGTGGTATGCTGTAAAAATTCTTGTGTGATTTCCTGCCTTCTAAATAGAATGCTTAAAGAATTATCTGAGATAATTTACATTAGCGTGTTTCTTTATTAAAAAATCCATTAGCCATGGTATGCCTGGATTCTTTATGTGGATTCTGCTTCAAGAATCCCTTATGCATCCAATATTGTTTTGCCAATGTATAAAAACACCAACATGAGAGAAATTGGCTCAATCCTTTGTTTCATTTTAAATATAAGAGATTTAGATGCACCAGAAGAAAAATGCAATACACAACTAGTTCTCTACTTTCATAAGAAGTCCACTCCTTTCTTGATGATATTTTGCAAGTGTGTCACTAACACAGGTACTACACATGCCTCAAATCCTCCCAAGTGATAAAAAATTAAAATTTGCTTAAGCACAACTAAAACACAGTAGCTTACAAATTCCTTGGGGATAATTTCAAGGGAAACCATGCTCCATAATTTAAAGTTTTTGTGCACTTAAAACACAAATCTGGGGTTCCTAGTTGACAGAAAGTTGAATATGAGTCAGCAGTGCCCTGGCAGCCAGGAGACCCAAATGTATCCTGGGTACATCAGGTCCAGCATCAACAGCAGGGCCAGGGAGATTTTCCTGCTCTGCTCTGCTCTGCACTGGAGGGGGCTCACCTCGAATGCTGGGGGCAGTTTTGGGTACCACAATATAAGAAAAATAAAAAGATACTAGAGTGTGTCCACATCCTCTGGGATTCAGTGGAATCACAGGTATAAAATAATTTTCAGACAAGGCATGATAAAAAAATGCTGTCAGAAGATTGAAAGGTAGAAAGCTCATTGTGACCTGTTACCAAGTAACTTCAGTTCTCAGTGACTTTAGTCTCAAAACAGACATCATGTTATTCCATGGTCAGGTAACTAAGGATGGAATACCTCGAACAGCCAATTATAGCTCCTGCTATCAGAGCTCTTCTATCGAATCTCAGAACTGCTTCTTTTCAAATTTTAATTCAAGAGTTCTCCATATAATCCAGTGCTATTTTAGAAAAAAAATAATTGTATTATTCAACTGAATGGACATCATCACAAATGTCTATTTAACCAATACAGCAAGCCTCACTCTTTACCCTCTCCAAAATACACCATTGATTGTATTTCATGAAAATAGAAACTTTCATACAAATGCAGTCCAGTTACCAGCAAGAGATTTAATGTAATTGTTGTGTAGACAATAACTTTTGCAGGTCTTATTATGACTATATGCAGTACTTATTGAAGCATTGAGTTTCCATTGAGATGAACCTCTCAGCTCCAGAAATATTCTGCATCTGTTACTGGCCGTGCCTGAAACCATTTTTTAAGTGTATATGCCCATGAATATTTTCCCTGAACAGTTAAGTCCTGTTGACTTGAATGGTAGGACTCCCAGGCACAAAGCTTGAGCTAGAGTCTGAATTGGAGCTGCCGTTATTTCTGCTTGCATTTAATGTATTTAATGATGCTGGTCTATTTGAGATCATTGGGAGAGGTTCTCTGTCCTTATTTGTGGCCCCCCCAAACGTTCACATGCATTGCTCTCCTTGTTTTCTAGCCCAGGTAAGTGTCTAAGTACTTTTACAAAGCAAACAGTTATTTCTTTGTTGTCTTCCCCTTACAGGGGGCCTGCTACCACAAGTTCAGCAGAGCAGGCATATGTTCTCCTCAGATGGGTGAACCATTTGGAAAAAGCAGCCAGTTTGTGCCTTAGAATATGGTAACATTACTTCAAGTCAGAAACAAAGCTGTGTTTCTTATACACTGTGCTATAGCAAATGTCAAAAGGAAATAATACAAAGGGTTGGGCTATTTTTCTCCATTAAAGGCCTCGGAGTAATTTCCACAGTACCATCCCCAGTGCTATGCCTGATTTGAAACTGAGATAACTGCATTTTACCAACCTGAATTTCTGTTCTGGAGCTCAGTTGCATAGACTAACTTTTTTGCTGTCAGAATTCAAATGTTTTTTAGGGATGCATTCTGCTTTTAAGAAGTCTTTGTTCTGTTCTCCAGAGATTCATAGTAATTCAGATACTGAATTGGTTAATATTAGAACACTACATATAAATAAATAAAGGAATTTCAGGAGAGGTTGAAGTGATTCCTATACACATGACCCTTCAAGATGAGATGCAGTACATGAGACACTACGCTGTAACACACTGAGATGTTATTATGCTTTGTATGGAGTATGCTATATAAAATATTAATGTCTTTCATTAAAATTATTCTTAATGTCAATATGTAGTGTGACTGTGCCATGATTTCTTACGTTAGTAGGTGCTTTACTAGAAGTTATAACTTTACACTATTCAACCACAATAGTCTCCGTAGTAAATGTATTGCCTCTGTTATCAACTTACTTATGCCCCATGAAAAACCATTGCTATGGTGATGAGAATTTTATGGTACAGTATTTGCCTAATTATAAAACTGTTCCCTAACAGAAACACTAATGTTATCTTCAACAGCAAAATCCATTTTCAAAATTAAAATATATGCAAATAATTGATCCATAACTCTCATCACAGTACTTTTATTGATAATTATTTCTGTGTATTAAAAATGTTCACGGCAAATGTAGAAGTTATTGCAGTGGGTGTTTAAGAGACCTTATTTCTACAACTCTAAGGCAATGTATACCTTTTTAATTTGCTGATGGACTGTATGCTGTTAAAGTGAAAAAGTTACAATAGAAATAAAATTATTCTTATTGTCTATGAAGCATAATCTCATGCAAAAGAAAAATGCAAGTTCTGGGTTCATTAAGCATTTATTTGTAAATAGCATCATCCCTTGAAAAATGACACATTTAGTTCTCTGACTTTATTACCAGTTCCATGAGGCTCAATGTTTTTCTTCATATTATTGTGATTATTATACTCAGTCTGAGAATTTGACACCTGCTGTTTCAAAACTTGATCACAAATGTTTCAGAATATACATCAGATAGTACATATGAGAGACAAAAGACTCAGACTACAATAATGTAGGAAGATTTAAAAAAAAAAAAAAAAAACAAAAAAAAAAAAAGCTAAAATCATTCTTCCCCATAAATAAAATCAGTCAAAACAGTTATCTAGAATATGAAGAGAACATGTTAGGTGTGTTTAAATTAGTTTCATTAGTATAATGAAATTTATAATGGAATAGTAAGAAGAAGAAAAAAAAGATCCTACTAGCAGAGGATATAATTTTGGTTGAATCCCGTAACAAACTGTCTGTAGGAAAACAATACTAACAGGGATACAACTGAGAGTAGGACGGACAAGCACACAAGACCAGAAATGCTTGAATTAAGAAGAATGGAACATCGTTAGATAATAATGGGTAAGAACAATGTGTGTGATATTGTACTTTGCTTTTCATTCATTATTTAAGTGGTAAAAAGACAGGGCACCTGATATAGTTTAATATCTGCTGTGTTACAGTGAACATAATAGTGATGTTTAATCTGAAAGTCTCTATTTTTTATTCCTTTTCCTCTTAGTTTATTCTTCTTTTGCTTGTATTTATAAGTGGCTGGCTTAATAATTGTACTGTTAACTTTGCACAGTATTTCTGAGATGCTGGCTTATAATAGAAGCTTCAATACATAAATCAAAATAATGGAGAGCATTGTATTGATGATTATTCAAATAACATCATCCATTAACAGCCTGTGCATCCTGTAGGTTAAGCAGTGTTTCAATTTAATAAAGCAATTAGATGTGATCTTAACTTTGAGCATGCACTGAAAACTGTCTGCAATCACATAAATATTTAGGCATATGCTTCAACTGGAATGAAGTGCATATGTAGGGTTAAACAGATGCTTTGCTGAGGCACAGATTCTAAAACTGTGAGCCTGATCCTTGATCTATTGAAGGCTTTCAACTCTGCTGGATGTTAGTTCTTTTATTATGTGTAAAGCTGTCCAGGGAGGATGAGATACTGACCCTAAAATGAATAACAGTACATTCAGTCAATGTTTTTGCTCATGTCTGCTTTGAATAGAGATGGAATAAAATTAATGTCCGAAATCTGCCTTATTTGAGAAAAGTAAAAAAGGTCAAAACTGGGGGGCCTGCACTTGGGTATAATACCAGTTTCTGTCTTTTATCTAAAGGTTATTGATGTCAGATACAGGTAAGAGCTGATTCTAGACTGCTTTGGTTTTTATTTACTTAGGGTATTTTGCAATGCATTGTATTCCTGCAGCACAAAGACTGGTGCTTGCATAATTTCTTTGGGAAAACAGAAATAGAAAGGAACTCCTGTGTAATCAGGTCCAGTTTATGGCTAATGGAGACAACTAGGTCATATAGTTCTGATAATAAATTTATCAAGCTCTTTGTTTAAACCCATTAGATTTTTTTTTACCCTTCATTGCTCCTATGTGAAAACTGTTCCAGAACTTCAGTCCTCTGTTAGTTATAAATCTTCTCTTTCTGTCCTAGATGTGTTTACAACCAATTTATACCCATTTGATCTTATGCCAACATTGTCTTGGATTTTAACCCCTCTCTAGTTGAAGAAATATAACAAAATTAAAATTTTGTTAAAGAGTAAAGGGAATTACATTGTTGAAAATCTGTAACACTGACAGTGTTAAAATACAGAAAATAGAAAAGACTCTCCTATTCTGATTTCAGGGTACTTTCACTCACTTTCAGAAGTAACCATCAAAATCTAAAACAAACAGAGTTTGCTTTTTCTCTTGAAGAACACATAAGTGTGGACATAAATGTGTAAGTGTGGACACTCCCAAATAATAAACAATCAAACATATATAGCAAAAATTAATCACTCCTAGATAAAGCAGTAGCTGTGTTATCTTCTTCCTAGCCCTATTTAGCAGTTATTTTGAAAGGACACTGGTCAAACCACTGGTCTCTGGAGGCAGCCTTTGTTTCTCACAGACAGAAGACTCAGGAAACTAGCTTCCAAAATATTCGAGGTTTCTGGATTGTACCAGTTTAAGGCTATTTGCACAAAAGCCATTGTTCAGAGGGCAAACACTGGGCTTTTTTCCTATCATTGAAGCAGGAATTTTCATGTAACAGATTTTCATGACAAAAATGGGGAGTAGGGGTTTTTTTTCAGGGGTTTTGGGGTTCGTTCTTGTTTTAAGAAAAGTTACACTAACATCTTCTTTTCCTGCTTGGGTTAAGCACTGTATTATCCATTGGTCCTATTCCCAGATTGTGAAGCTCTTCTGTCATTTATAGCCTTGGCAGAGTATTCACAGAATATAGGTACAGCCCTGGGTAGAAGAGGAAATATTTTCCAAGAGGCTTCTGCCTCTTCTTTTCAAAGAGACTGAACAGGCTACCTGCAGAAGGTCATCTGTCTTTTGATTACAGAAATAAACATATAAATATACATATATTTTATATATATATATATATAAAATATAGATACACTTACAGATGTAGATAATTTTCAATGCACTATGAATGCAGCAAAATCAGATCTTTCTTTAAGACAGGGAACACACATAATGAATTTTCAAGGTACTCAAAGCAATAGTATTGTAAATATTTCCTCTAATTGTAAATCCCATTTATAGGTTTTGATTTCAAATACATAAATCTTGTAGAAAGATGAAGACTTGAAAACAGAAATAAATACAAAGCCTTGAAAATTGTGAATATCAAAGGCATAAAATTATTTTATATTTGAAGATCTGCACTTCATTAGTCCTTTTCCAAAATAAATAAGGTCAAGGAAAAGAAATAACACCACATTGCCATTTGAAATATTCACTGAGAACTTCGCTTTCTTGGAACACCAATACCATTGTTTCCTGAAAGTGAAGATTTTAGACTTTGTGTTGGAAATACTTGTATCCAACATAGTTGAAGACTATAGGAACATATAAATTTTATAAACGTTAAAAGGCCCTGATAGGACACTGTCAATATTCAAGGTTATCTTCAAGATAAATATGCTTGCCACACTGAATTCTTCCATTTCTTTTCAGGCTGGTAATAAATCTTGTAAAGTTCTACTTTCAAAGCATAGGAAAGGGTTTAAAAATATCCCATAAATAAGAAGAATTAAAAATGCTAGTGCCCAATCGTATTGATTTCACTTACAGTTGAGGGCACTCAGCACCTTGCAGGAGGCTCTTGCAGCATCAGATGATCAGGCCCTTATGCAGAAGGAAATCTTTCATTGATTGCTCTTAACTATAAATGGTGTCATTTCAGAAGAAGCAGCGCAGAATGTCAAATGTGTGACACATTTTTAGGCCCACTCTTGCAAACATTCATGCACAGGGGAGCATGTACACAGGTGAGATGACTTGATGAGGTCTGCCAGGCACAGGGAAACAGGAGCCAATCTCCCTTGGCTAGCCTAGGCAGAACCTTGCAGCCAACAGATGGACTTTCTCCACTCCCTCCTTTTCCTCTATGAGCCTCTTTGAAGGGACATGAGCTGAGTGCAGAGATTTACTCCCTTACAAGTGCTCTCAGAAATGTTTCCTCTCCCTCCCTTTCTTAGTCACTTCATACACTTTATTTCCTTTTAGTGAACTTTCCAATACGCCCAGCACCTGTCCCTTTAATATAGCACACAGGGTTCTTTCCCTCCATACTGTACATTATCCTCATTAACACATATCAGTCAAAAGCACTGTTAATTAAACTGGCAAGATGATTACACACGCCTCCATGTGCCCCCTCAGAGCATCCGCTTGCCAAGATTTTTTCCTCCCTCATCTAAAGTGGGCGGAGAAAGCCCTGAGTAAACCAGAATTTAATATTTAGAAAAAAGATCCCAGTGCATTGTTTTCTTGGAGCAAAATGGCTAACACGTTATCACCACTGTCCCAAATAAATAAATGCAACACTGACACCAGTCTGTAAAACTAACACATGCATATTTGATCCATACAGGCACTGCATATTATGATGTTTCCTTTCAAAGCTTCTCTCCAGATAGAAGACTCAATATGCTGGCATTAAAGTCTAGACTAATGAGGATGTCGTATAGAATTGGTTAAAGCTGGGCAAACCCAATAGGTTAAGGGGATTGGGGTGTTTAACTTTCTTTTTCTTTTTTTTTTTCTTTGTCTTTGTAAAAATCTGAAATTCTTTCCCAGTTTTGCTATTCACTTCCACTTGTATGTGACATTTT
Source organism: Onychostruthus taczanowskii (assembly GCF_017590055.1). NCBI lineage: Eukaryota > Metazoa > Chordata > Aves > Passeriformes > Passeridae > Onychostruthus > Onychostruthus taczanowskii. The sequence goes on from NW_024496525.1 coordinate 28,223,581, forward strand.
CACAAGGAAATTCATTGGCTTCCAGCAAATATTTCCACAGCTTTTCAAAAGTTATAACCATTTTTGCCACATTGCCACAAAACTCTTTAGAGAGTTTGCAATTCTGTAATGTGCTTTGGATCAAGCTCTCTTCAAGAATACTATTGGAATGACAGGGCTGGAGGGTACAGTAGTGGAGTATAAATAAAGGCAGGCAGTGGTGATCCCTGAAGCAAAGATAATGTACTTTTCTAGTACACATACACAGGCTTGATAGCTGCAACATAAGCCATCCAAACATCTCCCTAGCAGAATGCAGTTCTAAGAAGCTGTAAGAAAATACTGTCTTGCAATGAGGGAGATGAATTTGCAGAAATCCATCATTGAGACTAAAGAAATGTTTACTCCATAGCAGAACATGAGCACCTAAGCTCCTGAGAAGTGGGGCTGGTATTCAGCTGACTGCTAATACCTTATTTTCCAGCACAAGAGATGTCCTGAAATGTCGAAGACAAAAATATGGTGTAGATCAACAGCACTTTTGCAACTGATTTTTTTTCTCCTCCTGTACCAGAAGAGGTCAAGATTTTGAAAATGATTGTGAACTGGTGAAAAATTAGGGGAAAGAGAAGTGTAAGTGAGAAAGATGGGATTTGCTTAAATTATTTTTAATTGTTTTGTTCAAAGCTGTTTTTTGGAAGCTGAAAGGTGGTTTCACACGTAAATAAATACTGATAGCTGGAAAGCAGAAAAAAAATCTTTTTTAAAAAGGAAATTCATGAAAGCTTCCATGTTCAACAAATATTTTGTAGTTTGACCATTCCACAACTTCCAGTAGAAAAAATTGTAAAAAGTCTTGACCTGTTGTATGGGACTTTGACACATGGTTTAATAATATTAAACCTACCTCGACAGAAAGGAAAAGAGACACTCCTTATAAAAGTTTTCAGGCTGACCATATAAGCCAGTAAGAATTCTCTTATTTTCTTTGAACTTCAGCTACATTTAGCTAAAGACAAGAAGACTCTTCTTGCGTGACATAAAGAAATTTTCCCATCAAAATTCCTTGCATATACAATTAAGAGGGGTAACATCTTACTTATTGTTTCAAAGGCTAGCATAAATATGTCTGTGTCATGATAGAAGATCAGCAACATTTAATAAGCAGTTATTAATTTAAAATGGGAAATGGTTATTAAAATTAACTTTAATGTATCATGCATTATTAACATTTAATTATTAATTTATTTTTCATTTAAAAGCGAATTCTGATCACTTAATTTTGAAATTCTTTTGCTACTTATGTTCCATGCTCTGGAATTCAGCTAAATTTCAGTAATCCAGTTTAGAGAAAAGAGGAGAGGAACACTAGGTGCCCACAAAAACACACATGCACGCTCATTCGCAGGTATTGAAAGATGTCATCATACACAAAAAAGATAATCAGAAACCTCTGACCCAGACAGATTATAGCTTTGCTCCAGGACAAAATTTACAGCTTGTTTTTTCTGCTGCTTTAAATTGAGATGCCTGGCTCAAAGGCTCTGTTGTACTGGGTGCACCTTCTCAAAGTGACCTTGGTTATTTTTGGAGTGGAGGCAGAGTTTGCCAACCATCCCTTCCAGTACTGTCCTTGAAGTCCCAGTCTTGACATTTGCAGGCTATTTGCAAGCAGCAGGCATGCACTGCAAGCACTGCTGGACCCAATTCCACCCCCTTTGAAGTCAACAGTATTCAGACATTGGGTTCATCTATGATGAAAGCTAACCTGATATTGCAGTTTAGTTAGTGCTGTCACTTGTTACAGAAGCTGAGCTAGAATTTACCACCTGAGCTTCCCTATTCTCCTGTATGATCCCTCCACATCAGCTTTAAAATATTGAATGCTACGTTTATTAGTCAATGGAGCATTTTGGATCTCTAAAATTGGCAGGGAAGTGGATAGATGTCACTAGTTTCAGTTTTTATTACTTACCAGCAATGATGAAGATAATATTTTCCTTGGTAATAAGGGAAAACTTAAAGACCTGTTTTGATGAGGCATCTTCGTGCTATCTGGCTTGTACATAAGGGACCAACTGTGGTCCTGTATGACAAGTAAAAAACTCATCTCACCAAGGACAACCTAAAGCTTAGGTAAATACTGATAGAAGTCACTCAGCAGATAAAAGAAGAGTAGAAAGGAGCTAATTTCTTCATCACAAATCCTCTTTAGGCTTAATGTGTTTGTTGTGCAACAACCACCAGCATAAGAAGGAGGTGACAGTACTCACACCATTGAGAAACCCAAACTCATGCAAACAGGTTAGCTGCCTTTTCCATTACTCATTCTTATATCCCACATGCCAAATGTCCCTACAATGATTTTTTGACTCATGCCAAAGAAAGCCCACTGATGCTCACTGGTAGGTAAAGGTTATGTTTGTTGTGGTTATGTTAGACCACTCAGTGGTCTGGATTCTTGTCAATAAACCTCTGCTTCAGGATACATAGCATGGGAAGGAAAAAACAAGATAAAGACCATAGTGATAGTCCATAGGAAGTAATGGAAGTAACAGGTCTAATATAAACATGGATCCCACTGAAAGTAATTTATAGTTCCCTAAATATGCTGCAAGAGATATGTCTTAGACTGAGCAATTACCCTTCCCTCAAAATTTACTATAAATATGTTTACATGATGACAAAAGCCTCTTAGTATTTCTGAATTACACTTGGGGAAAAAAAGGGGAAAGGAAAATATAATAATCCAATCAAACAGGAATATTCCAACCACTTCCAAGGAAAGCACATTGAAAAGTAGTTTTGGAAACATGACAGAGTGATGGGAAGGGACTTCAGGCATATAGGCCATATCTACCATCTGTCAGATCTTCCAGTTTTACAGGGCTTGAAAAAGGCACTCGCCCACTTGCAGTAATGAGTGAGAAACAGTCTCTGAGGAGAACAGGCAGCATCGGGGTGAACTTCACAAGACTGTGTCTGCTTCCTTGAGATGCTCAGAGGCTACTGCTAAAGAAACAGATCAAGTCTGGGTTGGTGGAAGAGACTTCCCACCACTCTAAGCATGAATATCATGTTACTAGTAGAAAATGACTGTGCAAATTAGCCAACAGATGGAATTCAAGAATACCCTTTATTCTTTTTTTCTGCAACATCCAGTCCCAGGAGATGTCAACGACAGGACACTAGTACTGCTGGGTCACCAATCTGACTTATTATGGCAGTCACATTACTTCAAATGATTTGAAGACATATTAATATACACTCACTGCAACAACTATGTTCAGGTTCTGAGTGAGCCAGCAGCAAACTTTTTTTTTCTAGAAACCTTGAGAAGTTGAATTCCTTTAGTTTCTTTCATTTTTAAGCACGTGACAAAGTCCTGCAATGTTGGTGACACACCCTAGGCCATAATTTAGTGACAATATCATATCACTCAAAGACAGAAAAATATGTCCATCGTTTGCCTCTTCAGCTATTTTTTACTCAGACACTGGCTGAAGAGTGCCAGACTTGGAACCGTGTGATACCTTCCTTATAATAATAGTATAGACAGGGATGGAGAAAAGCCAAAAGGTTTCTCATGGAACTGGAAACCTGCAGTACAGAGTACTAATTTTCTTTGAACTTTCCATTAAGGATCAGTTGACGGTCAGTTGGCTGAATTTAAACTATGTGAGCTGTATACTTCAAGTATTTATGATCTTTTCAGCCACAGCCAGGCACATGGTTTGAACAGTGAATGTAACTAACCATTGGAAACTGGGAGATGGAGCAGATTTTCCATCACATGAACTTCTTCCATCACTGTAGTCAGTGTTTTCCCTGCCTCCTACTCAGTCAAAAAATAAGGGTTTGATGCAGAATAATCCTTCCAGTGAAATTCTCTGGCTTATGTAAGCCCTTTAAGGCTATTCTTGTCTTGCAACCCATGCTGTGTCTTGAACACTGAACAGTTTGTTAGAGGGTAGACTGAGTTTGACCATTCTGTATATGTAGAGGTGCTCACATCTTTACCTCCTGTCTTCTGGAAAATTATTTGCTAGAAAGTATTAGAATTGAAAAGGGTACTCAGTCACTCTAGAAGGAATAAATGAAAACAAAATGGTGAGAAATTCACCCAAAAAAAGTCTAATTTTATAAAGCACTCCAAATTTTCAAAAATCAGAGATTCAGAACAGCATCTGAGTCTTGACCTTGGTGAGATTTGAACTTGTCACCACTGTTGGTTCTTCCAGTGTATATCCTCCCTATTGAAGAGACATGGAAAACTATTCAAAACCACCAGGTGGTCCCACAGTCAGAAAAATTACTAATTTCTCTCAGTCTTCAAGTGTTTTATTCCCTGTTGTCCTGACTGTTTTTACCGTTCTTAAAAGTAACTGGAATATGATGTCATAATTCTGAATTCATTTTTATGTCCTCTGCAACTTAAATGGCTGAATGACTTTTGGTACCTTGGTTAGGTGGAGTCCCTCCTTACTGAACCTGCCAGCTCTCAGTCTTATGCAATTATCTGTTATGAATATACAGGCACCTACAGACATAGATTTTTTTTTTTCCCATTGTATGCACACAGCCATTTTTATTGTAGAGTGACTAATATCTCTAGATCATTTAAATATTTTTCAGTCAGTATATTCATAACTATAACTAAATTTGTGCATTAAATTACATTGGGTTGTTCCAGAAAGCAGCCTAGCAGTTTTCATGACAGACAGAAATAAAAGGCAATGAAATTATGCTGATTTTTAAACATAATTTTCCAGTAGTTTAAGAAGAATAAGTTTTTCATTTAAAAAAGCCAGCAGGATCAGCAGGCAACTAAGTTCTGTTTTAGTTGAAAATCAGTGGGAGGGAATATAAAGCCATATTTTTTTTCCTAAACGGAACTGGAGCAGCAGCAAAGCTAACAAGTTGTAATCAGCCAAGATTTTTTTTTAACATATTGCAAAAAAGGTACTTTTTAAAAATCCATAGTGCCCTGGTGCAATATAACAAAGCATATTTGCTTCAAGTATTTATTCTTGCAGTAGAAAGCACAAGAAAGAAACATCTCAGGGAAGATAGGAGAGGGGCTTGTAAAATCCAAGTATAATTGGGATTACTCATTTATATTTACAAAACCCTCAATAACCATCTATCTTATGCTGCACCCCTCCCAAAATATAAATAATAAAGAAGCTTCCCTCTGATGATAGGTGGATACTCACCAGCCTAATGTCAAGAAAACAAACAAAAGATCCTTCCAACTCTCAGCTCAGCCTTTCTCAGTAGAGTGGAAATAGTGAAGTGGATTTTTCAGCTTGGTGCAAAGGTTAAAAAATCAGATCAATGGTAAACCAACTGTAAGAGAGAGCTCTGGAGAAATCATTACTAAAGATTGTCCTGCTAACCTCCCTTTCCACAAATGTCTCCATTGACTTTACTGGGCTTTGGAGCACACCCAGAGTGATTTGTTGCCCACTGCTCTGTCAGCTGAAGAGAGAAAATCTCTCAAAACAGGCAAATCCTAGGCCACTAGGGCTCTAGGGACTAATGCCAATAATGTGCACCAGCCAGAAATTTGCTGCCTGCCAGGACACATCCACTGAAAAGACGTGTTTAAGCAGACACCAAAATTCTGCACTGAACTTTTGCTACTGTTTCCAAATGGTCTCTAAGTCTATATAACTTTCTCTTTTACAGGAATTAAGAGTTACAGTGGCTGGTACAAGCAGCCCTAAAAGGAAGGTTGGCTCAGAATAAAAGCTCAGGTATTGCTGCTTGCTAGGCTGGTGAACAACCCTTTGATGACACAAATTAATCTTCTAGAAGTATTTCTTGCCTCTACTTATCATAAAGATTTTAAAAGAGATATTATATATGTATATGTACATATATATATATATATATATATATATATATATATGAGAATTAGATATGATCGCAAAACAAATGGCCAGATATTTCTCTAAATATACATCAGACTGCAACAAATTATAGGCTGAAGACACTTGCTGTGAGCTCTAGGAAGAGGCAGAGAAATAAAATTGAGACTTATTTGATAGTTCAGCAGTAAAATTAAAGGGCTACAGATCTTAAATATTTTAAGGATGTTATGGGGTCATGAAGAGGTATTTGAGGTTCTTGAAAAACTCCTTGAAAAACTTCTTCATGTGATTTATTTTTGGATTTTACCACATACTGCTTAGACTACTCTCCATGATACAAAAGATAGAGGATCCCTGAAAGGTGCTTAATTTATATGCAGCAGTATTTCACCCATGATACCAACACAGTAAATGGTTGACACATCACCCTTCATTCCACCATCCTCACCATCATACTTTCATTGGACATATTTTGATCCAGACCAAAATTTTACCATCTCTGACAACTTTTTATTGAAAAACTTGTTCATTTGTTAGTGAAAACAGCACATGACAAAGCTGTGAATCTCTCCAACTCTGATTAAGTATTGCTGCTCAAGTTCATTTTAAATTTAAATTGGTGTCAAATAATGTGACTATTTTTCCCAAATTTGTCTCTAGCAGAAAATTAGTTGACTTTCTGGAGCACCACTGATAAATTTTAGAGTATAATTTCTTTGCAAAAAAAGGCGAGATTACCAAAGATTTATATTGTTATGTTATAGTCACAAAGAGGTCAAGAAAGACAGATGACCTCCAGATTTGATATTTGACTGTAGCTGTTCTATAGTCTGGGGAATAATTGGCATGTAAAAGAGCATTAAACTATGGGCACTCTGATTCCCTCACCCTGACAATAACTTCTCACATCATTATGGTGGAAGAATGACCTGCATAACTGACCAAACCAAGCCTCAAGTCACTTCAATAATTAAAAGATATGTAAGATCAATAACAGCAAACGGTAGCACTTTACAGCACAATGACTGGTTACATGTAGTATAACTGGCAGTAACAACCTCATATTTATTAAGGCTGGGTGAAATTAGAAAGAGGAAGAGTAAAAACAGTCAAGTGCTATTGTACACATTTGTTTTCTGACCATCAATATTTAGCTTGTTCTGGAATTTCAGTGACTCATTGATTGAATGTGGAGGGAGATGTGTAATCAGCACACAGATTTTATTTAAGCATTGATCTTTTGGTCAAAATCCCCATAGCAATTCTCCTTGAGAATTTCTGACTTGTCAAGGCCCAGCACTACAACCAGTATAGTGCTTTGTTCTGCATGTGTGGATGATCAAACAGACTTCAGGCAAAATGGGGTTCGGTACTCTGATTTTTTTTTTTTTTTGACGTGGTGGGGGAATAAAATATTGAAAACAATTTTTTTTTCAGACTATTAAAACTCTGTCCCTCTACTTGTGAACAGTCTTTTCTCCACCCAAAGTATCATGGAGTAACAAGAAAATTGGCTTGGTATTACATAGATACAAGACTTGACAAAAATCAACTGATTCTTCATGATTATCCTAAAATGCAGACAGATAATATGATGGAGGAAATCTCTCATCTCATACTTGGGCTTTAAAATAAATCTAAATTTAAAATCTCTCATTGAATATTTTTTAATCTTAAAATTAGGTTTCTTAAAAATAAAACCCAGAAGGACTATTTTGACAATATTTAGAATGTACATGCATTAAAAAAGCAAATGCTAATTTTACATACCCCACAGTCAGCTCTCCCAGGCTTACATCCACTGGCTATGTGTATCATTACATCAGCTGGCATAGATTCCAATACTGTGGCTACACTGATTTTTACCAGCTGAATCTCTTCTCCCATGTTTGTAGAAGGCAGTTTAGTGGGCAGTGCCAGGAAACTGGCGTCAGTGAGAGACACATCAGCCTACTTGTCCTGGGGGAAGATTTCTACCTTTTACGCCATTTTCAGAGCCTGTGTTTAACCTGTTGGAGTTGTCATGACAATAACCTTCTGTCATTAATTTAAACTGGGTTTTAAGTTGCTTGTTTTTCAGCAAAAACATCACTCTAGACTGTAAATGATAGCCCTCAAACTTTAGCCTTTGTTGGCTGACAGACCTCTTGAAACACAGTACATAGCAAAACTCTATCAAGATAAGAGAGCATAACTGGTGATAACTTTCAGTGTTATTATCTTAATAAACTTTCTGTACTTGATTAGCCTGGATAAAGCAGATATAGATCAGCCATGATAGCTGCAAAACTACAGATAAGCTGGTCATCCTTTCAAGATAAAAATGCCCATCTGTTCTGAGATTGTAATCAAGGACCCTTTGCTGATATTTAGTCTATTCCTACATGGCCTCTAGCTAATTAAATACTAAGATGAAATCCATTGTTAATGCTTTTTCTTTTCATTTAACTCTCTTCATTGTACCCACTTTGTGCTTTTTTGAAGATCACAGAACACTAAAATCCTTATGGAAAGCTATAAAAGCCACTTATACCTAGTAGTCTCATACAGATGAAGGGTTCAGGAACAGCAGGGTTTATAACTCGCTGCTCTTTGGTGGGAAGAAGAAACATAGAGTAAGAAATTTGCTATAACAAGTCCAAATTCACATAATTCCATATATCAGGGGTTAAGGTATAAATTTCCATCTGTTTTGTTTGCGTTTGGGGATTTTTTCCCCAAATACTGCTCTTAATATTTCTATGCTGGATTCCTTTCTGGTTGACTTTGTGGGGTTTGGTTTTAGAACTTTAGGGGTTGTGGAGTTTGGTTTCTTTACTTGCAAAGTTGAAAAAGACATTAGCAACATGTTACTCATCCGGGAGTGTGAATGAATAAAATTTAGGACTAAAAGGGATTATGTGTGGAGGTGATTCTTTGCCAACATTCTCTCTTTTGCAGAGATATATTTGAATGGATTAGGGAAAAGCAGCAATCTTTCCTCATTAAGGTTTCTGGTGGTACTGCTATAGTACTGCTTCTCCTCAGTTCTTCCATCATGGAGTTACTTCTGACAATGTCTGGATATATAATTTTTTCCCTGTTAGAATTTAGAATTCAATCAGTCTTGATTATCTGAAGTAAGATAATCAAGAAGCACACAGAACTACTAGTAGCTTGTATGCCTCATCTGATCAACTAGAATCTGTTGTGCTTTGGACATGGAAATTTGAAAGGTGCATCTTTTTTATATCAATTGTTAAGAAAGTATCTTCTTGCTGTCTTTATTCAATGGTCTATGTTGATCGTTCATCCATTCATTAACAGACAGGTTCCAGCCTACATTTTTAACCCTAAAACATTTGGTCCACAAATCTTTTTCGAGCTTCAATAAACAGATTGAACACTCATTTTTCCACAGGAGGAAACCAGCATCAAATGCTGTATTTTGTATACTGCTTACGCAGTTTACTTGCAACTACACTGTTCACTTGCACTACCACTACAACCTCTGCTATGAATACAGCTCTCTTCCACTGGAATTCAACTATTATGCATTATGCAACATTATGCATGGTGTCCTACCACTATTTTCTGAAATACAAGCTGACTTTGTTGTGGGGTGATTTCAACAAAGCTGTCCTGATTGATCGAGGGCCCATGGCATTGTAACATTCTGCCACTTCCAACTTCTCTGTGTTGACCAAGAATATCCTTCTTTCAAGATCTATTCAATTAATTCATTTCCTCAAAATTGCTCTAGGAACTTCTGTGTTTGCTGCACTAGATTTTTTCCAGCCACTAATGTCATCATAAACAAGTTTCATTTCCATTTCAGCACCCTTTGTTACAGTTGTTTATCAGGTCACACTTTCAAACAGCTGTCTGTAGCTTATATTACAACCCAACATCTAGCTGTGCTTTTCCACACTGCTTCTCTGTCTCTTTTTCAGTTTCTGTGGCTCTTCTTTATCTCAGCTCCTGCTATGCCAGGTGTCCTCTCCACATTAGTTCCAGACCTTCCAGGCATACGTGTTTCTGTGTCTCCATCTTTTTTTGGGGAGGAGGAAAAAAAAAAAAAGAAAAAAGAAAAAAAAAGAAAAAAAGAAAAGGAAAAAAAGCAATTTCCATGAAAGCCTTTGTACAATATTTTATCTTAGCCCTACAGGCAAGCAGACTTCTAACATAGCTTTAGGAGCTTCTTGTATGCACCTTCTCTCTAGAACTTCTCCCACTTCCACAGTGGTGAACCCAAGTGTAAGATAAGCAAGATTTCTTTGTTCCTATCCTGATTTCTCCCACTGCATTTTTTCTTTCATGCCTCCTTTCTTGCTATACCAATTCTCCTTGTAATTTTAATCCGCTGTCTCAAACCCACCAACAAATTTCATTTCAGATTAATTTATTAGCATCTGTGCAATCATACTAACATAAATTCATCTTAAAATATCAGAACTTTCTATATTATAGAAATCTTAGCAATTTCTGAGTTCTAATGCAACATTTTTCAGGACATTATTAATGACATTTTATCTTAACAGAAAAAAAAGAGCAAGACAATGACCATATATTGTTCTAAGGACTTAGGTTTTGTAAGTGTCAAGAAATATACAGGAAATCCAGGCAAAATATAGCATTATTTCAAGCACCAAGAGGTGATGAGCAAATTGTACTATCAGATGTGTCCAGTTGCTGCTGAGCAGCTTATTTTATTTCAAGCCATGGGTGTTAGGTCATATCAGAGCAGTGAAGACAAATGGGACCTGCTATTTCTATTCCTCTGCATATTCAGTCACTCCCATTGCTATTTTCAAATCAGTGACAAATATCCCTCAATAGAATTTTTTTTCTGCAAGAATCAAAAGCCATCCCTTCTTTCCTAAGCACACTTGCATACAGCTCTTTTCCACTGCCTGACAAAAGCCATCACTGGCAGCAGTGCCAAGCATTTGTGAATAATTCTGCCTGCAGATAACCAATGTACAAATTTATACTTCTGCTTTTTATAAACACTGCTTCAACTACACCATCTGAGCATAAGAAATTAGTTAAATATTACAGTGGGTGTTGTTCAGTTGGACATAGATTCACAAAATCATTTAAAGATTAGATTTTACTTCAACTCTACTTTTCTAATGATTTTTGTTAAGGAGGGAGGTGGAAGGAGGGAAAACTGAGTGGAAGCAAATTGTTCTTAGCCTACAATTAGGATTCGGAGGAAAAAATAGGCTGTCCTATGTAACTTAACATTTGCTTCCCACAAATAAATTCAAATGCACTGGAAAGAAGAAGATGACACATCACTTTCATTCATCTTAAGATGTCAGGCCAGCCAACTTCATTCTCGCTGAAGAAACTTTTATCTCATCAACAGCCTTTCTGTCATTCCTTTTTATGTTTTAGTCTGATTTAGTCTTCAATGCAGATTCTTGTTGGTTGTTATTTGTTTGTTTGTAGGATTTTTTGCAACAACCTACCTTCAGTGTGAGGGTAACTTCTAGAAATCCTTTCTTCATGCATTGTCCTTAATTGCCTTTGATTTGTAAAGTCATTTTAAGTGTTTTAAAGCACAGATAGGAAACAGGACTCCAGAAAAGGAGTGCATGTGCTGATATTGTCATTTCTCACATAACTTTAATTCTGCAGTTCTGGAGTTCAGTATGATCTGGTTGTCCAGGCTTCTCTGAAACTGGTGAAAAAGAGGAGCGATTTGTCCTACTGTAAGGTGGTATGTGCAGACATTAGTTAAAAAACCCAACAATTTGGAGCTTACACAGGCTTATCACTGACACAGGAGAGAGACCAGAAGATATCCAACATTGCACTACTAAAGTAACACATTTTGTTCTTTTAAATTTCAATTTTATAGTTCACCTTACGCAGACCTTACATCACCTTACGTTCACCTTACATCTCTTCTAGAACTTGCTGTAACCACACATTTGTCCTGAAACCTCATTCTGTCTATCCACACACAGTTTCCTAGAAGCTTTTTCTGCAAATAGATTCTAGTTAGAAATAATAGGGAAAAGAACAAACAATCTGGCTGCTAGCAGCATCATCTCTCTCAAAAGCCATTTACATATATGAATTAACAGTGCAAATATTTGTTTCAAGACTTGAACACTAAGACATTATTCTTGTTGAAAGACAGTGCTGCAGGTCAATGCTTTCCACAACCACACAGGATAAGTCCTCATTGTTGCGGTGCTTTGTTGTTCTGCCCAGTGACGGGCAGAGGAAGGGATACTGCAAAACCATGCCACTCCCTGGAGAGGTAGCAAGTTCCCAAGGCAGAAGCAGGAGCACATCATCTAAATGGCCTGATGTCCACCTTCTGTCTGGGCCCCATCGGCTCTGCTGAGCCTCTGATGACATTCCTGTCATCAGGACAGGCTCATGTGCAGGACATGAAAAGTGACAGTAACTGAACACTTGAAGGTTTCCAATGTGGCTGGTTTTCAGTTTTAGAAAAGAAACAGCAAGAATGCAACCTTGGTTAATGAGAATACAAATACAGTAATGTTGGATTGGGAGTTCTGAGGCTCAGACACAATTGGAAAGAATAAAAGTGAATTAGGTGTCAGGACTTGTATTACTGGGAGAGCGCAGGCAGAGGGATGTGACAATTGATGAGTGTTTTTTGGATACCAGAATGCAGGAGCTAATCAAAGGGTTTTTTTCATATCAGAGTAGCCTTCAGCCCTGCCTGGTCTTTTGTGCTACAGCTGTCAGTAGCCAACTTTAAGATGATTAACTTCTTTTAAAATATAATTTTAGTCACTATGCATTTTTTTTTTTCCTGGTGACAAAAGGTAAAATTCTTCCCTGACCATTACTGGTACTATAATCAGCTTATGTCCTGAAATGTATGATTTGATTATCCTTATTATCTTGGCTTTCATAGCTATAAAAATGTTATTAGTGATCATAAAAGTATCTGCCCCCTTTTACTCAAGTCAAATAATTTTAGTTGGTTACTTCCTGTGGCAGCGTACTCAGCAGGTCAAATACATATTGCATATCTGAGCTTGTACAGAACTTTATGGTCCACAAATGAGGTTTAAGATTTTACAAATCTCATGAGAGCAAGGCTTACCAGTGACTTTGATAAGTAATTCCTGCTCACTTGAGGATGACAAGAGTAGTGCAAGAATGTTTCATGATGCTATACTTAGTTCTTGATGAGTTTTAGGTGAATCCTTGTGATTCTGAGATGCTATATTTATTTAAGCTATTGGAGAGTAAGACCAAAAAACTGAGTTATTCTAAAGGAACTTGATATGTCTCTCCATTTTCCAAGCCTATATCTATAAAGGCATATCATACTTGTAGGCAAACATCACTCCTGACGCCCTGTGGGGGTGAGCTTGTTGCCAATTTTAGGAGCTCCCTAAACACAGACAGAACCTAGTTCAGAAAGGAGGCATCAATTATTTTGCACAGAGTGCAAGGTGGAGGTTCACAAATCAAGAACACCATGGGGTAAAAAGTTACATCTCATATGCAGTGAACTTTTTGACATGAAACCGCCTATCTAATACATATTATCCACCTACCTAATGCAGATATACTTGTGCGACACAGAGTTCTTTCACTTATTATGCAACTTCTATTGTAGAAGTTATCTGATGACATTAGCTATGTTTACAAAAGGTGAGAAAATTACATCAGTTTCTTTTGTAGAAGTTATCTGGGGACATCAGTTACGCTTACAAAAGGTGAGGCGATTCAGCCTGGGGACAAATCATGCAGCTTGAAGACATCAGGGTCACTGACTTGGGCCATTTTAGGTGTCCGAATAAAAACTTCAAATATAATTTTCACAATAGCCCCTCCAGGCTTTAGAAATGCCGAGAATCAATTGTCTCCCTTTTTCTCTTGAGTGAGGAAAAAGCTAAAATCCGGTGCAGGAGCAGCAATGTCAAACAGGGCTGATTGGTGGGACGGCATCCTTCCCCCGCATGCCGGGACCCCACTGAGCCTGTGCAGGGCCCGGCGGGGAAGGGTTAAACGCGGCGACAGAGGAGAATTAATGGCCGGTGTCAGAAACAGCAAGCAGCGTTTGAGAGGCCGATACCCCGCCGGGCACACACTCGACCTCTGGCCGACCCGCGGCCGCCGGGCTGCCCGGGGAGCCGCGGCCGGTCCGGGGCGCCGCGCTGCCGTGGCAGCGACCTCCGGCTGGGATTTATTGACCGGCGTCTGTGCCAGCCCCGCTGGGGCCCGGGCCGCCGCTGAAAGGCGTATTGATTACACATTAGTCTGCGAGGACGGGCTGGCATCACCGGCTCCGGAGGAGCGCGGGCCAGCTCTCACACGTTATTAGGTTTGGCATAATTCTGTGAGGACACATAGGATGGTTTTATTTTACCTGGCAGCCGTGACATCCACTGATATAAAGGATATAATCACGGAAACTGAGAAAGATATTAATGTGGAATTTTGTTCAATAATTCTTGGAGCTCCAGGCTGGAAATATATACACTGCTTTCTAACATGTCACCATTTAATTTAGCATCCAAAACACTCTATCTATGCATATTTTCTCAATATCTGTCAGATGAAGCTCTGTAACAAGGGCTATAAAAAATTCTGGATACAGTGGCCAGAAATACCAGAAGGAAGTATAATTCTTTAACTGCTTAGTTAACTTTGCTTTCTATTTATGAAATTGAAGGGCTAGGTTTTTGTTTTGTTTTGTTTTGTTTTGTTTTGTTTTGTTTTGTTTTAAAGACACATTGATAAATGCAGTTTAATTAACATTAATCTGTAATGTTTATTGTAACTCTGTTTTATTTACATACTTCCTTTCAATTGTGAAGTCATTAGTTTAAAAAAACTTGTTAAGCATCTGCAAAATTGAATGTGGGTGAATGTTAACAATGACAATCTTCATACTTACTGAGTTCCCAAAAACTGTGGGTTTAGAGATAAAATATATGATCTCTGTTCCAAATCACAACTCCCTTGACATCAATTTAGGTCTTAATATTAGCCTGAGCTCCTACATGATTTTAGAGAAACACCATTTAGGTGAAAAATCATTTTAAAAATTGCTATCATTATTTGAGAGCAGCAATAAACATCACTCACGCTGTTTACTTTATCACTCAATTCTCAGCACAGTTTGTCAGTGCTGACCAAGGCAATGAAAACATCTAGTTAAAGAAAGAGAAAGACAATTTTTGAAGCTTTGTTAATGCAAGCAAACACTGCAGATGCTTGTCCAACTTCCAGTCAGGGCTGGACAAACCATGGCTCTTGTTCTGCACCCATTCCTGAGCTTTTGAGGTGCACCATGCTGGGGCAGGGGCACCTCACTTGGCAGCCCAGTTCTCCTGCAGGGGAAGGGATAGTGCCCACAAGGCCTACCAAAGAAAAAATGTCTGTAAATTTGCTGTGTGCTTTTCCCTGCCTTACCCTAAACTAGCTCTGAACATTTCAGAGCTAGTCCCCAGATGAGGAGGCACAGGGGTGACTCCCAGACAGCTACCTCAGGTATGCAGCCAGTAGGCTCAGATTAGCCTGCTCCTCAGCCCCCAAGCCCCTCAGTAAAGATCCTTACAGAGCATATACTGAGAATAAGTACCTTTTTCTTCTCCTATTTTTCAATTTATAAGATAAACAAAAAAAAAAAAAAAAAAAAAAAAAAAAAAAAAAAAAAAAAAAAAAAAAAAAAGAGCCAGGTATGTTTAAATGGTCCGGTTTGATTTGTCTCTGCCTTTTAGTCACTTTCCAGTGATTTAGTGAAAAGAGCAAATAAAGGACCAGCTTTCCAGAAAGTTTGAATTATAGCTAATTGTGTTAAGTTAATTTTGGTCTTATTGAGCCCGTAGCACACTTTATTGATTGTAAACAGAGTAAATTTAAAAGCCAAACCATAAAAGCCTCAAGTCTACAGGAGGAAACATGATATGTATGCTTACTAGCAGCGTATTACTCATTCTAATTAAAACAAAAATACTGTGCTAATAGCATGGGGGCCTTAGAAGGTGTTGTTCAGAGATGGTGAGATGTTTGCTTTTGACTGAATAACACAACTGAACCACATCATCAGCAACTGTTAAGAGAAATCTGGATTTGCTGGAAGGAGCATCCAGTTGTGGCTCATAAGGATCTGAGCCATGATAACAAAAGCATGAAGGAAAGATTCCCCATGATGTACTCCTTTATGTTTCATCCCAGAGCAGGACTTCATATTGCCTGCTTTTCAATGAGAAAGCCTGACTCAACTTTTCCAACATATTTCAAGGCAACAATTCACCTAAATTAATGTTTATGCAAACACTTTTGGTTTGTGTGCCAGATAGAACATTTTAACACAAAAGGGAGACAGCTTTTATGATCCTCATGATGACAATAGTTATTGTAGAGTTTAATATTGGAGGAAGATGTAATTTTCCATAAGTAATCGAAGCAGCACTGGGTTGCATCCTATGGGGCACTCGGAGATGACAACCATAACCGAGGATGAGCAAATCAGATTCAGACTGCACCAGATAAACTGGCCTACCTCACAGCAGGACAACTCAAAATCTGTTGATAAAATTTCATGTGTTATTCTGTGCAAAACTACTAAAATGAAAGTAGGAACCGCTTTCCACAATACACACAAAAACTTTTATTCCTCTAAAACAGGCACATAAAGGTGTTATCAACCACATGTCAGTGTGTTACATAGGTGAAATATTTCAGTTTCAAAAGTAGCATCAGTGTCTGAAGGAACTCTTTTTCAATTAAAAAAATAACTATGGTATGCAAGAAAATAGTTTTGTGCAAAGATGAAAACTGTCAATGTATTTTGTATAGCATCCAGAATGCATTAGACTTTTAATTCCTGCATTGCAATACAGCACCTTGGTTTAGATAAATAGCACAAAAAATGCCATCTACTAGGAAAAAATTCTGCTTCTAAGGCACAAGGCAAGTTCCTTCTCTGAGGTAGAAGGCTTTTGTACCACACAGAGAACAATTTACCACAGCCACTTTTCTTGTTGGTGGAAGAATGGAACATATTTGTTAAAGTTTGCACTGAAGCAAAACATATTGAAATGATACTGTAATGATCAAGCTAACAGCACTGCAGATTTAAATGAAAGTTTCCCCTTGTAAAAATAGGAAACACATATGAAAGGCATAATATAATTGAGCACCTCCCCCGAGCCTCCAAAAAGTAAATAGACTGCAGCAAACACTGACAAACCAAGCTGATGCTTGACCCTCACTCCTACCGGAGCTCTAAAATGTGAAGAATATTTATATCCAAACTTCACCACATGAATCAAAATCATGCTAAAAGTTACTAATGTACAGAAACCATCAGGGAAGCACTGGTTTCAGGACTCACATTGCCACACTGAGAGGCACACAGACTAGCCCTGCACAATAATGTAATACCCTGGGTAGCATCACCTGTTCTCCCAGTCACGGGACAGCCACATGTAAGGCACTTAGCAGAACATGCACTGGATAAATATACTATGTCCACAACTTGAGCAATCCCATCAGGTCAGTCAGAGCTGAAGAGTGAGAAGAAGACATCGAGAAAGATTTGCATGTCCCACAACCAAATGCACTGATCTGGAAATTAAAACCCCAGTGGAATTCTTCAGAGGCAGGCAAAGTGTGACACAGCTTGACCCAGCTGCGTCCAATTGGCAAGCACTGAATTAAACTGAATTAGAGCTGAATTTCTGTCCATATTTTTAAGAAAGAAAATCTGTGAAGCCCTAGCTATCACCAAACCAAAAAATGGTTCTTCTGCAATGAAATAAAAACAAAAATTTAAAAAAGGGAAAGAAAAATAAATAAAATTCTGTATGGTAAATAACTGCACAGTGTAATGAAATTTCTAATTGCCAGTTATAAAGCTAAAAATTTTTACTATATTGCATTTGGGAGCTCTGAATTTAACTCTTTCAGATGGTGAATGCTGTTCACTTGGTTTAAAATACAAATGTCAGTAGGTAACCTGAAGGCTTGCTGTAAATCAAACCTGCACTGTATAAAAACTGTTATTTGTGTCCTAATGGGTCAAACAGAAGAGGTGCCCTCTCTAAAAGAGCTGGATACCAGATTCCCCTTTCATTGATCGAGGTTTCAACTCTGGGTGCTTGAGTTTATGACAAAAGAGTTCACAACACCGCTGGCAGGAAGTCGATAGTTTGATAGATACCCTTTGCAGTTGGTCCTGTCTCTAGCACTTTAACCACGCTTTCACTCTGACAGTTATTACTGCTGCAATAAATTCTTCAGTAAAACAAATAGGCTCTCTGAAAATGTATTAGCCCAGGCACACTATTTTACTTAATATAACTGCAAGTCTTAAACAGGTAACTACCATAGTAAATAGGCCAATATATTTAGAAAGAATCATGTGTGTGTGCATGCATTTACAGTAAGTTACCTAAAGTTCCCTTCAGATCAGGTTGCACAGTATTTATTACACCTTCAGGTTATACTTTTAAAATTCACAGAGTAACTGACAGTAGCAGAGGCTTTTAAAATCTATTTTATAAAATGCTGTAAGAATTCTCACATGGTTTTCAAAATTGCCTGGATGAAAATCCTTACAGTGACCACTAGACCCTTTACTATTGAAAAACTCTACTCCTTGTGCTCGTGCTTGGCCTTAAATGCTGTTTTTCTTCCAGAAATCCAAGGGCTGTTGCCATTTTTTTACAGGATGGCAACAATAACATATGGCAATAATAACAAATGGCAACAGGTTCTGATTGGAATAGGCTGTATCCAGAATTCTTCACTGGAGGCCATAGGCAGCAGCAATTCACTCACTCTCCCTTTCCCTAGGCCACATGTTTTAGGAATCTTAGCCCCAAAGGAAATCTCTACAGATTTTGAATTTTGAATTCTCATCAGCTGTATTTCATGGTTTCATCAAAGTAGTTTCTAGGAAAATCTGCAAACAATTGCCCATTGCCATCAATAATAATAGACCATATGAGAAAACTGTTATTGTGTTATTGATATTCATCTGTGTTGTTTGGTTGCACATCTTTTCTATCTTTATTAATTAGCAATTTTCATCAGACATGTTTAATTAAATTAACATTAAAAGATTAATAGTAAAGCTAATTTATTAGCAGCTATACCAGTTTTTCTTCACTTACCCCACAGTCAGAGAGAAACTGTCTACATACAGAACACTTCAGCACTCCTCTCTACATCCACAGACCTTGTGTCACTTAGGGAAGATGTCTTGAGACATCTATCCTTCAAGATTAAATGCATCCCTTCTGAGTGGCAGTTGCCACAATTGAAGTAAGCATTTACTGCTAGTGCTCAGCCATGCAGCTAACTGCTCTGTGGCTGTGGCCTCTCAAGGTGTAGGACATTCATGGGGGAACACTGGTAATTTTGTTTTACCCTGCAGGCATGCAGTTTCTGGCTACATTGTGAGGAAATATCGTTGAGTCCATGCTGAGATTGCTGTGCTTGCTGCTCAGAGCTCTCATGAAATGAACTAAAAGGATAAGAGCTCTCTTGACCTTTAAAGTCCACTTATTTAGGGTGATGGATCTCCCAGACATTTAAAAAAAAATAAATCCCGAGCCCATTAGAAAACAAGTGAGGATTGGCTGAATAGAGTGATCAAAATTCCATCTGCTAGAACAAAGAGAAAATCTGTGTTTTAAAAAAGTAGAAGTGCATTGGCAATTGAAGTTAATTTCCACAACTTTATCACTAAGGGCTGCTAAGAGTCTCCCACTTCTTCCCATTCTACTTCTGCCACAACAAGAAGTTGTATTCTTTTCATTTCTTTGATGTCCAGTCTGTTGTTGTTGGTTGTTTGCTTTTTTTGGTGTTTTTTTTTTTTTTTCAAAACCAACCTCTTTTCCTTATTACCAGTTATCAAATCAGCCAAAACGTCTGCTTGTGTAAAGTATACTGGTGAAATGATGTAGAAAAAAACAAATTCAATCAAGTTCAGATATAATTCCTGGGTCAATCTTTATGACCAGAAATCAAAGCAAAATATTACTGGGCAAGAAAGAGGGAAAAAGTTAACAAAACGCCCAGTGTCCAGGGTTTGATCAGGTTGACTAGAGAGTGTTCTTAAACCAAGGAATTTCCCAAATACTGTGCCCCTCTGTCTCAAAGAGAGGTTTTATCTTTCCTCCACACCCCACATCTGCTCAAGGAGAAGCAGGATCCGCTTTCCATGCAGTTAATTCTTTATTCACCAAAGCAGAAGGTTTTTAGCCAGTAAACCATTTTGCTGGTTTAGCACCAAACACACCAACAATCATGTGAATATGCTATCTAAGTAACTGAGGTATTTGCCAGTTTAACCACTTCTGCATCTGTGCCCTGCCTGAAACCCTGAATTGGTTTGTGGAAGATTTGAAGCAGCTGTGACTGTTAGAAGTTCCACAAGAATATGACCCCACACTGGTCAAAAGTCTTGTTGCTCTTAAAAATTCTCAACAAGGAACAAAAGTGATATGGCCCTAAAGGAAAAATAAACAGCAGACTCTTCTTTCAGTGTATTTATCAAACTGATGAAAATAACATCTGACACAGTGGCATGGAAAGGTTTGCAACACTAATCTATTTAATTTTTCTAACAACAGCATTTTAGTTGCTGTATTTATCGACTGAAAGTTCATTTGAATTTAACAAGGTGGAATACAGCTCTTTCAGTCTTGGCATAGGATAATACAGGCCTGAACAGAACCACAAAATACTTTGCCCCCTTTTATGTTCACATAAATGGCACTATTGTTTCTGATAGCCCATCCCACTTATGCTGCCATGTATGCTCCAGACAGAAAAGACGGAAAGCACAATAGGAACTCCTGATAAACCTATAAACAGACTGAGCCAGGAATAACAAAGGAAGAAGGGAACAACGATGCTGGGTCAGAACAAAGTCCTATCAGTCAGTGCAGCCCACAGAGGGGTTGACCATTTAAGCAGAAACAGGTAGGCTTCAAATCATCAGGGCCCTCCCCCGCAATGTCCAGCTCTGAATTAATAGGAAGGATAACAGAATGATGTGGCACAGAACCTGGGATGAAAAAAAAAATCTGAAATGTAGAAGCTATAGATGCCACCAGATAAGAAGGGAGAAAGAGGAGAAAAAAAAAAAAAAAGCCTGATGGCACTGAACAAGGGACTTTCCTTGTAAAACACAAGGCCAAGCTTTTCCAACACCACTGAATCTCAGATCTGTAGCAGAATGAATGGAAGGCTGAGAAAAACTCCGCCATTTCAATGCAGTATTTATAGATAATAAGTTCCTGTGTAGCATGTCCTCTGCTGTGAAAAAGGAATGTAGACTAGCATCAAAAACATCTGGTTTATGACAAGAGAAAGAATGTTACCAAAAGGAAAGGGTGTCTGAATCACCCCATAACCTCAACTTAACCCAAAACAGTCCGATCATTACCAAATGGACAAGGATGATGAAGAGTAGGGTAAACAGGCATCCAAGATACTTCCAGTTAATACTTTCCCAGGCACCAACTGTTTTCAGTCTGGTCATTCCAGACCTGAATGCGATTTCTACATATTTAATGATCTTCAAAGGCTTTCTCTTTCATAATATTGCCCAGTCGCAGAGCCTGGATATGAGCCAGCAATGTGAGTTTGCAGCCCATAAAATCAATTTTATCCTGGACTGCATCTAGAGAGGAGTGACCATGGTTTGGATCCAGGAAAGGGACACTGACCCTCTGCTCAGCTCTGGTGAGACCCCAATGGGAGTGCTGCATTCCTCTCTAGGGTCCTCAGCACAGGAAGGCCTTGGATCTGCTGGAACAAGTCCAGAGGAGGCCACCAAGATTATTCTGAGGGACAGAACAACGCTAGTAGAATTGGAATTGTTCAGACTGGAAAAGAGTAGGCTTCAGGATGTTCTAACTGTGGCCTTCCAGTACCTAAGCAGTACAAGGAAAATGGAGACACTATTTACCAGAGTGTGTAGTGACAGGACAAGGGGGAATGGCTTCAAACTGAACACGAGTAGGTCTAGATCAGATATTAGGAAAAAATTATTCACTGTGTGGTTGATGAGGCACAAGAACAGATTGCCCAGAGAAGTCATGGGATCCTCATCCCAGGAAGCATTCAAGGACAGGTTGGGTGGGACTCTGAACAACCTGGTCTAGTGAAAAGTTTGGAGCTAGATGATCCTTAAGGTCCCTTCAAAGCCAAGCCATTCTATCATTCTATGTTTCTATGATATTATGCCAGTCCCAGACACATCTCAGCCCCACATCTCCAGTGCATCACTATGCTCTTCCACACATCTCTCTCCAAGGAAGAAGGTACTTCTTTAGCACCCTTGATCACACTAGACAGTGTGGGCAACTGGAATTGTAATGAAGATATGTAGCAATGAGGCTGTGTGCTTTGTTCTTCCATCAGTAGGAACTGAAGAGTAAGTCTGTAGTAACGTTGTCACTGTTTAGCTCATGTATTTAGATACATGATCTGCCAAGATTCAGACAGTGTTTTACTTCTGCACACAGACACAAAGTTCCTTGGAAGGGTGTATTCTGTGTAAGAGGAAGCGTGAGTAGGCATGTTTGCAACTAATTGAGGCTCTGGTGCCTTAGACTTTCAGCTCTTTTGGACCAAGTCTCTCATTTGTTTTATACATGCATTTTGCATGAAACAATAGATTCCTACTGTCTGTGGTAGTTGCTAAGTAATAATGGTGGAAATTCAATCAAATCATATGAATGGATACACTCTTCACATAATGGTCATGGTTTCCTTAACTATCCAAAACCAACACTTCATAACACAGAGCAATACTTGGAATCATCCTTCTTTTCACAAGAATTCCTTTGTTTAAAATAGGAACTTAAAGCAGTTTCTGATGGATTAATTCTTAAGAACTTGATATATAGATTTAGTATTTTTCCTCAATCAATTCTATTTATTTATTCTTGCAGAGTCAAGTTGGAATAAAACAAGAGGAGAGTTACTAAACAGATTTTCCCCTGTTGCTAATATTTCCTCTTGTTCTTTTCCTTGTCTTGTCCTGTCCTGCTTGCAGAAGGCCAGTACTCCAATTCATGCTCTTGCCCAGTTTTCCCAGTAGGACACAAACTTTGCTGTTCACATCAAATATCAGCATATTGATTTTTCTTCTTTTCATGCAGCTTTCTCTATTCAGCCACGTTGCTGCAGAAAACCGGACCTTGGCTCTTTCCCCAGCCACACTGGACACATATTTGCTGACATGTCGTTTCAATTAGACTACCCAAGAGCTGCACAGAAACAGGAAACCACTCTCAACCTCAAACCAGTCCAGACACCGGAAACCAGGGGTAGACAGAAGTGAGCTGCAGCTTCATTAACAGCAGTCAGAGCAGCAAAAAACAGTACTTGCAGAAGGACAGCAGACCTTGTGGGGAGGTATGCCTTTCTGAAAGCCATTAGTTAAACCCATGAGTTAAATCCTCCCCACTCTGCTGTCTCAGACCCATTTTAACTCACAAAGGTAGCACTAGCCATCAGTGGCTAGGGGTTCATCTTCACTGAAGTCACACGCAGTAACAACTTTATTGCAATGAAAGGACACACAAAATTCTTCAGGTCCTCTAGGCGCTGTAGCCAGACCACTAGGGAGCTCAGTGAGGAAGAAACATAACCAGCCAACTGAGAAATATACAGCTGGGGCTAGCCGGCTTTCTACTGAACCAGAATGTTTCATACATAACTTAGCTTACAAGTAGCAAAACCACTATAATCACACTGCCTCCTGGTATGTAGATACACTCTGAGAGATGAACAGGAATACTTGGGAGGAAATCACTGTCATTCTCACATAATCATCTCTAGTGGGTTCTTCAACCAAGAAACTAAATTTGGCATGTAATATATACAAAGTTTATTTTTCAAAATAGACAATTTTTAACCTAAGAAACTACCTCACTGAAAATTTTGCCAAAAATCAATGCATTTCTAATTCCTTTTCTGAAGCAGTGTATTTAGGGAATATATATATATATACACACACACACACATATATATATATACATATATATATGTAAATAAATTCTAAGTAGTGTTTCTGGTGGACTGCAGGTCTGGCAAGATTGTGTTGCAACCTAAGAAGAACAGATGTCAGTGATGATACAAGTCGTAGAGCATGGGAGGCAAGTTTTTAAGCATTGCTTAAGAAAAGCAAAAGATGTATAATGGGAGTGATGTCTTCATTATCAACATCCTTCCACCTGACAGTCTGCGCACTAGTATGATTTATCAAGACATCAGGAGTGGCACAGCACAGATAACCCCTTCTCTGGCTTTGGACTTTGGAAGTCTGGTCCCTGATTGTTTGTTTGATTCATAAAGTAATAAATGCTGTTATTTACTTGCTGATGGGTGCTCTTAAATATATAATATAATTTATAACTTGATTCATATAAAGTATAATATATGTACAATAACATGTATTATAATTTAGTATAATGCAACCTTGACACCCAAAGCAGAGAAGGGAGGAGGAATATCTTCTTCTTGACTTACAGCCATCAGTTCTGTGGTAAAGACTGTGCAAGGCACCCCAAAAGGCACACTCAACTCCCAGAAGTCTTCACCATTCTGTACCAAAGATTACTCTGTCATTAGCAGCCATGGGGAGCTTTAGCTGCACAGCAGGACCTGGATCCAGGCCTAATTCCACAGTTTGGATTGCAATCCAACAGGTATTAGAGATGAGAGGCCATTCACAAGGACCTCATTTTTTTCTGAGATATGTAGTCAGACTGGCATCTAGTGGGATTTTGAAATGTGCCTAGGAGCCTAACTGGATTTCGGAAATCCTCTTTTAGAACTGATCAACGGGTTTTTGGTGACTAAAATCTTCCAGGCTGGCACGTGGTTTTGATTTGTAGTCAATCTTCTGCTAGCAGAGCAATTCAAATCTAAAGTTTCAGTTCTTGTTTCTCTCTCTACTTGATTTGTTTTTTATTTGGAAAAAAAAGAAAAAGGCTGTTTTGCTCTTGGACAGAGCTAGGAGTGGCAGCTGAATGTGATAAACAGGAGACAAATGCATCAGCTAACAGGGCTTTTTTTAGAAACTTCAAGTATCACTTGAGAGAAGATTTGGCACAACATGTTTTTATACAAGTACCACGTGTTGGATAGTTTGGTGTGATTATGTTCTCAGCAGACATGGAGAGTGACAATACATGCTTTACCTCTCATTTCACTGGAACATAGCCCTCCGGATGACATGACAACACTGATGTTGTTGATTATCTGACACCCAAATGATAATTTACAGAGACTTTTATTGAGCTGACCTGTGTCACAGAATGACATTAAAGCCCATTGGTTATCACTGTTTCAATGAAGAGACTTAGCCTGACGCAAGTGTCTCAGGATTATTGAGTATGGGTAAAAATATTGAGTACTTTGATGATGGTTCATCTTCACATGCAAATCAGACGGGAAAGAAAAAGCGTGGTCATAGCTAGAAACACAGAAAAGAACATGGATATTTGGTACATATGCAGAGACCATCCATTTGTAAATTATGTATTTCTTCTAAGCCTTTTATTCAATTAAACACCCTTCAATTGCCAAGAGACAGTCTTCGTAAGATTCTTGTGTTGAGAAATAAAAGCAGTTAAATTGTTTTCTTTTCATTTTGTTTTTATTCATAACAATTAAAGTTGGTTTTGATTAGGAAAAAGTTTGTTCACTGGCATTTTTGTTTAAAGTATCAGTTTGTGTTTGCATCTCTTGATGTGGGATGTTATATTAAATTATTCATTTTTACAGAATGGAAATTAATTATTGTGTATGAAATCCCAAACACATATGGTCACAGTGCTGGTTAGATCTGCCTCCTGCTATGCTTTAGAGATTCAAATTTGGAGGTAGTATGTTATTTTCCATGCCAAGACCACCTATGGTTTTCAAGATATAAGTATCTGAAAATTAGCATTTTCACACTGAGCACTTGTTCCAGCTTTATTATACATTGACGACTACCATCTTGTAGCTACATGTACTAGAAGGGATGTTAGCAATCTATAAATGTAATTTAAGTTCTTCAGAATTTCACTGACTGACTGCATTTTCTACACCTACCTTTAGCACCATGTAACATCAATCTCTTCTTTTGAAATCTCTCAGAATGTCTTTTGACTGATAGCAGTGATTGGCATTAATTAATTTCAAGGGTCAGTTGTGAATGATTGGTTTGTCATGGTCGAGGACTGAATTATATACGATCAGGAGAGCGTGCTGAAATGGTCAGTCAGTCAGTGAAAATCAAAGAACATAAGTTCAGATGGAAAACAATTCACAGCTCTGTTTATGAATGCAGCCAAGACACTTTACATTTGAAATTAAGGGGTTTTGGTCTTGAATCTACTCTTAAGAAAATAGCCCAATCTCTAACTGCATTTTTGCCAATAAAATGTATTAAAAAATATATATATTTCTTTCTGTGAATGTCAAGAAAAGTCCTACTAAAAAGATTCAGAAAACCTGTTCTTTATTGTATATTACAAAATAAAATCAGATCTATTTCTATTAGTATATAATAAACTTTTATTTCTTAACTCTTCATTGATGCATCTACATCATATGCTATCAAAAGTAGAAAGATTCCAGGAGAAGCAACAAAAAATAATGATCCCTGTTGTTTTTTTGGGTTTTTATTTTGTTTGGTTTTGGTTTGTTTTTTTTTTTTTTACTTTACGTTCTGTCTAGTTTTACCTGGAGTTTGTAACTAAAGGGAAAGTGGGAAAAAATATTATTAGATGCACAGAATATGCTTGAGGGATCAATATCTTTTTCCAAAAAAAGGGTCAGTCATGATATTTTGTTAACTCATATGTTGATATAGGTTAATCTTAAAAGTGTTCTAATCAAACACATCCAAAAAGGACCATTCCATGCAGCTTTTATAACAGTGTAGTACACACTTGAACTCATATGTCAGTACCTATGGGAACTTATGGGATAGCCATATTGGGGAATATTTTAGTAGATGAGTATTTAGACACCTATTGACTGCTGATAGCCAAAAGGGTAACTCAGTTTACTCACCTTAACATCTCAATTGATGGTGGTACAGATGAACAATTATTCAATAACAATATAATATTTTTTTCAAGGAAACATTTTTTTACTCCTTTTATGTATCTTACAAGCATTCAAGGCAGAAAGATGCAACATTTATCAATCTATATAAGCTCTTGATTCACCATCTGAGAATACCCAGCATTTAGTGCAATACATTTTAGTACCTAGCAATGATACCTGGACTATACACAGGATCAAAAAACAGATTAGGTAGATTTTACTTCTCTGCAAATTTCTTACATTCAAGACTTGAATGATATTCCTAAGAAAAATTGAGGCCAAGACAGTGCAAAGAGTCTTGATATTCCAGCAAGTTTGAAGAGTAATAATTTGCTATTCTTTTATCATAAAGATGAAGGCCAACAGTCCATACACAATAGGATAAAATTTTTACTTTATAGGATGATATTAGACCTTTGGGCAGACAATTGTATACTGATGGGCTAGATTAGACTTTGAGCTAGTCGCCTTGAGTATTTGGGGGCTTTTAGAATGGCAGTCCACTCAACTGGAAAGGTCAGTTTAAGTGATTAGAGATTTAAACAGCAAACTAAGGTGCAACAGGTACAGGAGATGAAAGACAGAATGTCTGCAGTAGGGGCATGCAAACCACAGCTATGGACAGCTCTGTTAAATATATTCCTAGTGCTACCTATGCAAAGTAGCACAGTCTACATTTCTAAGGGTTCATCAGCATGACTGTGGAAGGACCACCTGATGCAATCATTTCCATCCTGTGCTATATTCTGTCATGCATGAGCATCCTAGCCTGTGAAAGATTACAGGAAAGAAGAAAAGAAAATCCTACATGCATGTTCTACTCAGAAATGAAGAGGCTACTTTGCACTGATATGTGTTGCCCAACTGAACACGCAGATAGACCCCCAGTACAGGCCGACCATCACTGGCAGAAGGCACTTTGGCATGCACTGGAACCATGTGAAGGTCGTCAACAGCATGTCACAGGGTCCAATCTTGCCTTTGCAGATCCAAGGAACATTTCACAGTGGCACCAAGAGCTGCAGCTCTAGGAACCAGGGAGCCTGTCTGTGAAAAATATGCACATCAGGAAGCAGAACTACTTCTGCCTCCTCTGTAGTCAACAAAAGTAAATTATCAGGTAGTTATTCTGCAGAACCCTCAATCAAAAGCATCTCAGAGGAACAGATCCTAAATATAGACTAAAAAAGCTTGGCCCTAGCCACTTTTAATTTTTTTTTTTTTTTTTTTTTTTTTTCTTTGGCCACAAAAGGGCTTGGAGCCAAGATTTGACATGAACTTTTTCATGGTCGTGCAAGATATGACTACAGATCTCCGGAGGTAAGGTGATGTTTCATGGTGCATTACTAATACTGAACTCATCAGTACTAGTTCTCCTGATCTGATTGAAGTTTTGCATTATCAGTGTTTTCAGTCATCAGTGACAGATTCAAGAGAATTCTAAGATAAAAATCTCACTAATCTTTATTTACATGGGCTTTTTTTTGTTTGTTTAATGGCAATTCTAGCCATATCATTGCTGAGAAATCTGAGTATATGTTCTAAATGCAACCTCTGGGCTAAAACTCCACTAGAAGAACACAGAACAGTTTTCTAGTACTTGTTGACTATTAGACAGTTCTATGAAGCAGGATCTTTTGAGGATAGTAATGTCACCATTAACTTGCCACAGTAATGAGAATAGTCCACTGAAGTGCAAAATTTCACAACGTTTCACTCTCAAGAAGCCATATGAATGGGGCCTATGACAGTGAGTGGCACCTCAGTGTTCTCGAGAATGTCATGGTACACGAATCTAGCATTGTTTGTAATAAAAAATTGTAAGTATGATAAATGCCAGATCTTCCCATCTGCTTCTCAAATCGAAACAGCTCCAATTTCTTGAAGGTGTTGAGCCAAAAGTGGACCTTCTGCATTTGTAAACTAAACTGGATATAAATTGTTTTCTTTCTATTGTTACAGTTATAAATTATATCCATTTTAGTTTTAAAAACATAGAGACCACTGTCATCATAATAGTGTCATAATACAGGTATGTTTCATAACACAGGTACATGGTTTTCATTACCAACAAAACTGGAAGTGGGTGTTATTTATTAATCCAATAGCACCTAAAGTTCCAGCCCTGCTAAGTTCTCAAACAGACTAGGATCTGCACAAATATAGTGCTTCCAATCTGTGTGTGGAAACCATGCCATCAATAATCCCACACATTTAGAATATTTAGTAAATATCAAACTTCTGTTAAAGAATCAAAGATGGACAGCAATGCTGACAAATATGGAATGAAGAGGGAATCAGGATTGCAAATCATCATGGATATCAGTAATAAACCAGGTGAAGAAAAGTTAATATAACTAAGCAGTGCTTTTTCCACAGTTAAGTTGGTAGAAAAACCAGTCTTCCTTTCAAAAATGGAAAAATGATTGGGGGCGGGGGGAGGGGGCAGATATAATTTATACCAGGCAATTCTGTTCTTGAGACCTCTTATATGCATTCCAAAATATTTAAAACTCATGAGACCCCACTGGAACATGGCACCCAGCTCTGGGCTTCTCAACACAAGAATGACAAGGACCTGTTACACTGAGTCCAGAGGAGGGCAATGAAGAAAATCAGAGGGATGGAGCACCCCTCCTACAGAGACAGGCTGACAGAGCTGTGGTTGGTCAGTGTGGAGAAGAGAAAGCATTGGGCACCTCTCATTGTGGCCTTTCAGAGCCCTAAGAAGGCTTAATAAAAGGAGACACAGAGACTTTTTATACAGGAAGACAGTGACAGGACAAGGGGCCATAGTTTTGAACTGAAAGAGGGCAGATTTAGATTAGATATTAGCAAAAAATTTTTACTCTGAGGGTGGTGAGGAACTGGAACAGGTTACCAGAGAAGTTGTGGACAACCCATACCTGGAAGTGTTCAAGGCCAGGCCAGACGGGGCCTGAATGACCTGATGCAGGGAATGGCATCCCTGTATATGTGGCAGGGGTTTTTGAACTAGGTGATGTTTAAAATCCCTTTCAACCCAAATCATTTAATTATTCTATGATTCTACTAAGCAGTATGAGAAACCATGGTGATGGACATATTAAAAACTACCTGAGACAGGAAAAGAGAAATAGGCTGATAGAAAAGTAACAAGGTCATATGGCATGAATCCACAGGTGATGTGCATTGGGTGACAGCTGGTACCTGGAAGCATGCAATATATTGTAAGGCTTTTTTTTTTTTTTTTTTTTTTTTTTTTTTGCCAGAAAGTTGGTGTATTTCCAAACACTGGTGAAAAGCAGAAACACCGAGAGTGGGTCAACCTCCCACAGTTCACATCTGATCCATTGAGAGTAGGGTTAAGTGTGGTTGCCATAAATACTCATCTATTGCCATGTAAACTGATGACATTATATATAAACAAAAGTAGCTGTGTGTCAGTCATTTAATCAGGTGTCACAACTTTATTAATTTAGTATGTACACAAGGACAGAAGTTTTCCAAGAAGAGTGCAATTTCTGATAGGGTAAGTGTATGTCTGAATTTTTTTTTTTTCTTTTCTCAAGAGAAAATAACCCTGCTTTAGACACTTGCAGTACTAGTGAAGCAGTTTAATAAAACAGCAAGCTCTGCAGGAAGAATGATCAGGCATTAGGTAGTGATCAAACTAATGATCAGGCAATGTAGGTAAGTGGAGAGCCATCAGTATACAGCTGACACAAGAGTTGCAAAGAGCTTACCCATCCACTTTCACCCTATTTATTTAAAAAACTCTAACAGAGACAGTGCAGATCAGTGCTACCATATCAGTAAACTTAGGGGGTGACAGCCCATGTTGAAAAGTTAAATAACCTGCAATTTGCTCTGTTAGCATTTTGTCAGCCAAATAGAGAGCAGAGTGTGCAGACAGTTTCTAATTCCAGTACCAGCAGGTTATGGCTCCCAATCAGGCAGGAAAAGACAAGGGTTGAGAGTCTACCTACATTTACCCAGACTGTTAGACTCCCAGGACAGGGGAATATGAACTAGTAAGTTATTTCCCTGGTTTTATTTCCTTCACTGTATTCTTATAATGATTGTGATATCTTGAATAGTCTGTAAATTATCAAGTTCACAAAAATTAGGGTTTCTTCTCATATACAGTGTACTGGCATCAGACCCTTAATAGAGTTTTACTATGAATTTTAAATTTTGACTGCCTATGGTAGCAGATACCAACAATAAGCTGCATCCTACATACCTACAATGCCAATATAACTCAGGACCTGAGTTATAACTCAGGGCTGTTTCATGGTTACACTCCATCAGTGCTATTGCTGGGATTCAACACAGTCATGTGGATGTTAAATTGTGTTGAATTTGCTTGTTGAAAGTTGGTGCGCACAATAGAAATAGATAACAATCTCTGGGTATTGAATCAAGAATGGATAATAGCTCTAGCTGTGTTGGCTCCCTACTGTCTCAAAAACACCAACATTTTTAAGTTCTGTAAAGAGACAGAAAAATTGAAGAAGCAATGCAAGACTTTAATGGATCATTTTAAGCCTTTAATGAGAATGAGGGTACATCTTGGACACAGGTCATAAAACTGGCTCAAGACTGACAACAATGCATAATGACTGTGCAAAGGAATCCCCATTATCAACCTAATAGTCAGGAAAAGATAGATTAGGATGGCAGAGTGTTCACATGTGGTCTCTTGGGGATCATTTCTTAAATTAATTCTTAACATGCAGTGCTGTAAAAAGATGATTTGTTGAGACTTGAGGATGATTTCTTTCCCAGATATTTCCATGGTTTTAGCATGGCTGATGACATATTTCCTCCTTAGGTTGTGTGCCCAGAAAAAAAAGACAGGAATCTATTAAACGGCATAAAAGCACAGTTTAACAAACTGAGCATCTTAAACTTTATTCATCAGGATTGATATACTGCAGGGCAAAAATACAGATTGCTTTGAATCTTTGGTAGACACAAGGAGAAGTGTTGAATACAGGTTTTCTCTACAAGGACCACCGAGATTAAAAGAATTAGAGTCAGAAAATTCCTATGTAACATCATGGCTGGAGCAAGATTTCATTAATCTCAATAGCTGTTAATAATCATGTGAAAATTCTTGGTGGATTTTGTCCCATTTAAAGAATCAAAGGTTTATATGGATGCCTGTTAACATGGACAACACAGAAGGGGATCAGCCTGTGATGTTACAGACGCCACTGGAAAAAATTACCCATGTATTTGAAAAAAGAAATCTTCCTGTCCACTCTGCCAAATTGCGGGTGGTATCTGCCAAAAGAGCACCAAAAGACCATTATATGAAACTCTCTGAGGGCATTTTGTGAAAGGATAAAGAAAATATAAAGACATCAACTTTGTGCAACCTTTCATGAAGCAGGATGATATAGCAGGACACAAATTGCTTCCATTGTGCTCATGTGGATTACCAAAGAACAAAAATAATCATAATAAAACCAGTTGGTTTGTATTTATTCCATCATGAAAAGGCTAATAATCACCTGGCCCAGAGCTGGCACAGAGAATTAAAACATTCAGCAGAAATCAGGCTTATGCAATCATGCTGCTTATTTAACATCTACTTCTCCTCATAACAACGTTGAGTCTATTCACCAGTTTCTTTGTCTATATCACCCACTGGCTTTGAGCCTTCAGTGATGATTGTTTTCCCATTCAGACATACTTGTTGCATCCCGGTTCAGTTTAGAAGTCACAAAATTAATTAGATTTCGTAAGTACTTTGAAAAATAACACCTGAACAGCAGAGAAATGCCACATGAATTTTTTCTCCACTGAGAAAATTCCTCCTGTAGTTTGGCACTAGGTCAAAAACAGATCAGTAGTGAACCAAAGAAGTGGGATATGATTCTTATGAGGTCTAAAGACACTGCTGCAGGAGGTATTATAGAAGGCCCAAAAGGAATCCGAAGTTTTTGCAGTGAGTAAAGCAGATGACACAGCATATACATCTGTGAGAAACCAAAATCCTTTTCTGGTTTTAAATACTATGAGTGGTCCTTTATGTACCTATGTAAGGATGTGGAAAGATCTCTAAAACTTTGGTTCCATGTGTACAATAACATGAAAGTCATATGCCTTGTCACTTGGCTGAACTGGGATACATTTTGCAGAGGGCCAGAATTTGGTGTGGGGTATATGATGCTCTGAGTCAAAGTCAACTAATGTCAGTGGGGCCCCATCTGCTGTCTTCAGCAGACTTTGGATCAGGCTCATTGCATACTGATAAAGATCAAGCAGAAGGGGGCCTTGAATTCTCATTCTGATTTATGCTGAGTAATTGAATACAAATATAAAAACAATATAAATAACTTCAGAAAGGTCACTTGGCTAGTCAGCCTAGGAAATAAATTTAGAAGTCTTAGGTAAATGTTTAAACTACCAGCAAAAACACTTTTTGAAGGCATGAGACAACTGTTTTATGGGTTTTTTAAGAATTACAGGCATCATTCAAAATCTACATTTTTTTGCATTCCTAATGTAATAAACAATCAATAGGGCTTTTCAGCTCTTTCCTTATGGCCTCATCCTTCTATTGATCTCAGCTCAAAGTCTTCACCTCAGTAAAGTTGTGCACATATAAGGACAGACAGACTCAGCTTTAATGAGTTCCTGTATCAGCCTTGTCCATGATATATGCAAGATTATATATAGATCTGGAAATAGCATGTGACAGCTGCGTGCTGCTGCACAAGAGTGGATGGAGACAACACTCAACCTACCTGTGTGACCACTAAGTACCCTTTGGCAGTAACATATGAACCCATCTGTTAAGTAGTGCAAGAAATGGGGTTACCAATGTCTGGATTTCATTTTCAGAGGGAAGAAAGAGGAATATAAATACATATCATTTTCCTTTCTGGTTTGGCTCTGCTGTTTTTCTTCCAAGAGTCATAAGATTTTCTCCAACCTGGACAGGTCATTCTGTTCTTACTTGCATATCTTGGGAGATGATCTGGTCCCCAGATATTATATCCAAATCCTACATATGCACCAAGGAAAATTAAGTCAGTTTTGTATTTTGTACCTGACATGAAACAAGCTTTGGGGGATACCATTATCAGGGTGCTGAATGGTTTAGATACCACAGGTTGTACGTGATGACATTCTAAGTCAGGAATATCTGTACTTGCACCAAGTATGTCATGGCACTGAGGCCATGATATTAGCTGCACAAC
This sequence comes from Onychostruthus taczanowskii, assembly GCF_017590055.1. Lineage (NCBI taxonomy): Eukaryota > Metazoa > Chordata > Aves > Passeriformes > Passeridae > Onychostruthus > Onychostruthus taczanowskii. The sequence goes on from NW_024496525.1 coordinate 28,257,695, forward strand.
TATCAAAACTTTCCTCCAGGTTATGTTAAGGAGTAGAGCCAGAAGCATGATAACAGTCTAGGGTCCTGCTGAGGTAACTTAGCTTACTGAAAAATTTGTGATGTGATTGCAGAACATCTAATCTAAGTATTGATTAGGTACCTTGTATTGATAATGCATCATAAAGAAGCTGTAGTCAAGTCACCAAAATAGTTGAAAGCAACACTGGAAGACAGCACTGATCTTAAACCCAAATAACCCAGATCTCCCACTTTCTACTCCAGTATTCTACTAGGCAGTCACTCACATCCTTGTGTTTACAGTATTAGAATCTCTGTGCTGCTTACCACAGTGAACTCCAAGCATCTATTCCCTATTACCTACAAAACTATAGTTTACCGATCCATTCCCTCAACAGGAAAATTTGTTTGCAGTGCAAGTCCCCAGTCTTGCCCACAATTTTAATTTTAATCATATGACATTCCCAATGATGGAAAAGGTCCTTTCAAGGTTAAAGATTAGAACACGATTGTTTACAAGGTTTACTTGTGACTTTGTAGCTAATAATACCTACAAAGTCTAAAAGGTGGGCAATCATTCCTTCTATTTCACCTACATGGAGGCTATGTTCCTACAGATGTTTAACTATGTATTTTCCCTGATTGATACAATATATTAAATTATTAATTAATGCAAAAACTTAAGCCATTTAATACTCTTGAATAATATAAAAGGAAGGTATGTATGTTTCCGACTCCATCAAAGTAATTTTGCCTTAAACTGTGTTCTTGGTCACCTGACAATTGCCTGGGAGAAATTTTGTAGGTCTGTCTTTCAAGACAGGAATCTGTTGTTCAGGTTGCTCTGTAGAAAGGAGCATTATTTTGCTTAACTGCATTTTCTATGTCATGCACAGAAAGGTCGCAGCACATTCAAGACCAGTGGGAAGGAAGAGGGAGGGAAAGATGAGAGGAATGACCACAGGAACTTGGTGTCTTATTCACTCTGTCCTTTAAGAAATAATATTTTTCTTTAAAGAAAAGGTGGAAGTATCAAGAGCTGCAAAGAAAGAGGAAATAGTGTTGGGATCATATGAATGCTGTAAGGAGAAGCTGGTGTGTGGGTCTGGTTAGGAAATGGAAGGAATCCAAGATTCCTTCCCAGCTAAGGGAAGGATTCCTCCCAAGATGAGTCAGGACCCAGCCTTTATGTCTGTTTTATATTCATTATTTAAAATGGATGGAGAAACACAGAAAAATTCTACAGTTTAAAGAGGTCTTCAGTTCGCCTGATTCACTGGCGTATTTGAAGGCAAAGAAAATGTAAAATCATTTTCTACCAGTGCATTCCCTTTTAATTTTCTGTGACGGATGTAAAAACAACATTATGACAGCGATGAAGAAAGTGACTGCCAGAATACATTGGGCTGCTATGCTTCATCCTATCTACAAACCCAAATAACCCAACCGCACAAGTCTTTTTGAGACACTATTTCAAATTTGTGGAAAGGAAGGTAGGAAAAAAAATACCCATTTGCCTCAGGGAATACAGCCCCCTCTGCTTTGACTTATAAAAATATCACTGTTAACATAACTGATAATTCATACATGATACCACTTAGCAAATGAGAACATTTACCTCTTTAACAGCCCTGTGATACAGGCCCTGTTGGGTCAAGTTCAGCATCCCCGGAAGCACATTTACGCATGATGAGCTTGAACATTTCTCTCTATCTCTTAAGTGGAAAAACAAAATAAGTAAGTGACAGAGAGCACTGGAAGAAAAGCTGCAGCCAAATTAGGACAAAAGCACAAGTAATCATTGCCCTTTCTCTCTTTACAGTGAGCTTTTTTTGATCATTCCTGCTTTGTTAGAGCAATATTAAAGGTTTAATTCCCTAACCCTGGCTCACACAAGCAGACCTTTTGCAAGCAGAAATACCCCATGAGTTTAGTGAAATTAGTGCTGCTATATAATGGGATTTTTAAAAAGGACCCAGGTGGAAGCCACTGGTGGTAGATATTAGCCTCGTATCTCTGAAGGAAAGTTTTTGTATCATTTTCCTTGTTACTGAAAGCCACACATGAAATTAAGATATGATTAATTGGAACCCAAGGCAGTGTTGTATGTTAGAAGGTCTGCATCATATCCTCTCCACTTTAATGATTAAAAACATTATGCCTTGATCCTTATTTACAGCAGACAATCACCATTTTCCATAACATGCAACCAAACCTTCTGCTTTGCTGCTTGGGGCCGTACTGCAGCATGGCTGGGACAGGGAACTTCAGGAACACTTGAACAGAATTGGTTTCAGTAACACTGCCCTGTTTCTGTAAATGAAGGGTCCTCATTTTCTTCTGCTAGATGTGCAGGCATGCCTCACTAACAATTACTGAGGGTCATAGGCAAACAATTTCTACACCTACTGTACATAATAATTGTCATGAGAAATTATCTTCACAACCTTCTAAGCTTCCGTTTGCAAACAATGATCTATATGATAATAATATCTCTATAGCTTACAATGCATACACATTAGCCTGGTGTATACATAGCACAACTTTCCATAGAGATGCCCACACTGATCATCAAAACTTTATTCCATACTTTATAGCTGGGAATAAAATGCTTGGCATGTTTTTATCAACAAAACACTCATTTTCAATGCCTCTGGCTGCACATTATTCTTGACTAAATGGACATGCTACAAACCTCCTACATTGCAACATATGGCTTTCTTTCATACTTCAGAAAGAGAAATTAAACAGACACAGGCATTAATACTCTCTATTGTGCTAAATGAAGAAGATTTTGTAGTAGTATATCTTATAATATGGTTGCTTCAAGAGATGCTTCTTTAAAAAACAGAATATATTTACATTCAAAATTAAGTATTATTTTCTCCCTATTTCTCATAATCCTTTAATATGGCAGACGTGCACCTGATCATGCTGTTTCCCATACAGCAAAGCATGTTTGTGTGCTGTTAAGTGGTAATGCATTTCATGTATATGATACCTGCACTGCCAAGTTACCTCTTTTTCTCTATGCATGCTGCAGGAACACTTTTAATGAGTTATTTTCCATTAACAACATTTTCATACATGCATGCTATTCATAAGAGGAAAACAAATAATTTTGCTTTGGATTAAGCTCAGTTTTAAATAACAAGCTGCGTTATCAAAGCTCCCCCCTTCCTGAGGCAGATGCACACGGCTGTGTACACATAGGTACACACACCCTCAGAGAGCAGAGCACTGCATTTTCCCCTGAGTATTGTGTGTCCCCTGTAGCCCTTTAATGCTTAAGGCTTAAATGCTAAAACACTAAAAACAGGTGTACCTTGACCCTCTGAAGATCTGATAAGATCTGACTGGATCAAAGGCCAAGGTCACTTGAGTCATGAGATTGGCTGAGTGATATTATTTTTGTCATGGTTCCAAACCGTTGAGAGGTAGGACTCTGATTCTGGCACATGAGAATCAAATGATATGATAGTCTAGTTATTAAATATGACAGATAGAGAAAGCTGTATGTTGCACAGCTACTCTGTGATTAGTAGCCTATATTTTACAATGTCACTGCTTTGAATGCTGTAATACTTCCAAGATTCTTTCAAGAACTAAGGCTTTTGAATTTAAAAAGAAACAATAAAAGAAGATAGAGATGAAATCTGGTAACAGTTCTGTAAGATTTCACAGCTTATTTTCCCAAACAGCATTCTATTTCAATAATTCAACTGTAAAATGAGTTCTCTACCACCATTTTTTTTTCCTTAGGATCATCTTTAAATTTGCTATTTTATTTTATTTTAATCAGACAGATGAATAAACATCTGTGGAACATTAGAGGAATGCAAAACAAGAAAAGTTAGCTCTATCTTCTCATTTTCATGTTATGTTTGCAAATAGATGCAGCATTTTAAATCCAGCTCATTCCCCTACAGGTAACCTATCTTAAGAATTAAGGAGGAGCCCCAGCAACAATAAAAATGCCCATCTAACCTATGTATCTCAAACACTATCTTTTCAAGGTAGTCAAAAGTGAAGCAGTTTGATGTTTAGCATGGCATATCTATAACTTACACATCCTATCAGTTCATTCATCTGTAAACTAGATATACTTTCTTGTCTCCCTGATGCCTTACTAATGTTTTTAAAGGGCTTTGAGATCCACTGATGAAAGGCATTTTAATAGCATGCAGTATCATTGTCATGGGCATCTTGAGTGCCTACTTGCATTTTGAAAATGCACTCTTTTGTCTTTAGAAGGTGGCCTAAAACTCTAATTAAATCAGAAGATTTTTGTGGACTGAGGGATTGTGCAGTATTAGATAAGTTAGCAACAAACCCATCAAGTAGTCCAGGAGGAAAAAAGTAAAATGCAATCAGGTAATCTTACAATCAGCAGATAAAAGCTAAATAGAAACACATTGCATAGCCTGTAACTATAATAGGCTAACACTGCATTATTTCCAAGACATAACTACTGAACACAATCAGGAAGAGAGCGAAGAACCGTGAAACACTCAGTGAAAATGGGATGAGAAGGGAGAACTTGCATTCAAAACTTGGGATTTTCTGTTGTTTCTTCTCAAAGAATGGATGACTGCTTGATATAGATAATATAAATGGTGATATTAAGGCATGTCTGAACAGGCAACAGTTGCTACTGTGCTTAAGACCAGAGCTGGAAGGAATGACTCTTTCTATTTTGAGTAGAAATGGGCCCCCAGTCTCTAAGAATGTGTGCATGATGTATAATAGATACCTGTCTGATATAATTAATTATATTTTTCCTAAATTTAACATTGCCTGAAGGGTAAAATCATTTTGCTTGGTGAAATCCCTCATGCCACACAAAGTCTGTGCACAAGTCAGATTTAATTGCTGTGATAAAACCACAAGAAAGACCAGGTTTGCATTAAATCTATAACCACATCTAGTGAAGAATAGCTTTAATCACCTTTGAAATGGTGACCACAAGATAATTAAAGGGAAAGTGTTCTCATTAGTAATTATCCAGGAATATCAAATCTCAGTTTATCTTGAAGTCCAATTTAAAATGACTTGGCATGGTTTTAATTTTTTCCTCTATTTCTGAGGTTATGAATCTCCTAGAATTTCTTCTGTGAGGGTGGGAAAAAAATTGAGTTTGCCCTGTGGAATTCCACAATCCACTGTCATGCTTCCTTTCCTGCGTCTGTGGTAGTCAGAGTACCAGGTAATAGCAGTCACTTCTCATTGATACCTTTGCCATTTTCACATTCAGGACAAACTGAAAACTGAAGTTTTTCATTCTCAGTAAAGACAGCATTACTTGTGTTTCTAGGAGATGATATATCTCATTGCTTTTATCACTGAAGCCTCTTTGGTGTAGTTTCTCTGCTCCTGGTAACAAATATTTGATCTCTTGCAAATGTGCTTCCAGTGGAAAAGGGAAGCAGAGTCTCACTTGAATCTGAGTGATAACTTGCTTTAATTTGCACGTGTAAATCAGCCTTGAATCTGAAATTTTCAAACAGCACACAACACCACCCCAATTCTCCAAAATCAAAGCATAGCTCTGACTCCAGGCTTTGACAAGAGTCACCTGTGTTATGAAATGACCCTAACCAAAGAACAGCACAGGGAGCAAATTCTCCTGCTTCTCACGTTGTTTCCTCTGTCTGACCCGCTTAACAAATCTAACATACCACGTCTCATTAGACTCAGCCTTTACTTCACTGTAAAGAAAATGAAGTTGGAAGACTATATTTAAGAACACCAGATAGTGCTAACAGCACAGCATGCTATGTGTAGTAGGGTAAACCATGCTTTACAGGAACTTCCCTCTGCATAATTTCTGTGTTTTCCTCCTCCTTTCCTCTTTACACACCTTAGCAAATATGCCAGGAGGGGGGATTCTGATCTGAACTGCTGCCTATGAAATTTCAGACAGCTTGATTTTTGGCTTGGCAAAGTTTGGTAGAGGTCACTTTTAATATTAGGCTTATAATGAAAGGATTGTTGTAACCTTATCTATGTTATGTGGAAGAGATCAACATCACTCAATCATTAAAAACAAAAAACAAAACAAGAAAGAAAAAGGCTTCTCTTTTTTCTTTAAATGTAATTTAGTTTTCCTTCCCCCTTTCCTAAGTTTCATTGTGGGTTCACTGAGCTACTCTCCCCTTCAGGCAGAAATGGAAACCAGAAGAGTTGCATTCCTTCAGTCTGTTTCTGACAGCGAGTGTGGCTGCATCAAACTTAGCAACTAAGGGCTTGCCCTGCACTCTGTAGTGCAGCTGTGCAGAACTTGGCTGTTTCAGATCACAGTGCTTTCATAAAGACATTCACTAAGATTTTACTTGGTTTGCTGCTGCCGAATTGCAGTTTGAGATGGGCAAACACCAGAAAAATAAGGGGAAAAAAAGGTATCAAAACACTCAGTGAAAAACCTTGCATTTCATCTGTTCCTGTGTTGAAATTGTATGATGCTATGAAGTTTGCATGACAGAGAGAAATAAAAGAATTTTTGAACCTCGGCCCTGGTTTGCTTTGAAATGCTCACAGACCATAGCAAAACTTTCAACTGATATAAGTAAGAATCAAGTTTCTAATGAAACCAGGACATTTTGCATGGATTCAGGTTTCATAATGCAGGTCTCTTACAACTCTACTCTCAAAGGAATATATTCCTATCTCAAGATGGGATTTACATACTGTATGTAACTCCCCACATGTCCCGGCAAGATTATTACTTTCTTATATAGCCGTAAATCCTAGAGCTTTATGTTATGTCAAGGGAATGGATAATCCTCTCACTAAGGGCCAAATCCTACCCCTTGAACAGGCATGTCAAGGCCCAAGAGGTAAAAGAAACTCTATTCTTTGAGGAGATAGATTAGCAAGGCACGCCCTCCACAGTAGCACAGAAGATGCTCAGTTCACACTGGTGTGCCAGGGTCCTGAGTAAAAACATGGTCAGCCCCCATAGCCACACACAGAGCAGCACAGCAACCAGCAGCCCTGCACCAAACAGATCAGGGACTAGTTAGGTTATGTCAGTCATGTCCTGACACACACTATTCTTTTGCCTAGAAGCATCCCTGCAACTTAAATTCAAAGAATACTGGCCAATTAACATGGGTAATGTCAAAGTGTAGAAAGGATAAACAGAAGGCACCAGGTTCTGGACTCAAGTGCTATTCTCTTGCATTAAGAGGTTTTTGAGTGAATGCAGAATAAAACTTTATAGCTGTGCAGTACAATTTATTTTAAGGGAACCAGACTGGTGTTTTTCAGAACCTGAGTATTCTTCATTGCAATTTTTCTGGCAGCAATGGACAGCCTGAAGAATCCAATTCTCTCTGTACATATGCAGTTCTCTGTATACATACCCCCAGCACTCCCTATTATCTGCATGTTTTATTTCCATAATTCAGGATTCCTCCTGCCCTGCCCACCCCTGGGTGCCCTGAAGTGCATGTATGTGCATGGCATGAGGTATCAGTACACCAACAAAAAGAGGGACTAGAGAATTTCTGCATTTCCTAAGGAGCATCACCCTGGGAAGTGCAATCAGCCAGGAAAAAATCCTTGTCCCAAAGGCTAAGAAGAAAAAAAACTGTCCCTTCTCAGCAGCAGCCATCACATAATGATAGCTTGTTTGTGCCCTGCCTAAGCACTGCCCACATCAGGCGAGCACCAGAGAGCAGGACACCGCCTTGCTCAGACCTGATGTCTGACACTGGACTCAGCTGCCTTCCTTTCCCCTTCTCCCTGCCAAGCCAGGGCCCTTCCAACACACCCCTTTATGTTGTGCAGGAGTGGTGTGTATAGGAAGCAATTAACTCCCCACAGCTGGTCTAATTCCTACAGGATGGAGAGACAACTGTAGTCCCTTTTCTAGCCAGTTTAAGGATTAACTCCTTTTTCCCCAGTGTCTCAAGGGGGTGTGCACACTCTCAGGAGTTAGAGTACAGCTCTGAACATATTTGGCAGCTGACTTTCAGCAGCAGTTTTGCATCTGTCTCTCTTTATATATATATATAAAACATATTATCAGTAACAGATTAAAAACTAAATTCTCTGTTTAGACTCATTATCTTAGATCAGCTTCAAAAATAAAATCATGTCCTGTAGAGATTAACCAAAAGTATAGAAAAAGAAGTCCACACTCTAAAATCTTATTTCTTTAATAGAAGTGATTAATATATAATTGAATGATAGTATTGCAAATAATAATAATAATACATGGCACTTATATAGCACCTGCCATCTGAGGATCTCAGCACTTTTCAAACAGCTACAAAATCTCACACATGCTAACAACATGGCTTATGATCTTTCCTGCCTAACCTTTCAAAACTTTACATGCCATATGAGCGCGTTAAAACCAGGAAATGAATATGCCTGTGACTTCACAGAATTGGACATGGGTTTAGGTCTAAATCTGGTGCAAATATGTGCCCACCCTAAGTGAATCTGATCCCAGCATGGCTACAGTTAGGATATTATTGGGGTGAGGTAGATATGTGCGCATACATATTTAATTACTATCTGAGTTTTCATTCATTTAGGGAGTGTCTTGGTTCAAGGAAAGGGGAAAACTTGGTTCAAGGAAAGCAAAAGAACTTGTACAGCCAGAAGTTATCTTAACCTTATTCTGCCTGAGACACATACACACAAAAAAAAGAGTTTGGCCAGGTTAGACAGAAGATTCATTAATGTGCCCTTGATGCAGTCTCTACCACAGGTGCTCACATAAAGCCCAGCCAGATGTAAAAATCTAGATCAGAAGTTAAATTTCCTCCTGCAGGTATGTTGGCAAAGGCACTAGGTGCAGAGCCCCACACATGTACACCTGACTGGTGACTGGGAGGAGTTGTAGGTGAGTGATGAAGCTACATAAAACAAAGATTAACAGATTCAACCCATGTGCTTGGCAGATACATTAAAGTGTGCAGATTGTCATTATGTGCGGGGTTTGGAAAATGCAACAATAACTCCTGTCGAGAGGAATCAAGAATTAAACGGGCCAGACCCTGGTGCCCAGCTTCTCACATGGCCCTAAGAAAGTACACTGGCTGAAAAGGGACAGTGGTGGTTTATTTTAACTGGTGGTTTATTTTAACTGTCTCCTCAGTTAAATAGGTTGTCTCCATAATTCTGCTTTCTTTCCACTTCAGAGTAACTGTCATTATAAAAACAATAAATATTTTTAAGGTGATATTTAGTTCCATTAAGAGGCAATTTTAATGATCTAGTGATCTGTGTAATACAAGGAGACCCAGGTATGTGAGCCCAACAGCCCTTCACTAATCTCATTCCTGGCAAAGCTGGTATTATAGATTTGGTATCCAACCAAATGAGACCTCACAAAATACTCTAATGAAATTAATACCTTAATTTCAATAATATGATGTTCTATTGAGCACAATAACCCATTAATTGAAGATATTATTTTTCAGATATGCATCTATCTCAATACCAAATTCTTTTAAGAATGAGGGAAAGCATTCCCTCCCTTCCTTCCTTCCTTCCTTCCTTCCTTCCTTCCTTCCTTCCTTCCTTCCTTCCTTCCTTCCTTCCTTCCTCCCTTCCTTCCTCCCTTCCTTCCTTCCCCTCCCCTCAATACTCTTCAAGAGACATTTAATCCTCTTCACAGTAAAATATTGACTGAAAATTACAAATTAAGCACCTACTTCTAAAAGTCATGCTATCCAATCAGGAACCAGAAACTAACCAGGTGAACAGTCACACACAAGGAATAACTTAAAGTAAATAATCATAGTGTTCAAATTGCAGATAATTCATAGGGTACAGTTTGCTCACAAAAATAATTCAGCAGACAATTACAAATAATGATCTAATTTGGAAAATCGCAATCAGCTTGTCTGCATTACATTTACAGAAGAGCTGAATTTGCTGGATGAAATATTTGTTATGAAGAGTTCAACCAGCTCCACTATTTACTTCACAGAGTAGCTAAATCCAAAGAGCACACAGTGGAAACCACTGCAGAAGGGAAATATTTGCATATTATCTATGTTAGAAGTGTGCAATGAAAGTTGGAGAGAATACACAGCTAAAAAGGCATGCTAATCACCCTGGAAATCATAATGCAAAATTAGCATGCAGTAGATGCTAAATGGCAAGCAAATAAATGCAGACACGTGACCAAACCAGGCCCAAAAATTCCAGATCAGTATCTTACTTCCCCACCGATAGTATTTATTTCATGGGTGGGGGAATAGAATGATGTTGTTACTATTGTTGTAGGGCACAGACCAAGATGTCAGACTCATTTGGCTCACACACACACAAGGTTCCTAATTTCTCTCCCATAGAGATTGACTGATGTTACCAGGTTCATACTAGAACCTGATGGAGTGCAAGGTGTTTGGAGATGACTATGCAAAAATCTGTGGATTGCCTTGAAATTTTGAGCCAAATTTAGCAAAACTGAAATACAATTTACATTTCACAGTAGCCACATTTTTTTGGTTCTTTCAGAGGACAAGGCAAGAAATGGAGCAGGATACGCAGACACTGTTAGGAAGTCAGATTTAACCCTCTGTTCTGGATGAATATGTCCTTGTTACATTTTGGGATCTTTCTTTACAGGAGCTTGTCCTGTCTCATCTTACCTAAGAACAGTCAAAGTACGCCTTCCAGACCAGAATATTCACTTCTGACCTAGCTCGGGCCAAGTTTTAGACCAGAGGATATTTATTAGACAGCTTCACAGTTCTAAACAAACTTACATTGTTCCACAGCTTTAAGTAGGGAATTTCTCATGAACAATATAATGTCTCAATTTCACAATCCCTATTATAGACTTTATTTATAGTGCCTTGTGGAAAAATATTCTTAAAGCAACATTGGAGAAAAGGGTTTAAAATGAACATATGTTGAAGTTAATAAATTATAGCATTTCTTGTTCTCGTTTTCCCCCTTGTTTTGTTTCCCATGTTTTGGGACCAATCCCATTCAGACCAGGTCCAAATAAAACTGAATAAAAATTTAGGAGGCAGTTTGGGATCAATCCCATTTTAGCAGTACTATTCTTACTACACCAGGATGTTATGTAGTTTCATCTTTTTGTCTTTTTGAACATTGGCCATTGTTTCAGCCTCCAGAATTTGACATGCAAGTCACAGAAGCGTTCCAGATTTGGTTTTGACCAAAAAAAGTGAGATTTCGAAGGACCTCATAGCCACAGCATTGGTATTTCCTACACCATATAATACAGGAATTCTCAGTGGGAGTTGAGGCAGTAGAAAAATCCTGGGTGAGGCTGCATGAAGCTACAAACACCATTTGAAAACTGAGTTGTCTCACCACTCTGACCAGAGAATCTCCACAAACCACTAATAAATGTACTCCAGACCACAGCTGGGGAAAGGCTGAGATAGACAAATCATTTAAAAACCAGAACATGCCCTTCATTCACAGGGCTTTCTTTAAAGGGGAATGAAAATGAGGTACAGTGTCTGACAAAGCATTTCCTTTAGACAATACAATACTTACTTTTAATTTATAATCCAGTTTACTTGGCAAAAATTACTTTTCCTCCTCATTTCATTGCTATGTACTCTCTTGCCTCTACAGGGAGCCAGCTGGTCACCACTTTCTGCCCTAGAGGTAGCTGCTTTTCACTGGTGCTTTATATTGTTGTGAAGTGCTTAGGGATTTACAAGATGGAAGACACTATAAATGTGAGAAATTGTGGAGCTTGTTAAAGTTATTACAAAACTTCCACTTTGTATTAGTCAAATCTTTTCACAGCCACTTTACCACTGAAGTCATCAAAATGTCATCCATCCTTTCAACTAGGAAAGAGGGCACACCAGATGAGCCCTCCCCATTTAAAAGGCATTATCCATCCTAAAATTCTGTTCAATTTGGATGACTGATGCCTGCACCCAGTTTATCCCCAGTTTTGCTCACGCTCTGCAAATTTCAAACTGTAGAGAATTTGAACTATCCCTGAGAGCAATGTTGGTTAAACCCAGTCAAATAGAGCTATACTATTAAAATAAAATTAAAAAAAAAAAAAGGGAAAACAAAGAAACTAAAAAAAAACTACACTAGGTTGTTCAGACGAATCCACGTCTTAATTACCCTTTACTTCTCTCTAGATCTTGCATGTGTCAAATCATGAATGAAAAAATTTGATTTACAGCTCAGGACAGCATAGATAAAAACAATCATTACAGAATATGCACGTACACAAAACCTTCATCAGTTTAAGTTAGTCCAAATGGTCCAGTGAGGAAACAAAGAATTAACTAATTCATTGTGTGAACAGGCTGCTGGTCATTAGCAGCTCTACAGAATGAGACATCAGCTAAACTAAAACATTATTGTTGAAGTAAAAAAAAAAAAACCTCCACAATTATGACATTCAATTATTCTATTAAGTAAAATTAACTATTCTTCTTGTTCTTTTAAAAGAGCAAGATAAAGCACAGGATCCAAATAATTAGGTCAGCGGCAATGAATTCTGAAGAAAAGCTGTCTAGACTTTTATTTTCGTTTTCAAATTTGAGTGGTTGGGTTTAGTGTGCTTGTGTGCACTTGCTGCTTTGAATTCTCAGGGTGGTCACGTTAATAAGTTTGCCCCAGCAGGTAGAGTGAAGCCTGGATCAAGGTGTGGCGTTCCCGCTTTGATGTCGGCTGTCACGCTCAGCTGCCTCTCGATCTCTTTGGCTGCCATCAAGTCTGTTGTTGTGGGAGACCAGGTAAACCAGGGCTGTTCTGCTGTGTGGCACAACTCAAAGGAGGGTCAGTTCAGGTATGCTGTGAGGGGTTATGGTCCTCAGCAGCTAAATGTACAAGGAGATCATAACTTGTAAAAAACTTCTTTAAAAAAAGGCATTGATTTTCACTGGGCTTTTAGCAGAGGCCATAGAATGCGAGAGCACCAGCAATTACTGAGGTCTGTTTGTAAAAGGTCCTGAAAAGGGTAACTATACAGTGGAATGGCAATGGTGGACCAAGATAAACAGTGAGTTGGCAGGTATTTAGAGAATTAGAAGCACAGTTCACAAAAGGGTTATAGAAGAAAGGTGTGTGAGGGGGTGGAGAGTGGAATAAGGCTTTCTTCAACTGGGAATTTGCTGGGCATTCCAGAAACAGAACACTTTAAAAGCAATATTTTCCCAGCTTTTCTGTTCCTACAAACACTAGTAACTAATAGCAACTGTCTGCAAAGCAAGATGCAAAACTGAATGAGCAGTTTAAAAGGAAGACTGCAATAGTAGCCTTTCCTTTCCTCGAGCACAGGGAGGTCTGTTTCAAAGGGAAGCTCAGTAGGTGCAGTCTATTATTTATTAGTGTGACTAATGCGAGGAACTCCCATGGTTCACACAAGGAAGTTCTTCCCTGCTTATCTCAACATTCTGTAGGATAAAACCTTTCATGCATATTGTCCTCAAATGTCAAAAATGTTTTCATCTGAAAAAGAGGGTGGAAACCAAGTAGACTCATCCCAGAAGCTGAATCATCACACTGTATTTCTGACATGGTGCTATGATGTAAACTGTGACTGCTCTCAGCAGCACTGAATGCTGAAGATTTAAAAAATTCAACATTTTAACACAAATGTGAAAGCTTCTGTTTACCAAATACTTCATATCTTGCTCTTATTTTCTAGCCTTTACCCAGGCTGGTAAACTGATGGAAATTTTGATGTGACAACTGAGTATGGGACTTTTGAATTTGGTCTTTTACACTAAAATAAAGTAATAGGGTGAAAATGGAAAAAAAAAAAAAAAAAAGCCAGTAGCCTAACACCTTGCTAAAACTAAATGCCACAGCAATGCTTATGCATTTCTTCTATTCTGTCAAAGTTGCCACCTTGAGACAAACATACAGCTAAGGTCAAAAGCAGCCTTGCAAGGCTGCCTGAAACAAGCAAGCACATTCATCCAATGCCAGTAACTTCTGAGGATTTGGGGAGGAGTATAACCTGCCACATACAATCCAAACTGGGACTCATCTTGCTACATGGCTTTTTGTACAGCATAGTGAACAATACCAGTGGTCACAATAAAGACTATAATTTGAAAACAAGGCTGAAAACCCTGCAAACACTAGTCAATTTATTAATAACTTCTGAGGTTACGTATGGTAAACCAAGGAACTGCTCTGCTACCCAGCCTCAAAGTCCTGCACATGGAGGCTCCCTCATTTCACAATTGTTTCATGCCCCTTATCATGGAATCTCCTGTTCCATGGCTCATGCAGCTTGGACTGTCAATTACTCATTTTACATTTAGTAATTTCATTTTTGCTTTTCTACAAACCCAGGCGGTCACTTGGAACTGCTGTAGTGGGTGATTACTTGGCATGAGAGGGGCTCTACTATAGAACATGTGGAGGTGAATCAGATGGTGCGGCCCAGCCATGGTGTAGCAATAAATGAGTTTCCAGATATCAGAGAGTTACAAAATACGAGATTTTTCATCAGTTTCTCGAGAAAATGCAACAAAGTTTTCTGCAAGAAAAAAAAAAAAGTGTGTCATAAGGACAGCCTTTAAACACATTTTCAAAACAAAATTAACATTTCAAAGGTGTAAATAGTCCATACCTAACATTAAGAACAGAGAATAATATACACCATTGACTTAGAAACTGTGTATCCATCCACAATGGCTTGTAGGAAGTGATCCCATGATTCAGTGTGAGATGAGAAGATGTTACAGAGCATCATGTAGTAATGCAACACCACTTTAGTCATTTGTTATTTGATGTATGTTTGGAGTAAACTGCCAAGAGCTCATCAGCAAGGTTCAACCACAAGATATGTAGAGCTATTACTGTGGTCAGTTCAGTTCCTGAAGTCTATAAGTAATCTTATTTGTACTTCTATTTCTTTTTCCCCCCTTGTGGACTGTAAGTGTTCATTATTTTATCAGTGTTAACAATGGAATAGATGAGTAAAACTTCCAGAGGCATCTAAATGACTTAAGGACAATAAATCCCATTGGCTTTGGATTCTAAGTCAATTAGATGCATTTGAAAATTTTACCTTTTATCTGCATGCTTCATTAGTCAGATTTATTAACCAATCATTTAGGCAGGAAAAGGCCACAGCAAAAGGATCCCCAAAGTGTAAAATTTACAACACTGCTATCTATCCTCACCAATTGCCCAAGTTTAATTCTCTAATTTAATTCATTAATTAAAGAATATGCTAATTGACTGAAAAACCCAGGCAGAGGTTTTTCTCTGAGCCCTTTCCCGTTGAGAAAAATTGATCCCAGTTCTTAAAAAAATACACATATCAAGCATAAGACCATTGAAATTCTTTTCAGATCTGAGCTCATGTTTAGCACAGGAGTACTTATCCCTATTGAATATATTATTTCACCTGAACTTTCCCAAGAAATGGGATTTTCATAGTTTGCATTTCTCATCAGTTCTCCAGACCACTGAATTCCATTGTCAGCAAGTTTATTCCAAATATTTCAGCCCAAGTTATTTTCCACTCATTTAATTTCACTCATTTTACTTGATCTCTTTAGTGCTACCTAAAACAATTCCTTAATGCTTTTGCCAAGACTGAGCCAAATGGACGAGAAGCCTCAAGGACTAAGAAAAGCATCTCTGCAGAGCTGAGTGTTTGTGCTTCATTGTAATTCCCTTTTTCCATACAGCTGACATCTCTGCAGGTACCTTTTTTGCCTCTGGGCAATAGGGTCATAGGTTCATAGTACAGCAAAGGGGGAAGGCTGGAGAACTTCCCTTCCTCTTGGCCCAACACAGCTACGCACTGTATTTCTCTACTGTTCCCATCTGCTACATAAACATTTAATAGCCCACAACTGTTCTGAAAAGCTGATAAATTCTGACACATTGGCCCATTTTCTCATTTAAGACTACCGTATGAAATAGTATATGGCCTTTTCAGTGAGAGAATGCATGCAGGTCCCATCCTTATTTTTAAAATGTTTTCAATATAAAATATTTCCAATTCAGAGACAAATATCTTACAGAAACTATTGACCTCACACTCACGATAAAAAAGAAATCAAAAAACCCCCAAAACAGTGTGGGGATTATTTGCCTGTGAATATTTCTGTCTATTTACAGTAGATCAGAATTAGTAAGAGAGATAGAATGGAGGTTTTATATCATCAATTTAACATTAATTACCTAAATCTCTTTGAGGACATGTAACAAAAAGCCCCCGACATTTGTGTCACAAAGATTATTATAACATATTGCCAAGTCATAGCATTGCTGCACTGGTTGATAGAATTCAAATTCAAATCCAGGCTAAAGATGCTACAGCTGTCACCCTTGCCCAGAAAAGCCCTCTTAGGTTCAAAAGTTAGCCGTCCTCCTGCCTGCCTCCACCAAATCAGCTCTTGATCCCTAGAGATTACTAATCCTGACTTCTCTGCACATAGTTGACAGGAAGAATAAAGCTATTGTGCCTTCCTAATAATTCAGGCTAATCACATATTTATAAAAGAAAATTAGGAAGAAGTGATTAACTCCTTCCAGTTCAGCCATTGATAGCATAGAGTTTATAAAGAGGCAGCTGGAATAGCTTTAAAATGTGTTTAAATTTTAACACAGTGTTATAAAATAATAAATGTTTAAATAACTCTGTTTTGGTTTAGCCTAGTTGTCCAATGTTGTACCACTGTCACCAAGGAAACATGGAAAAGGGGGGTGACAGAGAATTGTGTTTTGGATGCATGTAGTCAACCTGAAAGTGCAGCTGTAATGCATGGCAGGTCCTGTTCAAGTGTCAACCCTTCTGAAGGAAAGTTGCTTTTCCAACATGTTTCAAACAACTGAAACAGAAAATTCATGTATGATGTGATTCATGTAGGATATGGCTTGAAACCCTGCAACTCTGAAAGAAATTATCATCCTTATTTTCTGCTTGTTTTAAAACATTGTGAATTCTAGAGTGATTCTGCACACAGTGCAATACAAAACAAAGAAAATGGCCACTACTCTTCAGTGTTTGCAGTCCTTATCTGTTCAGTATTAACAGAGTACAGGTAGACCTATAAATGGCAAACCAGAAAAGCCTCAAAAACTCTGGGATCCAGTGAGCTGTCATGGGCTTAGAGAGGAGCTGTTCCCTCATCCCTGGTATTTCCTGCATCTTCCACAGAGGTATTGGTTCACTCAAGATTTTCTCAAGTTCCCATTCGAGGAGAGGCTGGGCAGTGCTCAGTGACATCAAAGTGTAACAGAGTCACAGGCACACAGCACCTTTCAAGAAAAAAATCAGTGTTCCAGCAACTGTGGCTCACGGCATGAAAGGCCTTCTAGCAAGGGAGCAGGAAATGGCATATTTAAAGAGAGCAATATGCTAGAAGAAAATTATTACTGAAACCACCCTCATACTGTCCTGTCCCTAACGCAAGCAATTTAAAACAGTGTCTTCTCTGCAGTAACACCTTTAAAAATAACGTGATACACACATTTTTTTTTTGTTGAAAATCTTTACTTTTATCAGACACCACACGCCATGAATATTGTCAAAAACAAGTAACTTTTAGATTCTTCTCTATATTCTGACAATCTCTTCATCCAGATGAAATGATGGAAACTTTACTAATTGTAAATGATGGAAACTTTAGTAATTCTTTGAATATTAACCTTTAATCTTAGTCAAAAATAGAATGAAAATTCAATATTTCTATGGAAATCACAGTACGTTTTAGGCACTCCCTTCCCTTTGTCCCAAGTCCATCTTTATTTCAGCTTTGTTATTGAAACTGTTATTTAGGAGAGGGGGAAAGCAGGAAAGACAGACAGCCAAAAAGAAGAAAGAGCCCAACCATATTCAGAATTTCTGCTCATAGCAGGGGAAAGCTGAGGTTGTGGATGCAAACACAGAGCCTTATTGGCAAGGGTAGAATGTTTTCATGGGATGAAGGAACTGCAGGCTCAAATCATTTAATCTTTGAAAAGCCTCCATTTCACATTGCATTAGCAGAAATGTATTAATATCTTTTAAAATGTACTAAAATTTCTGATTTTCAGTCTAATTTCAGCATAAGATATGCAGCACTATATTTCATCCTACCTGTTTCATCACTGGACAGAGTTATAGCACTTCTTCAGTGGTGTTTAAGAGAGAAACACAAGGCTCTGAGATCCTACCTCTGCATCAGGATATGCTTTATGTGGGGAAACCTGTGTATTTCTAATGAAAGCTAAAATAAGTGAAAAAAAACCTGATAGAGCTCAAATGCATTTTACCCTGCAGAAATAAATCTCATTTGTTTATCCTGAGCAGCTAATGGGTTAAAAAAATGGTTCAGCACCATTTACCACTTGTTCTGACACCATCTGAAGAGTGGATTGTTTCTTTCATTTTTTTTTTCTTTTTTGATTCACCTCAGAAGGCTGAATTCATGTGTGAATGTATTCTTCCTTGTCCTTTATGCTTCCCTCCTTTGCTTCTCTCTCTTCTTTTCATAGACCCATGCAGAAAGCTTGTCATCCATCTATTGGGTTGTTTGGTCATAGACATAAATGGGTTTAAATTGAAAGAGTGTAGGTTTAAATTAGATAATAGAAGAGAGTCCTTACTCAGAAGGTGGTGAAGCACTGGAACAGGTTGCTCAGAAAAGTTTTAGATGCCCCATACCTGGAAGTGCTCAGTGTCAGGCTAGATGGGGCTGTGAGCAATCTGGTCTAGTGAAAAATGTTCCTGCCTGTGGCAGCGGGGTTAAAAGCAGATGACCTTTAAGGTCCTTTCCAACCCAAACCGCCCTATGATTCTATAAATCCCAAAGAAAACAGAAGGCATTCCAAAATATCATATGAAAACTAGAAGCTTGCAGTGACCTCTTAGAATGAATGAGCAGGAGAAGAAAGGGAATGTTGAGGAAAAAAGTCTTGTATACAAACATTTATCTTCAATTATTAAGTATTTATGGAGGAAAATAGCCGTAGATACATGATTGGCAAATTGGCTTATGTTTAAATAATGTGTCTAAAGTTTGACTGAGCATGGAAGTTCATCTTTAAATAAACAAATGGTACCATAATGTTACAGTCATGAAATATAAACAAGCTGCAGTCATGGTATCTGCCTGCCACACTAAAGTTGTGCAGAAGCATCTGAGTTTCCTTAAGCTCTTCCAGTGAACTGTGAAGAGGTTCGTATCAAGGAAAGTCACTGAAGTGTGTTACACTTACAGCTTTTCCTTTCATTGCATCTCAGTACCAAAGTCTGCAGGTGAACTGAGGTTGCTGGAAATGGAACTAAAGCAGCATTTCCTAATGTTACCTGAAAACCAGGTAACTATCTCTCCAAACACTTCAGTTCTTCAGCACTCATTGTGGAACCACACATAATGTGCCTCAGATGCAATACCCTCTTTGAGGTTCCAGAGACAGTGGCAGAAACAGGCAGGTGAGCAGGGAGTTTTGTTTGGCTGATATGCTGCTTTCATCTCTGTTGCTGAGCCCGTTATTACAGTGTGAACTGCTGGCAGCTGTCCATCTCTCTGGTCCCCATCCCTCATGGTAGCACATTTGCACTGCCAAGCATCTCATCCCTATTTCACTGCTATGAGGGCTGATAGTCACAAGAGGATTTTCTACTTGCTTTTTGGAGAAGTCAGGGTAAAAAGGTGGTGCATGTAAATCTGAAAAGATTTGGACTTGGTAACTGCATTGAGAAAAACATTCTAGAAAAAATGAATTAATACCTGTTAGCCCATAACCAGATTTGTCTTGTGACCAGAATGGTGAGAGGGAAAGCTGCAGACTTTTTTCAAAAGATAATTATAACTTGCACACTCAGTAAGGTAGGACTTGGAAAAGAAATTGATTCTGCTTCCTCACATCCACTTCCCCTCTTCTAAACCTTGCTCCTGTAGCAGATGGAGCTACCAACCCAATATTACCTACCTGCTTATGTCCATGGCAGTCCATTGCTTTGTTCTGGGCAACAGCAAATGATTTGAAAGGGTGAAGAACACAAGGAATCAGATCTGAAGCATTTTAAGGACTTATCAGACCACACTGCAAACAATGGAGTGTGCTATGGAAAGCATTTTTAGCTGGGGAATGCAGATGAGAAAACATAGGGATCGAGCAATTAAAAGCCTTGATTCTCCCCTCCCACCTCCAGCATATGGCAGGAAATTGGACCAGAATCAAGTGATGTCTCTCCTTGGTGGAGTCTGACTTCTGACCTCTAAGACAATGGAGTCACAAGCTATCCTGAGGCTTGATTGAGAAGCCACTTCAACATTTCCATAAGTCATTCTGCCATTGCAGATCTGTCACAATTTTGTCATAAAGTTTGCAGAATTCTGTTGACATTGTGTCATCTCAATAAATGCAAAGGGAAAAAAAATGAGTCGGGGCAGGTGCGAGCACAGATTTCAAGTCTAATGCGTGGGCTGCTGCATGTCTTCTGACATAATCTAGGCTCTCATACTTGATGTTTTTCTGGAGCCGTGGTGAACTCTTCCATCCTTTAAAGCGATCAACCTCATTTGACTAATTTGAGAAGAAAAAAAAAGAAAGAAAAACACTTCACTTCCCCTCTCAAAGCATCCTCGGCCAACTTGGATCTTTAAAAAAAGTAACTTAACGATTTGGGGCCTGATTGTCATTTACATGAAGGTCACTTCACACTGATCTGGCTGTGTAAATGGGCCATAAGTTACTTCTACACCCACTTGAAAGACCTCTTGTTCTTGCCAGAATGATGTAAAATAGCCTCAATGTAAGTGAGAATTCAGGCTCTTATTTTTAAAGCACTATCCCTTTATGGCAATGCATCAGTCAAGCACATTATATTCCACTCATTATCCTAATGGGAGCCCGAAGCTTGCAGAAGGCAAACAAAATGGCCACTGACAGCATTACAGCAACAACAGCCAGGACAGGCACGTTCCACTGCAGAAGGACACACAGCTTCCAAAACACCTAAATAACCCTCAGGCATTTAACACCTGACTAACTCTATTGACCACTTGCTTCAACACCATCACACTGGTAATTTCAGGCCCCCTTTCATCACGGGAAGGTGTAACTCACCAAGATTCAAGACATCTGCTAGTATAAGCTTGGTAAGACTTTTCCATGACTGCAGCCTTAGTGATTATGTTCCTCCTGCACTTGGTCCAGCTGTGCTGGGATAGCATTTGTGCAGCCAAGGGGACCAGCACAGGAGCTGACACTTGCAGATACAGCAGTTAACAATTGGGTCCACAGCTGAGAGGTTGTTCATGCCCTTCTGTACACAGGCAGCTTGGTGCTCTGTGGCTCAGTTTGCACAGAGGACTTGTCAACTGTGATGGTGACTTTGGACTATGCTTAATAGGAAACAAGTTGCAATTACCTGTATTGGATGGGCTAATGAATATGCAGTAAACAGGAAGAGGCTTCAGAAACTTTGGAACTGATGAGATTTCACACCAACATTAATGGGTTTCATTGCTTTTTACCTTACCCTTCAGTCATCCATCTGGTGGTATTTGAAGAGAGATTTAATATTCTTTAGTAGAAGTTGCATTTGTGACCTGAATGCTTTGTGTGAGAAACAGAATGAGGTAAGTTAGGAGTGAAATACAAAAGGCAAGAATTGAGAAAATAATTTGTTTAGGTAGAGTTTGGTGGCTGTATTGCATTTAAATGCACTCTAAACCCCAAAGAGAGCTCAAAGGGGTTAGAAACAGAGAGCTCAAACTGAATTGTGTGAAACATAATTTGAGCCCAGTCCAGACTTCAGTTTTGTGGGCCCTGGGAGAGCTAACACATTCAGATCCCCAGGCAGATGCCTCCCAAATCTCCATCACTAATCCCCTAGAAGCCTTCTGTTATTCTCTCATCTCCATGAGGCTGAAACAAACCTTCTCACCTTTGTGTAGCTCCCAAAGCAGGCAAACCCAAATTGTCTCTTAACTTTTGGAAGGAGATGGCAAAAACAAAATCTACATTAACTAGCTTTAATCAGTGTCTACTATTCCCACTTGTGCATCATTTCAGTCAATGACATGGTATTTAATAAAAAATATTCCATTTAATACCACCATACTGTAACTTTTAAAACTAAATATTTCTATAAAAGGACAAAAAGAAAAAGCCAATTTGTCCTGACATGCATCTCACCCATTATAGATTTGACCTTTATTCCCCTTATTCCTAATTTAAGGTCTCTTATTTTTCTCCCTAAGCAGTGGACTTGTATAAATCAGATCCCATTCCCTTAGATACACTAACCAGTCAGGGAGTTAAATTTTGATTTGGACTTCTTTATGTGCAATATACGAAAAACAGAAGATCCACACACTACTGTACCTCCAAAGTATGGTTTAATGCCTAAGAATATTCTTAGATGTTTCTTTAAGGCACAATGGGAGCTGCCTGACAAGAGGGAACTTTCAAGTGCCAGTGCTGCATCCTGTGGCCCTTGAAGTTTCTCAGCCTACAGGACCAAGAGCTGAATGGGGTCAACATGAAGCTGCTGGGCAAACTGAGGAAGGAGACATCCCACGGGCTACCACAGGAGCTTTCCCAGCCCTTCTCCCCAGTACTGCAATGGCCTGTGTCAGCTTCAATGTGTGGGCAACTTCCAGCACCTCACACCAGCCCTGCCCTCTGAACCATACAATTTTTACCTCATGGCTCTCAGCTTAGAGCTATGGCTTGCAAAATGCAGGCTGAAGGCAAGGAAAGTTTAAGGAGCTATGTCCTCAGCCTACCAGAAAGCCATTCTTTGTGCAATCTTCTTTGTGTGAGTGTAGATTGTCATGTCCAAAAATTACAATCATGAAAGTCCAGCAGGCAAACCAAAATAGAAAGGCATGCATTGTCATAAATGACATCACTGCAGCACACACTGAATATCCCATATCATCGAAGAGGTACTTTCTTCCACTTCTTTTATATGCTGAGAGTCCAAAGCCAACTCTAATGCCAAGAAATGTTTTTCTTTAGAACTGCTTTTATATTTGAACAAGAACAGTTGTTGGAGTAAAACACTCTGCTTACATTTGCCAGGACAAAACTGAATTTCTTATCTGGGGTAATAGCTGAGCTTTTAGTTCAAAGGCTGGAAGGGAATATGCAGTGATTTCACTAAACTCCCCCAAAATGCAGCTCTCTAAGGAACATGTTATCCTTTCTTTCCCTTCTCTGAGAAACAACTGCAGTTGCACCACAAACTTCATCAGTGTCTCACAAATTTGACATATTTTATTTCAACCTTGTCCAGACACCTTCCTGCACATTAGAACACCCTTCTCCCAAGAACAATACAAGTTTTTACTGAAAAAAAATCACCCTGAGGTGTCTACTTATGCTTTGTAAATAGCCATGTTGAATGGTTAATGCACATAGGCAATAAATTACTTCCTACTGCCCAGCTCCTTGCAAAAGGAGAGGTGCTTCCTTTACTTCTCTTATTTGGTGTCTATCTGACATTCTCTGAAATGTTCAAGAAATTCAATGTCCAAATGAAAGTGCCAAGTGGGAAAAGAAGGTAGGAAATAATTCAAAATGTGACAAGAACTGAAGGCATCTGATCAGTGTCTGGGCAGTGAGTCTGGGAGAGGTGTAATAGATTGATCTGGTTCTGCTCTGCAATACAGAGTTCATATACCCCATTAGTTATTGCACAAGTTTTTGCTGTGTCTAGAAAGGATGTTGGAGGCTTCTGTTCTTCTAGCTTTTCTCTTTTGATGTCCTTTCTGCAGACACAAAGAAAGAAGGGAACAGAAAATATCAGCGCTGGGAATGCCTATTGTTCATGAAGTAAGGTCAGCAGAGACCAGAAATGAGAAAAACTGAAGAATGCAGATGGGGTGGGACACAGGGAGCTTGTGTTCCAGAGCAGCATCAGCGTCACCCTCTCCTCTCTCCCTAGCAGGATCACAAAAACAGCACCAGCTGGCCCTACTAAGATACTGAATTTCTGGAAGCAACAGGCAGCCCTGGAGACTTTTTGCCCTTACATATATGAAAACCAAAACCAGAGATACTTTTTAAAATGTTGAGTGGAAGTGCAACATCAGCTTCCTACCCTCATTTTTGCTGAGAGGTACCATGAACAGGCCTCAGTTCTCTTCTGGGACAGGATACAGAGACAGATATGCCCCTCCAGCATTTTTTTTCAAATATCCAGAAGACATTTCAAAAACCCCAATTTTCTCCTCTCACCTTAATTTTTTCACCTGTTTTCCAAATCTGGGACTACAAATCAGCTTATTCCAAGGAAACAGAGTTCTGATTTTACTGGCCATTTTCTCTTATTCAATTTAGCTGCTGCTGCTATCTCTGTTATTGTATCCATTCCTGTTTTTCAATCAAACACCCAAACAGCCAGCCTCTCAAGAACACACCACTCCAGATTCACTTACTGTCATGACTTAATAAGCTCCAGCTCCAAAAGGTGTTTTTCTCATGAGATTTTTTTGAATCAAATAAGTGTCTTCTTTCCTGCCAGTGCTGGTGTGATTTGTGACTTCACCTGTCATAGTTCAGACTAAGGGGCATCTATCTCTCTGCACAAACAGAAACCTAGCAAAAAACCTCAGGTTCCAGCCCTCTGCTACTTGTACAGCTGCTAGGACCATCACCCAGACAGGAATTAGCAGCAGACTGCAAAAAACAGCAGGAAGCAAAGTTAGTGCTGTTCATAGCAAATTCCAATGCCAACAAAAAGCAATGAACAGGGCATACCCTCATCACCCCCTGGATGAGCAGTGCTAGCTACCACTCAGATCTCACTGGAGGACATTACACCCTGTTTTGCCTCTTATTCCATGAATTCTGGCCACTGTTTCTCCATTCCTTTTTCTGGGCAGGACAGGACAGAACTAGACTGGTGTCATAGCAAATTAAACCCTGTTGTTTATGCCACAATGCCTGCGAATTTGGCAATCTTTCTGCTGGTAAATTGACAAGTTGTTAAATTACTTTTTTCTTCCATAAAGGTTAGCCATAGGTGGACAAAGGTGAATTAATTCTAATATTGGCAGCTGAGTTACGCATGCTACGCACACACACATGCACAAAAATCCTCATTATTAAATCACAAAGCAATTAAAAAATTAAAAATTTCATAAGACCTCACATAAAAGAAATACAAGTGTTTAATGATGGATTATAAAGTGAAAGTGAGAAAAAAGTAAAAGCTCAGCTGTCTCAGGGGCTTCCCTTGCAGCCTGTGATACTGATTTCTGTCTTCACCCTCACACAAGCCGCAAGAGCTAATAAATTCCTGGCTCCCCTGCCTGGGAGCCAAGGCCGATTAATATCTGCCTACCTTGTTACCTAATTCATTATGGAATAGCAGTTAATTTGATTTGATATTATTTTAATAAAATTCTGTAATATATTAGATTGTTTCAGGCTATCAAAATAATTTTCCAATTATTACGGTTACTCAAGCAAGTCTTTTTTTCCCTTCATGAGCGGCAGTTGGTCTGACTCAGAATACATTAGCTCCTACAGCTTCATCCTGGCCAGAGGAATACGAAGTATATGCATGATTACACCAGAAATATTATTGCCAGTAATGTGAGCCTGCAGATCAAGGCACAGAGTCCAGATTGATGTGCAATTACAGGCCCCCATGATGTCATGACATTGCTGATTGCCCTTCATCTGCAAATGAGTTAATGCATTAATATACATATACATGGTTACACATACACATATGTGCAAGCATGCATGCATGCAAGTCTCTGTTTTCTGTATCTTGATCTGTACCTTGATCTGTTATTCTGTATCTGTGTTTGAGGGGCAGCAGTACACAAAGGCAATGGGGGATAGATGCTGCATCTCACAGGAACTTGTGTTACTTACTCCTGTCGTGGACAGTGCCAATCTGACCAACAGGAGAGGGTGGATGACTTTTGCAAGCTGTGGGAGCTGCCTTTTCTTGCTGCCATTACTTTTGACCACTTCAACAGATACCAACAGAGGTATTACATTCCTACTGAGGAAACAAACATCAGGCTGCTCTTTTTTCCATTTCTCAAATGCCTAGGAGACAGAGAAAGGAAAGGACATGGGTGGAACTTGATTGAAATAGGAAAAGGCAGCCTAGACAAAAGAGCAGGTGCAAACACAGCCATTCCATTTGCAGATGTGCTGAATGTCATAACATTTGTGCCTGGGTACGTGAGAGCATCTTCGTCATATGCTTATGGGGTTGAGAGGGTGCCATACCAAGCACCTTCATGGCTTGATCCTAGTTCCACAGGACTGGGTCATCATCTTCCCTAGGGGCAGAACTGGGTCTGCATCACTAAATTTATAGAGTGCAATCACCAGCAATAGAACTGATTAGCTGCTATGTCTCACCCTTTCTACAGTACTTCCTCAAGGGGCTTCTGCTCACATGAACATAAAAAATACCCGTACTTCCATGCTGTGAGCAATAGGGTCCTGAATTCTAAATGGTGGAAGATGTTGCTTTTTAATCAAAAATAAGAACTGATGGGACCAGTTGACTCTCTTTTAGATCACCATTCCATGAACACCTGACACAATCCCTGCACTCCTGAAGCAGTCTCTCACCCTACTGGGGCTCATCCCATGTCAAGTTCATGAAAAAAGTTCATGAAGGATTGCCATCTTGCCACTCTGTTCTACCATTTCCTTGCCTGGACTGAAAAAAGAAGTGCAAGCAACTAGAGTTTAAGCTGACGATCATTTTTAAGTGATGGTTTTCTGCCTTATACAGTACATCACAATTTCTTTTTCATATTCTGCTTCCAAAAGTGGTTATTCCCATTCCATTCAGTGCTCTTAGAAGAGTGGTGGCTGACCCATGGGATGTATGTCAAATATGATTTACAACCTTTTTCATGCTTCAGCAGAACTCAGCAGAAGCATAAATGGATCAGAACATACCATACATATATGAGGAAATACAGCTTCTTTTTGTTTTGATATTTGTCAATTGTCTTATTATTTCCATTGCTTAGCTATCATTAAGAGCATGAAACAGCCTTGCTAATCACAGGATGTTGCCACAGCACTTATTGTGCAAAGAGTTTATTATTGTGAATTAACTATATGCAACCTCCAAGTGATAGCACTACCATATCAAAGGCAGAGGTTAGTGCAATTTCTCCTTCTGCACATTAATTTTTATTAATTAATGTCCATATATAATTTATTTGGGTGGATTTAAATTGCTGAAACAAAAATTATATTTTCTACCAAAAGGATATTAGTGAAAGATGAGAGGATGGTGCAGATGCCTAACATGAGGCTATTTGTCCCTCTAATCCTGGACAGCAAAAATGTTTCTAAATTTTCCTTTTAAAATCATTGCATTTTTCTACAAAGTAAATTTTTGCTAACCCTTACAGCATAAAAATATAACAAAATTATTATCTTGTCACAAAATTCAAGTATCAAAAAAAACTCTGGAAGCATTCACGGTTTTAAATACATCCATTTCTAAAAGGAAACTTCTCATACAGCACTCAATGACTAGAAAGCTGGCTTAAAGACTGTCTTTCACCAATTTTTTTAATATACAAGCTTTTTTTAGATGAGTAATATTTTTTAAATATTAATATGTTTTAAATGTATCCATTACATTTTAAAATCAGGCAAAAAGACTTACAAAGGCTTCTGACTTTATCTTTTAAAAATATCTTGATGTCATTAATCATAACTAAAGTTTTTCAGTCACTCAGTATTAGTGATGCTGAAGTGAATTAACTAAAAGGCTTTCATGCTTCTTGATCTTATATCCCATGCCTGAAACCCTCATTCATTCAAATCTTTCTTACTCACGTAAGTTGTCCTATTGAAGTCAGTGTGTCTGAGCATGTAAGTGGGGTTTGAAGAGAGGCCTTTGGCATATAAAAGTGGGAAACAGAGTTGGTTCTCATGATTCTTGCATAGAAACTGGTAGGTTTACATTCTTTTCAACATCTCTAATGCATAATCATCTAAAATGATTTTAGATCCTTGAAATTGCTACAAGATGGTTATAAATTCTTTGTGTGGACAACTTTTCCATTTGGTGGTAAAACTGGAAGGCCTTATCACTCTTTTATAACTTTCTATATAATTTTTATGAAGGCAAACATAAGGCATCAAAGACTGTAGCCTAAAAACTCCTCTGTGATCCAAACCAAGTGGCAAAATTAAGTCCTGAAAAAGTTAAGAAACACATCTGGTTTATGGTCTGTTTAGGCAACTTGGCCTGAGAACATAGCACAGGAGTAGATTGATGCAGAATAAGGCTCAAATTTAATAATCAAGCTTGGTTACTGAATACAGCTATAAAGATGGATAAAATGAAAAGTTTGTATTACATGTCTCCACTCATCACGTAACAAAAGAACATGAAATAAGAGGACGTTTTGAGACTAAAAGAATGGTCTGTGCTGAAAATACATCAGATGTAAACAATATGGAATAAGACTTTAATACAACAATAACTAAGGAAGAAAGTGGTGTCCATTGCCTAGTAATGGGAAAGGAACCTTAGGCCCAAGCAGCTGTCACTCTGTACATGTGCTTCTTTTTATGCAAGTGACAGAAGATCACAAAATCCTTTGTTACTTGGCTTCCAGGAAAGGGCTCTGCCAGCATATTACCATTGTAGAATCTCTTTTCTCCACCCTTCTTCCTCAATCCACCCCTCTTCCCTCTGGGTAGTCTTTTCTTGGCTGGCCAGCAGAGTTGGTTTGGTAATTCTCTATTCTTCTTGTTCTTCTCTGATCAGAAGTCCTGCAATACAGTCCATCCTAAATGACATACAGTAGAAAGGAAAATTTAATTGAAAAATTACAAACTGCTACTTCAGTAATTATTATTGTATACATTCTTTGGCTATTACATCTTCTGTGAGTCACAGGACTGAAAATCCAAAAGCATCAATAATCCTGGGATCCTCAAAGGTTCTTCCTTTGAAGGAATATTGAATTACAGGAGCTGGGATATGGAGATTCCCTGATAGGGGGGAAAATCCTGAAAGTGATATAACCCTGGGGAAATGTTCTCACAATAACTGATGACAACCCCAGCAGGGAAGATTTAATGCAGTTTTATTCCATGGTTGGGCTCTCTGAATTGTCCTGTGCAAAAGTGTGGCCACCCTGAAGATTTGTCTATCTAGACATCTGTCCTAGGTGTGAGCATGACTACCCAGCTCAGCCCCTGACTCTCCTGCTTTGACATGCCAACCTGCCAGCATCCCTTCAGAACTGCCTGTCCCAGCTGGCCAGCCTCGTGCAAGGTCTGTGGGCATACTGACCTTCCAAGCATCTTTCCCTATGAACTACTGGGTAAAATAATCAAGGAATATCCCCTTACTAGTGTGCTCCTTTCACTCTGACTGCTGTTGTACTTGGTGAAACACAAGCACTCTACAGTCCAGGCTGCTCAGAACTAAGTCCTCTTTATCATATGTAATGGCTTGGAGAAACGTTTTAGGTTAATGTTGTTGCACAGAATTCCTGCTAAATAAGTGCCATGGTATTTTTTTCTGTGATTTTTGGGTTTTGGTTTGTTTTCTTGGTTTTGTTTTGTTTTGTTTTTTCTTATGAGTATATCACAGTATTTTCTTTCAGTAACTTTCTTTCCTAATATATTTCAAGAGTACATGGACTCAGTTTCTCAGTTTCTCTTTTGTTGTTTTTTTGAAGACTTTTGAAGACTCTCAAATAGATAACTATGTACAAGAGGAACAAAACTCTGATGAGATCAGTCTGTATGGAGAAAGCCTCATGCAGTACAGTGATTAATGCCTAAATTTTCTATAGAATAACAAATACAATCATCATCATGCTGATTAAAAAATGGTCAGTTAAAGAGAGTTCACAACACATCCAGAAGGAGGGAAGAGCAGAATATATGTTAATTGGTTCACAAATGTTTCTTGACCTCTGAAAAACAGAAGTATTCTCCATGTTTAGGGGCCTCTACAATTAACACAAGGAATGTTCTACGAAAACAAGTGGTACATGTTCTGGGGCATAAATTATGGTTAATGGTTGAATGCACCAGATTAAAAAAAAAAAAAAAAAAAAAAAAAAAAAAAAAAAACCAAAAAAAAAAACCTATTATAAAAAGAGAATCAGATTTTCTCTCATGTTAAATTTTGAATTTTTAAATATAGGTTCTTAAGCAAATAATTAATTATATCTATTTACCTAAGGCTGAGGCTTCAGGTTCATTAGAATAAAATGTATATGCATAACTGATTTCAGATAAAACTGTAACAGAGCTCTTTCAGTGAATTGGAGAAAACAAATGAATGAGGGTTAGCAGCACTGTCAAAGATGTCAAGAAAAGAAACAGAGTGCATGTTCTGCCTTAGTCTTCCTGTGTAACTTTTGACGAGTCATTGAATGTCAAATTTCCCAGCTGTAACACGGGGGCAACACCATTGCCATTTTCACGTGGGTGGTTAGAGGATGGACAGGTTGAGATAATGACCTGCCCCTGAAAGGGGCCTGCAGAACCAGTTGTACCTTCAGCAGTTTGTCCTCCTGCTCAGCAGAAAAGGAGAGGCAATGATCCTGGAGATGAGTGGTTGCACAAGAGACATAAAAGTCAGGTAATTAAAAATCATTGGGTAGAACAGTGATGAGTAATTGCATTCTCCTTACTTAAAAAATAACTCCCTGAAGCTTCAATTGGATCTAGATTTTTTTTTCCTTTCATTAGAGGACAGCGGGTGTTGTGCTACATTGCTGTGCAATGTTAACGAGTTGCCATGTTTCTCCTTAAACATTGGCAAAGTGATTCCCTTTAGCACATAAAACAATTTGTGACTCTCTGAGGTGAAATATATAGATGGAAAATCAGCCATACCTGAAATGGCCTGATTTGTAGGAAGATTTCCATGGAAGGCAGCAGGACATGGTTCCTTGTAGGAGGCCTCAAGCCCAGCAGTGCCACCACACTGATTCACACCATCTGCCAGGCACTGCCCCAATTATTCCCTTGGTGGAATGGCCAATCACATGGATTTGTCAGCACCCAAATCTGTGAGTTTGGCTCAGGTAGAACATCTGCTTTTGCCTTCAGATCAGTAAGGTCTTTTCCACAGTTTGTGCTACCAGCACTGTCCTATAAGAGGTAAGCTCTTGAGAGGGTCCATAGTAAATCATCTGGAGAGAAATCAGGAAGGAATGCTTGAATCCATTTCAGCCATTTGTAAAGGAACCCCATATCTGAAGAGTGAGCATTTTCAGGACCCTCAGAAGCTCTATGTCTCCAGGCATATGGGGAATCCTTTAATTCTTCTATAAGCAGTTACTGGTTTTATTCTGAACTTATTCTAGAGGTTATGCTGTATCTCAACACACAGCTCTATGACTGAAATGCTCTGCTTATCTTTAGGGTACAAACTGACATGAAGCAAATTCACAGCTCATTGAATAGGAAGAACTGAGCAAAAAGAGCAGGACTGCAAACCAAACAAGGAGCTCTTTCAACTGGCTGCTACCATCAAATAGTTAGGTGGGAACACAGCACTATGGAAAATATTTTAAAAATTGTTTCTTCTTAGAAAGAAATGAAAGTTATTATTTCCCTCCAGAGAATGAGTAAGTCTTCTTGCATAACCAAGGATTGCTGCTCTTCTGGGTTTGTTTATTTTTATTTTTTTTTCAGCAGAGAATCTGCTTTGGACAAACCTTTCTGCATGTCATAATTTCAATTTCCTTTATATTCTTTTCCCATTTAAAAAATGATCATATAAACATGTAAAGTCACTTCACCCCTCTGTTGAGGTTATGGTGATTTGCATAGTAGTTATGGTTGTTAAAAGAGGATGGACTGAAAACAGGTTCTTCATTTTTACATTAAACATGAATCATAAATTAGGAAAATCAGAGCATAAAGAAAGAAGTCCTGGAACACCTGTAGTCTTCAAAAACTAGATTTCTTATCAGTCTATTTTAGTCTCTATTTTCTAATTTCACTTGCCAGCATAACACCTGAATGTTACATGAGAACTAAGCTGTCTTGTATCGCTTTCTCAAGCTTTGGCCATTCTGGGAGAAAGGGAGCTGGCATATACCTATACGGAAGGAAACAAGTCCCAGAAAATCTGTGCAGGTAAAAGAGAAGGTATCAGAATTTGTGCTGATCTCTCATGCCCAAGAGTTTATACTGCAGGCTTGGAGTAAAACCCTCAGAATACCTGAAAAGACATTAATTTCCACATAATCTTATATACTCAAATGACTTAAGCTGGTCATACACCAGCAGAGAGTTCTAGAAGTGAATAAGAATTAAATGAGGCAGGGTGATACCTGCACTTAAATTTTCCATATGATTTTCTTTTTTAAGGAGGTCAAGAGAATGATAATTGAACTCAAAAGAGAATGAATAACAAAAAACACAAGGGTATTTTGAGATTTGAGTTTTAAACACCAGAATGCCAGATCATGAGCTTAGTTACAGCAGAGAATATCTGAAGTAAATCCATTGACATAAAATCAAATCTGCAGTCACTGAAGTCAGTTACTCTGGATTTAGAATGCCATGACTGAGATTAGAATGTGGCCCATGCTGTTTAAATAAGGTCAATATATATGAATGAAAACAGAAATCAAGGCAGCAGAATGCAGAGAAACTGAGGTGATAAACAGAATGGAAGAGTTTATAGATGAGAGAATTACTTAGTCTTAGAAGAATAATAAAGATGATTAAGAGGTGACAGGACTGAGGTATTTAAACTAGTTGAAGATTATTATAAAATTAAGCTTGATGATCTATTTGAGTTTGTTGAAGATACCAGAACTTGAGGATTTAGGTTTAAGTAAAGTGGGAACATATATAAGAAGAATTTAAGGAAGTATTATTTTACAGAGACTGATAAAAAGATGGAAGGTACTTCATATTCAAATGTTAGAGACATGCTGCATTAATATTTAAGCAAATGCAGTAAGACTATCTGCAACTTAATGCAGTTAAGTGTATCAGTCAGTTTTCTACTTGCAAATAACCAATCATTTTTACAGAGAGCTAATTTCCACTGATTATTTCTCACCTGAATAGCTAGATCAAATCAAAGATACAGAGCTTACAGCTGCTCAGGTTTTTGGAGCGGTGTTGGTTTCCACAAGGTGCAGACGTGGTCCTGTGTTTTGCTTTCACTAGCAAGACTGGTGGACTCTCTCCAGCTCCAGGAGCTTGGTTGCATGCAGTGTCAGGGTGGCATGAGGAAGCTTACACTTCTGCTGTCCACACATAACCTGTTTGGTGGGTAATTAAAAGATTTTAAACTCCAACACAGTCAATCTGGCACCTTTCAACAACTCAAACTGACAGAAGCAGAGGACAAAAAAGAAAGAGCACATTTAATTCTTGTTGAAGCAGAAAAAAAATAATTACAGGGAAAAGATAAATAAGACCTATGAACAGTGTATCATTGTGTTTTTTGTATCTCTGAATCATTCCTGAAAAAGACAAAGCTCAGCCTAATGCCCTGCCTCCAAGCATCTCCATATATAATCTTCTGCCTTCCCTAATTTGTGCAGCTCTGCTATAACTCTGCTTAAGTACATTTTTCATAAGTGTAAATGACAAGAGAGTTTAATCAGTGCTGTGCATGCCTTCTAGTCAAAAGGTAAATCTGGAAAAGATAAAAATAAGGAAATAACCCAACAGTTTACTTCCACAGTCCCACTTTACATGTGGTCTTGCTGTCTTACTTTCCCAACTCAACAAGCCTTAAAAATGGGATGAATCAAGAGAAAGTTTCAAGTCACCTTAAAGAATGGCAATAGGAGAGAGTGTTAATATTTTATCATTTTCTCTCATATCAGATTGTAATATAAGATTCACAGGAAGTATTATGTCGGGCATATGTAAAATCTCAACCCAGTTCAGTTTCTTAAGGATCACCTTTTAACTCAGATTGTGGGGCTCCAAAATTGTTATGCAAATGTGCCTTACACAACCTGTTGGAAAAGTCTTGTCAAGAAGCCTTCATAAAGTGCCGCTTTTGGTAAGGAAACATGCAATTCTGATGGAAGGTTTGAGGTTGAATTTCCCCAGGACACAAACGCTCTAGACTCTTGCTCACCAGCAATTACTCTAACTCCTTTAAGCTATCACCACTCCCAGATCAGTTTGAAAAATTGCAGCCAACCTGTCACTCACAGAGAAGGGAAGGGCAGAAAAGAGTACTGCTCCATGAATCCAAGCTTCATGAAGGGGGGGCTTGCAAGGTGGGCAGAAAATCTGAGGAGATGGATGGAATTTCAAATTATCTTCCATTGTTTTCTCCTGTGTGAATCTATGTTACTGCCTACTTTCTTTTGTCCCATCCTATTTCATTTAAGCAATTAACTGATTGTCAGAAGCAGCGTCTCTCTAGATTTCTCACATAAGTGATGAAAAAAGCTGACTGTCTTCAGAGGGAAATTCAACTTTTGTTCAGCTGGGAGGTAAACTGCCTTTTACACCTGTACTTGTCTTTCCCCTGAGCGCACAGGAAGACTACATTGGCTGTGCTTCTAAATCAAATATCTGTTACATTTCTAGTTAGACCCTTAGTGTGTGATTGCTGAGTCCAGTCCTGAGGCACCTGAGTCTTTTCAAAATCTGTATAGTGTGGGTTTGTGAACTTGACTATGGAACTTGACACCAAGAGTTATGTGAAAAATACCTTGCTAAGTACTTTTGTGAATCTTTCCCAGGGTCATAGAAGTTGCTAGTTGAATTCATTCCACTCATAACTTAGGTGATTATGCTAGCCACTGTAACATCTTTCTCTTTTTTAAAGATTTTTTCCTTGAGGAAAGAAGATTGTGGGGGTTATATGGGAAAGTTGGCTTGCTGTCCCCACCCTTAAATATTTTTTTTTATCTGAATAAATTCATTGACCAATTTCAATCACATGCAAAATCATAAAACAGTAAAGTTTCAATGTGATTATGAAAATCAGTAGGTAGAGTAAATTAAAATGATGCCTCTAGTGAAGAGAAAAAGAAAAAAAAAATAATTCTTTGTCAACTCTATTTGACAAAGGTCACCAGCCTAATCAATGACAGTGTGATGATTTTGCTCAGTAGACATTAAAAAAAACAAGGGTTGTAGGAGTACCTTCTACCATTTGCCAAGGAAGGGGAAGTTTGCAGGACAAAGGATTTTTATTCACCTATATATTAAAATTCAGACTGAATTTATTCTATTACTTTTGAAATTTTTTTTTTTTAAGTATGAGTGTGGTAGGTATGATTGTTTCTCACATAATTTCTTTTTTCAGTAGAATTTACTAGGTAAATATAGGAGAAAACAGTAATTGCCTGAATAAAAATATTTTTTTTAATTTTGCTTACTTAAGATTATTCTTGGATTTGCACTTAATTATAAGGCAGCAAATACATATTTCTTTTTGCACAGCTCCACTTCTGTATACACAGGTTAAAAATGGAAAAATCTATTTCTTTGTAAACTACAGTTGGGAAGATAGCAAAAACAGTTTTAGGGGCATACTTAATAGATCAAAAATGTTATTATCTCTTGAGGCAAAATGCAGAACTAGTACAAACTCATTTGGCCAATTCACACTTGTTTGATATATTTCAAAAGCATGATTTTATGCTGGATCAGCTATCATTTCTCTTCCTGCAGCCGTCGTCAGTCCAGGATAAACACTACAGTGTATACTCTGATTAATTTGACATAAATACTGTCAAATTCTCACACCTGAGCCAGATCATGTTTTCTATAGAGGATAATCCAGGTATGCACATATCTGGTATTAATGAGCACAAAAACAAGGTTTAAACTAGATCTCCCTTCTCAGTGTAAGTAAGAAATGGTAGCCAAGTATAAATTACTGGTTATAGTTCCCTTCTGATGATGGCCAGCTTTCCATATTCAGTCCAAGTACATGAGCATTTTAGCAATATATCCATATGATTCTCACTTTCCATTGCCCTATCCCAAATATTACACTGAGCCTGCTTTACTCCCAGATGATTATACATAATGGGCAATGTCTGGATGGAAGTATGCTGCAGGGATTGTGAGCAAATGAGCTGTCTCAAACTTACAATGTGGGACTGCTCTACCGTTAACAGAATCTTCTGACATTATTTCAAGCAGTGAGATTATTAAGTGTCATACGGCTAAATAGGATGGGTCATTCAATGGAAATATCAGCAAACTCAGTCATATAAAAACATAGTACCAAATTCTCTGTGTGACATTAGCCCATATCCCCCATAAATCTATGGAAGATCTCATTTATTATATAAATATATATTATATCATTTTATGTGTGGCATGGTAAAACAATGCCAACTCTGTGCATAACTGCCTTTTCCTGCAGTGGGAAAGTCTCCATGCTTGGGCACTTGTCTCAATTCAAAAGACAAGAAGGCCTTTTAATAAGGCAAATAAAAAGGGGACTGTATAACTTAAAGGATAAATGGTTACTAGACAACTGGCAAGACATAGATATCAAGGATATTCACATCATACAGCTGATCATTAGCCCACCTATTTATGTCTGATTAAATGGCCTCAAAAATACATAAATGTGTAAAGTGAATAGTTTTATGAAAGGCAGAAGATGCCATAAACCTAAAATATCAAAACTGATACCTAATCTCTTCTCTCTGGGCTCCAAAGAGGCAGCTCTAGATCTTGGCAAAGCTTGATCTATTTAAAATATAAGCATTGTGCTTGAGGGGATGGGAACAAAATATAGTCCGAGATAATACTCCCTGGAATATCCATCTACCCCACCTGGAGTACTGCATCCAGCTATGGGGTTCCCAGCATAGAAAACACACAGGTCTGTTGGAGAGATTCCAGAGGAGGCCACCAAAATTATTAGAGAGCTGGAGCACCTCTTCTATGAGAAAAGGTTGAGAGAATTGTCATTGTTGAGTCTTGGAAAAGAGAAGGCTTTGGAGTGGCCTAATGATGGGCTTCTAGTGCCTGAACGGCACCTAAAAGAAACATGGCGAGAAAATTTTTACAAGGGAATGTAGTGACAGAAGAAGGGGGAATGGCTTGAAATTGAAAGAGAATAGGTTTACTTAAGATATTAAGAAGAAATTCTTTACTGTGAGGGTGGTGAGGTACTGGAATAGGTTGCTCAGAGATGTTGTGGATGCCCCATCCCTGGCAATGTTCAACACTAGGCTGGATGGTGCTTTGAGCAGCCTGGTGTAGTGAAAGGTGTCTTAGCCTATGGCAGGGGGGTTGGAATTAAATTTAAGGCCCTTTCCAACCTAAACCATTCTATGATTCTAACATTTTATCATTAATGTAACCCAGCTGGAACACATTGGATAACAAACATCAACTAGACAAAGTGGTGTCTTCATCTCAATAACAGTCACCCCTTTCACCCTGTTCACTCAGTAGAAGACCAAGAAAAGCAGAGAAGACCAAGACAAAGGGAAATAATGTTTTGTGGACAAAATACTGGATTATAACTCAGAGATACTCAAATTACTCTGGGGCCCTACTACTAGCTTGCTGTGTGAATCTGTTTTTTCAAATTTGGCTTCCTGTGCCATACCCATCTTTTCCCATTTGTTTGTAGTCTCTAGTGCAGTGTAGCCTACACGTGCAGCTAAAATCAATAACAACAGTGGCATAAGATAGTGTAAAATCAGAATTGTGTACAGGAGGAAAGAAAATGTGCTGTGATGGTCTGCTCTACAATGAGACAGTGTTCCATGAAATTAAACTCATTAGGTATTTGGAAGGCTGGAAAGAAGATAATGCTAATGTCAAAAAGTGTTGATGCAAATAGTTTGATAAGATTATTTTTATCTGGAGCAAAACGGTTAATTCCTATTTGCCCAGCCCCATCTGTAAACAACTGTTGATGTGAGATGCGCTGGGGAATTGAAAGCACTGAGTCCTTTAACCCATTCAGGAGGTTCTACCATTAAAAGGATGTAACAGAGCTGGATCTTATTTGCCAGTATTGCTTTGGAAACTGAGATGAAAGAAACGATGCCTTTATGATGAAGGGAAAGAATTATTCCTACAATTCAGGCAGTTCAGTTCCAGCCTAGTACACCAATTCCCATCTGACCTTGTGCACATTTAAGCTCAGCCTCTCAGTGTGGGAGCCAGAGTTCCCCTATGGAAGGTGCTGAGGACAGAGGTGTATCATGGGTCCAGAGAGGGCTTGACTCATGCAGAGAGACTTTACTTTAAACATCACGGTCTGAATGACCCGAGGGTTTTCAAACAGCATCAAATCTCAGTACAGAAACTGAAAGGATGTACCAAGGAAAGATCTCTTCAATAGTTGCTTTTTCCCTGTGCTTTCCTATGCTTTCATTACTGCCCCTGCCAGAGACAGGATACTTGAAAGGTTGTTCTTCTGCTGAGGAATGGTTGCTCTTCTGTTACAGCTATGTTTTGATATAGATGATTCAGTGCAGGTCTCAGATTCAGATCTCTGCAGGTCTCGGTTTTTCCCGTCCACCTTTTTGTCTGTCTTCTCTAATTTGGCTGTAAGTTTGAATCCCAGCCCCACTGATTTATGGGAGTTTTGCCATTAGTTTCACTGAGCAAAGATTTGCTCTTACATTCTTTGAGTCCAGGACTGTCTTTTATTATGTGTGTGCCATGTCTAGCTCACTGGGGTGCTGAAGTCAGTTGGGACTGCCAGATGCTACTGTAATTCGAATAAATGTTAGTATACATGGAGGAAGGAGAGAGATTGTATAGGTTTTCTTTCAACCGTTATATAAAAATCCTCTCAAACTTAAAGGACTTCAAGATATTACATTAAAACCAGATTTTTTATTATTTTTTGCAGGATCTCCAGCATTTTTCATGTGCAGACTGATGGCTGATGGCTAACAGCTCTTCATGGTATTTACAGGAAAAATGCATAGTGCTAAATAATCGCCACATGCCGTGGGAGTAACTTCTGTTTTTAATAAAACCAATCTGGTCTGGATCAATGATAAGGGGGCATAATTTCTTCAAATGGGAAGCCAGCTCTTTGAAAGGAATCTTGCAGTCTACATTGCTCTCAGATCAGGGTCTGCAGGGTAAGCAGAAATCAGGGCCTGACTGGTTTTATGAAAAAAAGAGTATTGTCCCTGTCTGAAGAGAAATTCTGGCAAAGAGATTTTACTGGGACAAAGAAATTTTGGTGAACAGATTAAAGTGGTCTGGAGCATGTGGGGCTAATTGCTGCTCTCTGTTCCTTTAGGTCTACAGGCACTCATTCAAGAATGCATTTACTGGACAGTAAGCTCTTGCATTAGTGCTCCCATTTTCAGGGAATGAATCCTTCTTGTTGGAAGGCAGGGAGCAATAAGTGAGCAGGATTGCTGCCCACACCATGATTGCCTTTAGCACTGTCAACCCATATATCGTGCATTATCACCTCTCTTCCCTGCTGGCAGCCCCTCTCTCCACTTTGCATGTGTGTGGGTGGCCCAAAGCAGTTGACTCAAGCATCACTGATATCCAGGGTGGTTGGCTGGCACACAGTGGTCCATCATATTTTAAGGACCAAGTATCAGGACTGATATCTCTTTGTCTTCTCCCCTCTGCTACATCTCTATCTTGCTGCTGGATCAGTTCTTATAGTCTCTCCTCTACTGTTCCTGCAAACACAGTGCTAGTATTGTCCACCCTGCATTTCTCTCCATGACACAATCAATCTAATCTTACTGTCCATTGTTTCTGTAATTAATGCATTGGTGCATGACAAATTGCTAAAGAGAGGAAAAACAGTGACTTGTCTTTGGATGGTATGGATCCCAAACACAAACTGCAGGGAGGAGAAGAAAAAGACAGCAGGTGTCCAAGCAAACCAATTGTTGTCACTGGACTCAAAGACGACATTCCAAGAAGAGATCATTTTTAGCAGCTGTCCAGCCAGGCAGACACATTTACTGCAAACAAAATGGTTTACTGCTCACTTTTCCAAATATAATAGGTGAACTAAATCCCATGGATTTTCCACAGTCTTATTATGAACAATAAGAATAAAGGTATACGTAGTGCCTTCATCCCACTGATTTTATGTGTTCTATAAGATTTAAGCATTCTTCTCTTAGAACTGAAGGAGAGTAGACAAGTGATTTGCACAAGGTTATAACATAAATCATAAATTAGCTGAAGGTTTGCAGATTTCAGCTTTGCATTCATACCAACAGATCTCAGTTGCATCTCTGGTAGGAGACAAAACAGGACAGGCACCTAGGTACTAGCTGATTTCATTTTGTTAGAAATGTTAGAATACAAAACCACCCAAATTTGTTTTAATCATGACTGCTTTTGGCCAGGGTTTGGTTTTAGGTTTTTTTCAGCTCTAAATGCATGTGCTGCACACACTTCCTTAGTTGTGCATTATTACATGTTTCAAGCAGTAAACTCTCTAAAATGATATAAGAATTTTTCATTTTCTTCTGGATGTGACCACCAGAAAGATGAAAATTTCCACAGTGTTGGAAAAGCAGTCAAACAAGTCATACAGCCAACCAAAATAATTACTTTTTGGCAAAGTGCTCAGTGGAAAATTTCCCATTGTCATTGTACAAACAATGCACGTTCTCCCATGAAACAGTGTCAGAGTGTTTCTCATAAACATATGCACCATTTCCTCTTCAGAAAGGTCAAGTAAAGTAGCATCAAGAGGAGCATTTAGAAGCAACCCACCTGTTATTGCCAGCCAACAGCTACTCAGAGAAATGATGCTAGTGTATCTTGGGGAAAGACAACTGGGTCTCTGTCTGCAGTGGATTTTTATGGTGTAAAAGAAGAACACACTGGTTGAAATTCAGAATCCATTGCTTTAAACTAGCTTTGTGAGGCACAATAAAGTCACTAAAGATAAATCACTGAGGTTTGTATTAGATGCTTCAATGGAAGTATTGAAAAGAGATGTGCTAGTGTATCAATGGAAGTCTTTTGAGCCTTTCTATGAGATCCTTCCATTTAGGGGGATTCACTTGTGAAGCAGAAATTATTGCAATCAGCAGATATCTTCTAAAAAACGACAGTGCAGCTCAGCCAAAGGTTATGTGTTAGAAGCATAAATGGCTGGATGAAATTCTTCAGTCCATTTTATATAGGATAATAGACACTATTGTCATAATGATCCCTTGGACTTTATTAACCACAAATCTATACCACACCTTACAGCACGTGATCTGTGCATCTCTGATTATCCATAAATTATATCTACAGATATGGGAAAGAAAATGGCAAAAACTGAGCTCATTTTGACTCTACAGCATGTTATGGTTAGGCAATTTCTAAAGGAGAGGGGCACATCACCAGAAGAATATATTTATGGGTCTTCCAATAACAGAAGGTTAGCTACCAGGAACCTGCAAATCATTCCTAGATAAACAAAACTTTGTTCTTTCAGTCAGTTGTGACCTTAACATCAAAATCAATTAAACAAAACAAAACCAAAAAAACAAACAAAAGGAAAAAAAAAATTACAAAAAGTATCTTCCAGGAAAATGAGTCCCAGGGATTTGATTCAAATTTTCACTCTCTCCTCACTATTCTGAACCACCAATGTGAGAATCCTATGTATATGTATATGTACATGTACATGTGTACGTGTATGTATTTTTATACATATACATATAATTTATATTCTTTGAAGAAGATACCCTTTAGAAATCTGCAAAGACACTATGAGGAGAACAATGTCAGGGTAGGTACAGAAAAGACAGCACTGAAAGGTTTCTGAGTGACAATAATGCATATGACAAATGGAAAGGGCCACCGAAATCTGAAGTCTTACAGAAGAGAAGTTTAATATGCAGGTCATCAGGGAGAGGAGGAAGAATTGGACAACTTGAAGGGCAAATAACGCTAGAATTCTGTGCAAGCCACTGAGCACAAATGACAAATACACCCAGAGACAATACCCATGCGCACAAATACGCAGTATAATCCCAGACACTGTAAGAAACATGTAAACATTCGAGCTTGCATTTGCATACATTCTGAAAATGCTAGAGGACGTTTTTGCAAGCTATTATTTAATTTATTCACAAGGTCGATTTGGAAACAGTGTTCAAATGTTTTGGAAATACGTCAAGAACATCGTTTTATTTCATGGTATTGTGGTAGCATCTCATTATAGTAGTCTAATATGAATGCAGCACAATGAAAAAGCTATTGTGATTGTATTGTACTAGACTAAATAGATAGAATGTTATTACAGCACTGTAAAAGGAAAGATTTATAGGTTAGCATTTGCATTTATGAGTAAGAACAGCACATGCAGCCACATACTTGGCTATTTGGACTCCCAAGGAAACGAAACCTTTTGTTATATTCAGAGTTATCAGACATTTGTGCAGTGAATGACCTGCTACTGCTGGAAAAAGCAGCAGCAAGGGAGAATAGGTGTGTTGACTCTGCTTCTGGAACAGTTTCTGCTGTCATGCTCCCCAGAGGTTTAATCCCCTTTCAACAAGAACATCAGGGTCCCAGACAGAATAGGATCCAATTGCACATCAAAGCAGCCTTTTTTTTTTTAGGATGGACAACTAAGGGGCACAATTTTAATTTCTACAGAAATGCATCCAGCAGGGAAACAAATCTACCTTGTATGAGCTGAGGAATGTCTTTGCCTTCTCCAGGATATTTTCCACTGCTATTAGAGGCAGAGGTGATGGAGGAGAGCTGAGGGGATTTCTCTGTTTCCTTGCTAAAAACATTTTGCCAGCTATGAGAGTATTTCAGTAGGGCATCCCTTCATCCCCTTCTCTCCCTTGCTGGGTTTTGATTGATGAGATCTATGAGTTTTCTATTTAAAGGAGAAAATCCCTGTTTGCTTTCAACTTAGGTGAATAAATATGATCTGGAGAGGAAAGGATCCTGAAAGCCAAGTCCTTGGTGTTGTAATCACCACAGTTGTGCTGACTAGAAGGGAGCTACATGGATTTGTATCAGCTAAGACTCTGGCCCAATACCATGAACACATCTTTGTAAGCCACTAAACATCTCCCCATGCTGTCTTTTGAAAGAATAAATACTTTAGTGGTAACTGCTTCCAACTGGAAATCTAACACAATAATGAGAAAACTTAAAAACAGGAAATAGTACTCAGCTGTGGAATGAGGGCTTGATGGAAAGCCTATGGAAACAAGTGGGAATGATATCATGGCTTCACACAGGTTTTTGGTAGTTACTAATAATGAACATTTAAAAGTGTCTGAAGGAACCAGGTGCTTCATTCTCAGTAAATACTGCTGTAAAAGGAGATGTTAACTTCTTAGACCCCACTGAAAAATCACAAATAAGATCAAAAATGTAGAAGACTTTCACATATAAGTGAATTATGGATATCAATTTTTACTATGGAATTTCCAATTATTCTGGACAGATTCTGGGTGCTTTCAAGAATCACATCCTCCTGTTCACTTTGACAATACATGCATTGATTGTCAGTCTGGAAGAATGGCTTTTCAGTCTTAATTTATGGGGCAGGTATCTGTGTTTAACAGCTGATACCAGTTTGTGCACTGCTGGATGTTTGCTGCCAGTTGCTGAATGTCTCCATTATTGTTAAAAGTGCTCCACATCCTGCTAAAACTGGTCAGCAAGGCAGGAGGACAGTGCTTGTGCTTGCTCAGAAATAAAATCTGCTAAGGATTCCATGATACAATAATAAAATAATAACTTTATATATATATATATATATGTATGTATATAAAAGAAAAAACTAGAAGGTTTGTCCCATAAAATCTTCTTTTTTTCAAAAAAAAAAAAAAAAGCAGAACAGAGTGTTTTCAAAGCTTACTAAAAGCTTTATACAACCTATTGGCTTAAGTAGAAATCATTGGAAGTTATGGAAAGTGTAATATATAGTAAATAAATGGTTGGAAAAGTACAGAGGCAGAGAGACAATTATTGCTTAAAACAACAACATAAAAAGCTTTATATACCTGAGAAAGGCCTTTTCCCTTCTCCAAAAATCTCTTTATATCAATATAAATTTTTCATTTGCTATGGCCTGTGGGATGAGGAGTTCGCTGATTTTAGCAGAATTGTAATATGAATAAGCAAATGAGTTAATGCAGGGGAACAGTTCCTAGTAGAGCTAGAAAATAATGTTACTGATCTGCCTCTGTTTATAAGTAACCACTGCTCTGAAATGTAAATTAATTCCAAATAACCTTTTAAGCAAATATTTTGAGATATTTAAGAGATTTTTATTATTTTAAAATATTTAAGACCAGTCATGTCAAAATTCTTAAAAATAAGTGCTTGGAGTTTTATCATCAGAGATTCAATCTTTATAGGTAGACTCAAACAAAATAAACTTCTGATTTTGCTACCCCATACTATTCTTGTTAAGCCTTGTTGTTGTTGACTACCGAATTACAGATTTTTCAAGGCTGCTGATGAAGTTTAAAGCAGTGAACTATTAGGTGTTAATAGTTCCCAGAGTGGGTTCTTCCCAAAGCCCAGTTGCTTTCAGTCAAAACATATTTGGAAAACATGTTGGGTTGTAGGGACCTCATGGCAGAAGTTTCCATACAAGTCAGCTCCAGATTTCAACTGAAAAGATCCATGATCTTTTCAAAAGAACAGAAAAGACAAAAAAAAAAAAAAGAAAAAGAACCACTCTTAGTTCAGAAAGCAGCAGAAAACTAGAAATTGCACTGGCTGTTGCTTGGTACCATCTAGTTGTCTGTGGCTCTTCAGCATCTCAAATTTTGGTCTCATTTTCTGGTTATTCTCATTGACCATGCTTGGAAGCTAACCAGATCCAGATCATTTTAGCTCTACAAATCACCTGCTAGGGTTAGAAAGGTAATATTTTACCTAGTAGATGTGTGAACATAAGATATTTGTGTGCAACCTTACTTTCAAAATGTAGAAAAACGTCCACTGACTCATTTCTTTAA
The DNA here is from genome assembly GCF_017590055.1 of Onychostruthus taczanowskii. Lineage (NCBI taxonomy): Eukaryota > Metazoa > Chordata > Aves > Passeriformes > Passeridae > Onychostruthus > Onychostruthus taczanowskii. The sequence continues at coordinate 28,302,486 of NW_024496525.1, forward strand.
AAAAGAGGACACATGCTTAAAGTAAGATATCTAGTTAAATGTCTTGATGATTCAGTACCTTTATGTCAATGCAGACAATAATAATTAACTTATCTGTTTCATACTATCATCTCCCAGATGAATTCAACTCCTAGAAACTTATTACAAGTGCCAAGACATTTTTGTTTGATTCTTCTCAGTGGGCCACGTCTTCAAAGAGCAATCATGATAAACATTTGCAAATAGAAATATTTGTTAAAGCCAATGCTCATCCCAAAGGGATCTCTCTGTGAGTGTACTGATGGATTTTTGCCTTTTACAGGAAGGTAAAATAGGAAGTAGTTTATTGTTCAATACCGGGCCTGTGACAGACTTCTAACTGGAGAATTGGAGATCATAAAACACTAAATTATTATATCTTTCAGTCCTGCTCTCATGCCTGAAAGGAAATGATTTGATTCATTAAGCATTCTGCAGGTTAAAAACAAATTATCTCCATTTGTATTTATTTGCAAATCTAAAGAGCTATCGAGCTCACAAACCTCTTCTGGCCTATTAAAACCATCCAGCACCAATTTTAAGAGTGCTTGGGAGGCAGCTTGCAAACAAGTAGCACCCAAAACCATGGACAGACTTTCCGAGAGCTCCATCTACAACACATTGAGTTTATTTTGGGACACAAACAGGAACCAAGCCCTTCTGAAAATCTATGCTTCATTAGGAATTCTGATTATTATTAAAAATCTGGCATTCACTGAAGGTGCTGAGTACTTGAAAACTCAGTGCTAGGTTCTCTTGAATTTCCTGTTGGAGAATTGTTGCTATGCCAGGCAAGGTTCTTAAGTTAGAAATATGTTTAAGCAAATTTTGAGATACATATCCAGATACCAGATTACCTTCTTAAAATATGTTTCAATCACTGCTGTAGGAAAAATAGGTGACATGCTTGTGTTATGACATCATTACATCTCATGCACTCTGGCTTCATAGAGCTACAGAAATAAAAATGTGAGCAATTTCTTATAAAGATCTGAAAATAAAATATTTTTCATCCATTTGTTAATAATTATTCTCAAAACAGACAAAACTTAGGGCTATTTCTATTGAAATGTTGACATTAATAGCTGACATGTCATAGTGGTAGAATTTGGAGAAGCAAAGACTAAAATTTAGGGGCTTACACTTTAAAACTACCAATACAAAGGGCTGTTCCAAAGTCCAAAGGCAGTTATAAGAACAGCCTCCTAGATCTGGGAGAAATGACTTGCATTGGGTAAAGCAATTCAGTACTGAGAATTTGGCTTTATTTTTCTGCTCTGGGCCACACTATGTTTTGTTCTGTCATTTTGAACAAACGAAAAATATTTTAAAAGGATAATATTTCTAGGTCTTACAGACTTGCCATCTCTCCTTAGTTATGCACAGGAAAAAGAACTATGAGATAAATTGCCCTGTGAAATAAGAGAAGTTCTAATGGGTTCTAACACTGCAAAAGGGATTATACATTTCTGGGCATTTGGTTAATCTTCAAATATTCAAATATTTAATGTCTCAAATTTTAAGAGACATTTGAACAATACCCTTAACAAGATGATTTAACTTTTGGTCAGCCCTGAAGTGGTCAAGAAGTTGGACTAAATGATCCTTGTAGGTCCTTTCCAACTGGAACTATTCTATTCTACTTCATTATGTCAAGTGATGATCCTCTATGGGGACCTATGAGGCCAATGGGAAACAAAAAATACTTAACTTTCTGAAAGGATACAAAAAATTACCAAATCTTTATGGAGGACACCACTGGGATTCACCAGGAAGAATATGCTAGAAGAATGTTATATATAAAAATACAGATAAATCAATGTGTAATGTAAGTAAAATACCTTTTAAAAGAACAAGAGGCAGTGTTTCACATGTATTCCTCAGGTAGTTGGCAACATCCTGCCTGTGTTGTAATCTGTGGAACATCTGGGTCTGATCTGAGGCTGCTATTCCACCAGATGTGCTAAAAAAGTTGTCCCTTCTCAGGTGCAGCGATGTGGACACTGGCTGCATAATGAGCCTGCAGCCTTCTGTCCCAGGTGCTGATTGTAGCAAAGGCTTTGGTTCCTCTTCCTTAGGATGACTTATGATTGCTTGTTTCCTTCTTCTGCCTCAGGTGGAAGCTGAAAGTATCAGGGCTTTTGAGTGAGACCAGCAGTGCACTTCCTCCTGCAGGTGGCTTTTTGATGGATGAAAGTTCCAGGGACAGTCCTGGTCTGGCACACCTGCAGAAAAGTGTCCCAGGAAGGTGAGAATAAGTCTATCTCTCTGGAGCACCCTTTGTTCCATCCCCTCAGAGCAGATAACTCCCATCTGCAGCTAGTGCAGGGTAACAGGGAGGTAAGATTGCCATACACAATGATCTCTGTTTCATTTCATCTGAATCATCCCAGTGAAAAATTAGTCTTACACCCACCAATATCCTTAAAGGGATATGCTCCTTTTAGTGTGTGAGATGAAGAACAGGAAGAGGATAAGAGTTGAAAGAGAAGAACTCTGATAACTGTAGGATCTAGAAGCTATAGAGTGTTCAATTAATGAGAATCTTCTCTTGTTTAAAAAAAAATATGGTCTCTCTGTGCACATATTTAAAAGCTGGTAATAAAATATCACTACTGCACTACTATGGAGTCTCTTTGAGATGCTCAATGAAATACTCGAATTACAAAGTAACAATTTCTATTGTTAGGAGTTGCTGCTATTCTCTTTTTATTGATGTCATAAAGTAGGTATTTATGAGATGAGGTTATTAAGATCAATAGTATAAATGGAACACCTAATTCTCTCTTTTTCAGACCAGCACAAAGCATTCCTTGGGTGGAATATGTGAGAATAAAAGGTGACTGGATACTGTCAGTTAACCCTAATCCAAATGCAAAGAGCTCACCCTATTAACAATGAGTCATTTTTTATGTGTTTCTTAGATCTAAAACTATCTTGTCCCTAAGTAGCCTTTTTATGAAATGTACAGATTTGAATTCATTGCAAGATTGGATTTGCCACATTTACAACTAACAGTGAAACTCTATTTTTGTCTTTTTTAAAATATGAAAGACAAGACAGAGCATTTTATTTTAAAACCCATTTAGTAGTGTGTTTTTAATAAATATGATCCTTCTTTGTGAAAAATGTCCTTTCACAAAGAACAAAAAATCTCAGATTTTAACAACAATACCAAGTCTTCCAATCTACTAAATAATGGACTTCAAAGACACTATGGCATGGACTGAGTTAAATCTGTATACCAATGAAGAATTTAACCTGTATTTATAAAATTTAATTGCTCAGACCAAGTTGCAAAGGACAGTTTTTGAGCCAAATGTAGTCACCAAACTCTCTCAGCTATTTCTGGTTATCTGCCTCCTGTTTCCATTTCCTATTTTCAGAGCAGCATCATCAATCACTACTAATTTAAGCTCATGATTAAATAATATCAGCTTAGTTTAGGGGTCATCATTCAGGGAAAGTATTTGCCAAGAGCTGATCACATTGTTGCTCTTAATGACCCTGCTCCTAGAGCTCCTTTCTACAAGCACTTGATAACATCAATAGGATTTACACATAGGAGAAGGGTTTGAAAAGTTCACCAGTCATGAGATGCTACAGAAGACAGTGAGTGCTCTTCATTGCCAAAGGAATAAAATTTTAACATATTTTTTCTCAGATTTATGTTAAACAAAATACTTGAGAAATTTGGTTAACTTCAGCAATAGAAACAAAAAAAACCCTCAAACACTTTTATTAAATAATCAAAGCATAATATCATTCTAATATTGCTCACTACCCAAAAATAATAGTATGTTTTAATTTAAAATATGTGTTTTTCAAAAATGCACAGCAAGAATTGCTATAATACTTTAAAACCTAAAAAAGCACACCAAAAAATCTTCAACATCTTATTTCATAGAGATTCACTTCCCTTATCTTAATTGTTTAGTTTGCAGTAATGTACAAAGAGTTAATTGAAACAGTTAGCAAACTGAGATGTGAGCTTCTACTACAGCTCTTCCCATAGGAACTGTTGAATGAGAAAAAGTTCCAATACCTCACAGTTTTCCTATGTGGCTAGACAGAAAAAGTTTATATCCATCTAAGTGATTGTAACAAGTCCCAACAAATTTGCTATGAAAGTTAAAGTACATCATTTGATGCATCCCAACGCTAACAGTAGTAATTGGCTTTTCCATGCTACTTATATATCTCTGAGGGTTGTGAAAGCAGAGAGAAGCTATCTGGATTTTGCACCATCAGCTATTGCCTGTCAGCATGCGAGGTGGAAGGGAAGAGTGTACAAAGTAGTGCTGGGAGGGGGGAGAGCTATGGTGAAGCTCAGCTCTGTGGAGTGTCCCCAGATGCTGCCCCCGACATTCACTGGGCTCTGCTCATCCCTCTTCTCCTGAGCATGTTCCTCCTGCACCTGCTACCAGGGGCTGTGAAACCTTTCCAGGGCTAATACAAAGCTCACATTTGTGTCACGCTGAAATGTATTTGAGGAGGAAAAGACCCCTGCTTGTCTGCCAGGCTGTCTATTCCCCACACTGTATTCAAAGCCTCTTTACTGTTGTGCCACAAAGGTTGAATCAGAGAGAGCAGGGAACAAAAACCTTCTAGATGGCAAATCTGAGTAACAATGTGAGAGCTACATACTGTGCAATGCCATTATATGACTTCAAATCTTTTGTTCTAGAGAACATTATATACCTATTACATGCTTAAATACAGGCATTGCTATAGCATAATTAAAATGTTTGTGATCACAGAAATAAAAGGAACAGTTAAAAAGCAAAACTGTATTACCTCGGCAGGACTGCTGAACTTTGGCTGTAGGCACAGAAAGAAAAGCCATCAGCATGAGGCAAGGAGTGTACAGGCCTTTGGCACCATCTGAAAAAACAAGTTAATAGGTATAAGGGCAATTCTCTGTTGGTGTGTAGCTGTAGAAAACCACTTTCTCTTAGCTCTGCAAGCATGGTTACTTAAGCAGTGTTTTCATACCTGAAATGCTCCTGTGGACATGCTTCAGGGCACTGGCTTTAGTGGGAACTGTACAACTCTACGGTAATATTTGTTAACCTGCACAACCTAGTACTTGCTTTAGTTTCTTCTCTACAGAAAAATACTGTATATTTGGCCAAAAGGAAAACAAAAGGCACAACAGCCAAAAAACTTCAAATGTTAGTTTGAGACCTAGGGCTCTTAAATGTATTGGGTTTTGGGGTTTTTTTATTTAACAGGAAAGCAGACACTAATTTCCATTTAGGAAAAAAAAAAATCCACAGGAAATGTATAAGTGAGCACTTGCAATCAGCTTTATTCATAGCATTGCAGATAAATTGTTGCAAACACCATGTACTTTTATGCTTTGTTTTGCTTAATTCTGGAGAAGTCCATAAGTGAGATTGTTGCCACAACTGGGAATCCATAGTTTAGCTGACAAAGACCTAGCTAAAGTGTTCTAGGGATGTAGAATTAAATGAGGACTTTGTCCTTCTTTTCCAGTCAGATCCCTGAAGATGCTAGATTATCTTCTATAATGTGTTTTGCCACAGTCTCTAGAGAGGACCACCTCCTTAAAAGGACAGCATAGTAATCTAATAAAAATCCAATCTATGGAGATCCATTACTGTGCAACTGAGAAAACCAAACCAAACAAGAAACTAACACAAAACCCTCAGAATTCCTTGGTGCATTTTATGTACTACAGCTTTTACAAATGACCACATGGATTGTGTAATATCATCTACTGTGCAGAGTTTCTTTTAATAGGTCCCCATGGACTGAAATGTTTAGACACAACAGAGTTGAGCAGAGGGGCCAGTTGTAGATTTAACCAGGAATTCTTATGGTTTTATGGGCTTGTATGTCAGCCATATCATTGCTTTAAAAATTGCTTTTGTATTTAATAGTAGGGGAGCTTGACCCGAACATAGTAACAACACATGTATCCCTTTAACTGAGCTCTGTGAAGGATTGCAGACTGAAATGTGGAGAGATACTAGCTCTGTGAGTTAAGATGTCATTAGCTGCCCAGGAAGGGTAACTTTGTCAATTGTCATTAACACATTTATTACGCTGGTACTTTAAAGATCAGAAGTGTTAACCTGGAAATGGCATTCTGATTTAAATCTCTTTAACGTTTTGAAGGATTGGTCATTTCTTTATACCTCACTGCTCTTTGAGGAGAGTCCTCCCTTTGTTCAGCATCTGTAAATTGCCTGTATGTGGATCTCACTTAAGAAAGAAGGAAAAGATCCTGAGTTACTCAGATCTGTCATAAAACTGTCACTTTGGATTATTGCTTAAATGTTGGCTGCAGGCTGAAAACTGTATGTCCATGCAGCACTCGCCTATTCAGGTGGGGTTTATAAAAGAGAAATTGTTGCTCTGCAGGGAGATACCTGTTAACCTTATTCATTTGTAAAACTGGTTACATATTTTGGCACTCGCCTGTGCAGCCTGACACTGACAAAGCTTTTGACAGGATGAAGTAGATATACGGTATTTATGTAAGGTTCTCAGAAAGTGCAGCTTCAGAGCAAACTTTATTAACTGCACCTAAGCTCGTTCTGTGTCAACCAGCAAGTCTTTGCAGCAAAGCCTTCAGATCTTCCGCCCTTTGACCTCTAACAAGACACAAAGCTGGGTTGCAGGTGATGTAAGACTCTCAATTAGCGGTTCCAGCTTTACATGCATTCTTCTGCTTTGTGATTCAGTTGTCTTTTACCAGGCTACAGGTTGTGTGGGACAGAAGCTGGAAAACAAGGGGTTTGTCTTGAGAGGTGTTTAGCAGCTTCAGTTCCTACAAACACCAATGCCTAGAATAATGAAGGATTCATTCTGCAACTTACTGCACTGGGTTTTGTATGACTGTCTGCATTTTGCTATATAGTCAAGGAGTAACTTCTAAATAATGGCAAACTGAAAATAACAATATTGTACATATGTTTGCATACACAACTTAGCTTTTTTAATTAATATGGCTTACATTCACATTTAATTGTATTTAATCTGGCAGGTATTTTTCTACAGTTAGCACAGGAGTTTCATCCTACCAGGAAATTCAGTGAGCAAAACTGCAAAAGACAAGAATTAAATGGACTAAAATGTATGCATTTTGTGTTCATTGTGTAGCCATTATCATTATGGAGGATTTTGTTTAGAATAGAAAAAATACTGATTGCAAAATCTTTGCACAGATTCCTCATACAGTAAGATTCTGGCACATATTTGAAGAAAAGAATGAAAATCATGTCAGAGATTTTATTATTACCACAATTTTTCAGCTAGAGAAACAGTTGTTTTACCTGAGCTGTGTAGTTTCCTGGGTAAGATACAAGAAAAGGACCCTAAGAGGGAGAAGAGTGGAAATATAATAGCAGGTGATGAAGATAGGCACTCATTGGCCTGAAGCTGAATTGAGCTGTGGTTTATCTCCAGAAGCATATTTGAGGAAACTCCATCGGAGCTTCTGAAGACTGAGGTTCTCAGCAGTTTCTAACAACAGTCAGCCCAAGAGGAGTTGCATCTCATGGCATTCAGGACCAAATACCCTATGGTATGTTTGGCTCACCTTTGCAGTGCTTCAGCAATTACTCCAACATCTAGGACACATTACACTTGCTGCACAAGCAGTTCACAGCCAGGCTGTAGACATGCTATGGATCTAGTGAGCCATCCCTGCTGCTCACTAATGCTAATATGGGCAGTGTCAAGAAGACGAATAAACATGGAGATGAAATGGTAATAAGGTTTTCTGGGATTTTGCTGTGAAAGCAGATGTTGCCAGTAAACCTTAAAACCTTAAAAAAGGTTTAAGGTAATCTGTTACAGCAGTTAATTTCTCACTGTTTTTTGAGTAGGACTAAAGACCCCACTGCAAAACAGAACTGTCTCATGGTGTATGTATTTGATATTCTACAACTGTTGCACCATGGTCATCCTCCTCACCATATCACCATGGTTTTCCTTTTCAGGTGTGGTGTATTGCTGCCTCACATCGTGCCTTTCCTTGGACGCTTCCTTTCTTGGAAGATATTGTACAGATTCAAGTTGTTGGCTTGTCTAGGGATTTCTGCTAGGACAGACACAGAAAAAGACAATTCCCAGCTTAGCATAACCTCTGATCTTCCCTCTGTACCTCCAGACAACCCATATTTTCCATTCTACCTTCCAACCCTACTGTGACACAGCAAGACACTTGGATTTTTCCCCTGATTACACACAAGCTTTGCAATATAAGTGCTATATTGCAGGCTGGGATTTCATGTATTGTAATCAAGTATGATCAATTCACTGCAGGTGCCATAGCAGGCAGAGGACATTCAGTCCCTGGTTTCTAAGTGCTCCAAACCTAACCTTTAAATGTTGCTACCAAGAGGGGTGATTGGCAGTGCCTTCTGTACTGCAAGAAGATAATTGTGGTGCAATGGTATAATCAAGTGAGACTCATTCTGTATTTTTGCTATAGTGGAAAAAAATTCTGATAAGAGCCATATGGGGTAAAAGACTAGGGTTACAACAATACAATTACAGGGTTGTTTTATCCAAGCATAGGTGTGACTGAGACAAGAAGTGAACTTTTATACAATATATGTATGCAGGAAAAGAATCTGAAAGACTGTGGACTCTAACTCAACTTCCTGTGACCACTGAAGAACAGAAGAATTTTCAATAAGGAATTAATGTTATGAAGAGGTTTAATATCATATAGCTCATGGCACACGAAAGATCCTTAGCTCTTAGCTCATGATAATCCGGATAGAATTTAACCTTCAAAACTTAAAAGGTGAGTCCGCATTACTTTTAAGACTAGAAAAAAGATCTATCTAATGCTGTCATTCAGGTCCAATTCAAAGTTCTTAAAGTTAACAGGTCTCTTTCCCTTGCCTTCAGTAGGTTTTGGATCAGATCCTGACAATCACAACTCCAAATGGTGTGATATATAAAAGGGCCTTTTTTAAGTGCTCCTTGCAATCAGATAAAACTCTTTCCTAAACAGCATCATTCAATATACAGATTGTAGCAGGTAATTGTAATTGTAAATTACTGTAGCAAGCTTAGAATCAACTATTTAAGTACTCACCTGGCAAAACTGCAAAAGCTAACTTTTTTCCTTCTTACTTTTCAGTATATATTTCATTTTTCATGGCTCCCTAACTCAGATATTGCAGTGGCAATTAGGATTGAATCTTGGCATAGACATAGCCTCCAAGCAAATATTTGTCATTTAGAAATCATGGTTCAGTTGAGTAAAACTTGGCAAACTGTTCTAAAACTATATACAGCAGCTGTATTTGCAAGTATTAATGCACCGGGCATGCACACTGGCAAAACACACTCCCATACATGTGTGTGCTAACATAAAAAATACACAAATATCATTTCCCAGCACATAGGAAATCTTCAGAATATCTAATATTAGATAGATACTAAGCAAGTTGATAGATGACACAAAAATGGGAGGAGCTGTTGTCTCTCTTGGAGGCAGGGAGGCCCTGCAGAGAGACAAATTACAGGACTGGGCAATCACCAACCCTGTGAAGTTCATCAAGGGAAAGTCATGGGTTCTGCACAACGGATGGGGCAACCTTGGGTGTACAGACAGAGTGGGGAGCGAGGTGCTGGAAAGCATCAAAAGGACCTGTGGTTCTGGTCAATTCCAAGCTGAACATGAGCCAGCAGTGCCCTGGCAGGCAGGAGGGGCAATTGTGCCCTGGGGGGATCAGGCACAGCATCACCAGCCTGGCAAGGGAGGGGATTGTCCTGCTCTGCTCTGCACTGGGGCAGCCTCACCTCGAGAGCTGGGGGCAGTTTTGGGTGCCACAATATAAGAAAGAGGTACAGCTGTTCCAAAGGACAGCAATGAAGCCTTGAGGGAAAGCTGTATGAGGAGCTGCTGAGGTCACTTGGTCTGTTCAGTCTGGAGCAGACTGAGGGGAGACCTCACTGCAGTTACAACTACCTTGTGAGGGGAAGAGGAGGGGCTGGCACTGATCTCTGCTCTGTGGTGACCAGGGTCAGGACCTGAGGGAATGGCCTGAAGCTGTGTCACGGGAGGTTTAGGTTAGATATTAGAAAAAGGTTCTTCAGCCAGTGCCTGGGCACTGGAACAGCTCCCCAGGGCAGTGGTCACAGCCCCAATTCTGACAGAATTCAGGAAGCATTTGGACAATGCTCTTGGGCACACGGTGCAACTCTTGGGGATAGTGCTGTGCAGGAGGGCCAGGAGGTGGACTGGATGGTCCTTGTGCCTCCCTTTCAACTCAGCATATTCTGTGATTTTGGAATTGCCTTCCATACAAAAGATTACTTAGTATTTTATATTCACTGGCATAATAATCTCTAATCCCTCCAAAAGAAGTCTTAATAACTAATATTCACACAGGCACACATTTTGAAAGCACACACTTCAGAAATATGGAAATGGAAGCATAAAAGGTAAATTTACAATTTCACACATAATAGAAATTGTAGAAAATTAGGCTTTTTGGAAATGTCTCAACAACAAGGGGGGAAAGGGAGGGAAAGATAGAGGTGTTTCAAGATAGTTCATAATACCTAACGCTTAATTATTTAATTATAATTACCAATTTATAGTTTCATCTTGCCAACTGCAGAAGTACTGAGAAGCCTTCACTGTTAAATTTAATGGGAGTTGAGACAGGTCAGAAGTCCATTAGGACTTCTCAAAATTGGTAGGACTGACCTCTTTGAACACACACTCTTGGTGCTTCATGATCAGCAAATAAGACAATGAAATGGGTGCGATGAACTTGCAGCCAAGAACTCACTGCCTAAAGCTGAGGAAAGAATTAGGGGTGAGAATAATAATGAAAGGAGACATTCATGCCAAACCAAACACAAGGGGTTTAAAGCCAGCTCAGTACCAGAAAGAATGACCTAAAAAGATCACAGGTCTACTCTCTGTCAGTGCAAAGATATTTTATCAGCCTTCTTCTTCAGCAGCTCTAAGTGACTCAATACATTAACTCATATGGCAGACACTACACTACAATAAAATATAACCAGTTGAATTTGTGGCAGATTGGAAACTTTCATTTAAAAAATGTCCATGCTTGTCAATTCAATTAGATGAGAATTTACTGGCAAGACAAGCTAAGTAAGTCTTGCCAAAATACAAGAAAAAAAGCAGACTCATCAGAAAATTGTCTGAAGCAGGTACAGCTCACCAGGCTTGGCATTTCCCTCTGCTTTAAATGTTTCTTCCACTGCATATGTACGTTAGTATTGTCCCATTCCTGAACTGGCAACAGGTTCTGCTATTCCAGCTTGCCTGTTTTGCTGTCTTGCTCCTCTTTCACAGTCTAAATCCTTTCTCTTTTATTCTGATGTGACAGTGGGATACAGTGAGGCGTTAATTTTTGCCTATCATCTAGCTGCCAACCCAACTCTCTGATGACCAAATCAGAGTATGCTCCAAAAGCCAATTCACTGATATTCCACAGGTGTAGGAGGACAGACCACTACTATCAAGAGTCTCTCCTGAAACTCTTACAGCGAATGGCACTGGGTTGGGATTTTGGTTTGAGTTTCTTTTGGAAACTTTATATACTCATAAAAACTGAGCTGCAATTATGTGATATACATCTAATTAAAATGTACTATAATTGTTGAAGTATTTTACTGAAGTGATTTTCTTTTTCAAGCAACAGGTTTGCCAGATGACAAATGTTGTGGTTTCTCTGCTTTTGCAAAGAGCTCAGAGCTAAGTGCAGAGGGTGGGGTCAGCCCTGGACATCAACCCCCACCCTAGGAATGGCAGCATTTTTCTCTAAGCTCTCATGCTCAAGGCTTAAGTCAGGCTTTTTGCCAGACAGTCAAATCCAAGACAAATAGCCTATGTGGGTGTTTTATGCACAAAGATTACTGAAGTTCATTTTAGCTAGATGGATAAACCTTTAGAAATCTGGCTTGTTAGAATTAACTATAATATAGATCAGAGTTAGCTGTTTATTGAAAAGCACTGTGAGAGGAATGTTAATTACCCATAAATCAGAATGACCTAATGGTGAAGTACCAGCAGCTCTAGGTGAATGTGTTGTCACCAATTCTCACAAAAAATGCAACTATTTATGTACAGTAGATTTTTTTTTAATGACCATGTTCCCATTCTTTTAAAGTTTTCTATTTTTCCATTTAAAAATTAGGTACAACTCTATTGAATTTGCAAATAAAAATTCAAAATTCCTAAACATCTTGTTTTTAATTTTTTTAACATATCTCTATTCCGTACGGCCTATTTTGGTGGCAGAGCTGAAATTTCCCTGTGGATGAAAAACCTAAGTGACTCTCAGTTGCACATTGATGCCAGCTTTATGCACCAGAGGAGGTTTTTTATTTATTTTATTTTAATATCACAAGATAATGCTCTGGTTTAGTAAGTGCTCCCATTCTTCCACAGGTTGCCAGCAAAACACAGAACATTCCTGACACATCTTCAGGTAGTCTCTGACTTGGTTTTCAGCCTTTTATCCATTCCAGCAGGGAAAAAAAAAATTAAAAAAGGGTATATAATTGTTCATAACTGCCTAAAAATTTGAAATCCAGAAAGTGCAGTTGAAGATGTCACCTTGTATGATAAAGCAGGGGAAGGGAATTCATCTGCAAAATACAGCATCTCTTGCATCAAAGGCATTTCCCTAAGATATTAGACTGCACTTAAAAATTTTACCTTTCCCAAATGCAGTCAGTATTCTCCCCTTCTTTCTCTTGCCTAGAAGAACGGCTCTGTTTTCACTCTGAAAGTCATCTCCTACTTCAGTTAACACACAACCACAGAACCAAAAGAAGTTGTACTGTTAAAAGGTACCACAGTCTACCATGGTCTACAGCCATGATGAAAGTACAGCCTGGAGAACAACTCTGCCCCGTATTTCCAGTGCGCCATGTCACTGCTCAGCCCTGCCTTCCTTCCCGGGATTGCCAGTCCTGTTGTTAGTTGATACATGTTATTTAGCACCAGGCAATGTCATGGGGGGACACCCAAGTGAGTTGAGTCAGGATCACAGGCAGAGCAATCAGGTTAGCACAAACTCCACTAAGCTGATGTGTCCTGTTACTCAGCATTTAATTTGATCAGGCTTTCCCCTGGCTGTGATAACACCAGTATCCTTTTGCTGCCAGGCAGTATCTCTGCACTGCACTCATCAAGCAGGGAACACACACTTCTAGAGCCAGGGCAATAGGATTCTGGGATGTAAGCCTGCACAGCCTAAGACTTGGGCTGAAAACCACCTAAATTCGCATCATAGCTCAAAGCAACCAGAAGACTGTAAAAAGTTCTGTTTAATGATGACTCAGGCTTCATTTTATCCAACAGTGATGGGAATAAAACCTGGCAAAATTTGGTCTTGATTGACTTATATGGTGTTGACAGCACCCTAATGGGTGTTATAGAAAACTTGACAATTCTTAGTGTTTATGGAGCACCTCTATGGGATTTGCAGAATTATTCATTCTGCACATGTCCTAATTATAGAAACACTCAAGAAATACCTTAACAAAATTAAAAAGCAATTTCAGGTAGAACTGGCAAGTTTTTGTATGGTAAATGCAGTCATAATCCATCCTATTGGTCAAAATACATTAAAATTGCAAAGATAAAATAATGTAAATAGAACAATCTAGGAAACAGCTTTTTCAATAAACACTGTTCATTATCTGTTCAGAATAAACCCTAGATCTTACAGGAAAAAAAAAGGCAATTGCATAATGAATATTAATATAAACCATATTCATAAGTGGGTTAAAATGGTTAAAATTAAAGCTGAACAGTCAACTTTAATTCTGAAAATACCTAAATCTGATTGGTTTACTTTTCTGTAATTAAATAATGCTATAATAATAATAATAGCAATATTAAATGCATATTGGTTTAATTTTATTTATTGTGACACTATCTAGAGGCTACTTTCTTTGCAGCAGTGACCATCAAAACTCTGCTCCTAGAATAGCTACAGCAACCATTAGGTCCTGTAAAGTAAATATTTCCAAATAATCAACAGCAACTATATCAAGATACACATCACATGCTGAAAAACAGACAGGAATTTGGCATGTGTTTCCCTTGCCCAGCCATGAACAACCAGTGCAGCACATGGTTGATGTCACCCTAAGTGCTGTCCCTGTCCCCTCACCATCAAGGTGGCTTTCAGCCCTGTATGGTTGCTAATAGGTCTGTTTCACAACTTTTTCTTCAAAAGCTCCTTTCTGTTACATTCCTGGCATCTGTTTCTTCCCCCATAGAAGCTGCTTAACCTGGTGCATAACAGTGTTTTATAGAGAATCCAAGGCCTGATCCAGCAGACACTGAAGTCTTAATAGAGTTCAGTAGGGCTAAACAAGCCAAAGTAAAGGATGTAAGGAAGACAGACAGGTCACACTGACAGGTTTTTCCAGAGACTGTCAGAAGTGCATCAAGAAGCACAGTGACAGAAGGACCAGGGCTATCAGTTGTGTAAATCTGTTTGTCTGTTTGCTGTTTGCATCGCAGCAAGCAGCAGGTTGTTACAGCCCCTGTGGTTTCTCTCCTCTGTGCATCACGAACCACATTATTCCCTTCTTGCTCTCAGAGAGAAACTTTACTTCATCCCAATAAAGGTCTTGCAAAACCTCCCCATGGCATTACTGAAGAGTGGATCAGGCTCTCACACAGATGAGAAGCAGCCGAGTCAGGTGATTTTTACATGCAAACTTTGACCCATTTCTGTATAAGTTGAGACTTTTTTCCCAAATATGCACGTAAGTTGCTTTTGGGTCATGCTGCAGGTCTCCTAGCGCTGATAGCTACACAGTGGGAAATGAACCTTTATTTTTGGATTTGACATCTGATCCAGTTGTTTTGCTGTACAACATCTCTGTTTATGGTTGTAAAGCTGGAATTGCTACCTCATTTTAAGGCTCATCACCTGAAGTGGTACAAGATTTAGGGTATGAGCAAGTCAACCACAAGCAGCTGGGGCACAGCCCTCAGCTCAGACTTGATAACTGAGTGTATACATGCTTCTAGACTGTTGCAAAGAAGAAATGAAACTGGTTACCTGAAGCCAAATTCAGGGTGTATTTAAGTCACTTCCTGGGTAACTTGAGCATATTTGGCTTTCACATGCATCAGACCTACACAGACATGTCTCAGCAGAAAGGTGGTGAGTTTAAAGGACTACCTTTGTCAATCAATGCAAATGTGAGATGTTTGGGACAGGTTTGTGTTTAAAAAACTTGAGTGATGAGCCTCAGTCCATTACTGATAAACATTATAAGGTCTATAATACATTAGTATTCTGGTGTTGTGGATATAATTGTAACAAATTCTTTTTTACTTGGGAGGGTTATTCATTAAGGTCTGAAAAACACTTGGAGGTCCCTGTAAGAAAGGAGTTAAAGAAATGCAAAAGTGTTGCTTTAGTATTGTGTTATTTATCAGCTGTCTGGTTAGCATTTGTGCTCAGTCCGCAGGTTTCACATGTAAATCAAATGCAATGACTCCATGACAACTCACAAGATTTACACAGATGGGACCTGACCAGCCCTCTCTGAAGTCACCGGAGGTGGTCTGGGTTCCCTAATGATTGCAAATAGGACACACAAACATAAATATAATTTACTTTTATAAAACTTTTAATTAGGTTCATAAAATCTCTCAGCATAAAAGCCTATAGCTCATAAAAACTCAGACCCTGTGCATAGCAGAGCTGATGTGGGTCAGGATAATAGCCACAAAGAATTGCATTACCGTGCTAATACAATAGGGAAGTCTCCTGCCTCTCTTTTGAATAACCTCTTATGCAAATTTCAAATGTTGACCATGACACCAGACCTTCATAGGGCACCGAGCTGTGTTTCCCTGTGCTTACAATATATTTGATTTCAACGCAAAACTGCAAACTCATCAAAACTACACCTTTCTACCAGCATTCAATTATTTAAATACAGAATATATACAATGTGGGGAGTTTGCCTCTGAGTCTTGTATAAAGTACTTCAGTCAAGCTTACAAATAATATAATATGAAAAGGACAAAAATCTAAGTGTAGGGAAATTTTATCCCTTGGGATCCTCTTTTTACCTACTAGTTTCCGCCTCTCCTCACCCTTGACCTGTTGTTAAAAATACTGATTTCCAAAATGCATTAAAGCATGCAACACACACACACACACACACACACACACACACACACACACACACACAAACAAACATATATATATATATGTATATAAATACACAAATAGTCTCTATAATAATGAATCTGTACTATTCTTGAATTCAAAGACAGGTTTATTTGTAATTTGGGTCATTAGCTGCCCACTTGCTAAATTTTTGACTACATGCTAAAGATTTAAACTATGCAAAGTTTCATTATCTTGTCCAATTACAATGTGTTTGCTTTCACATGCATATAAAGATAGACTATTTACAAATATACAGGTATTCCATATTATTTATTAAATATTACCCACAAAATCAAAGAATAATACATATATAAGAATATTCCATATAAAATACACATAAATGCTGTTAACAAAGCATTTTGTTGTTTCATGTGCCATATTCCAGGCTCAGTTCTTAGAAATCACCATGCCAAGGAAATGATAAAACACATGAGATTGGTTTCAATCATTTTCCCTTCCAACAGACAAAAGTTAATTTGTCTTGTACAATGGGACTTGTGCTAAACATATGGAACAATTTTAAACTTCTTAGGGAGTAAAGAATTATTTCTATGTGAGTCTAGGAAAATCCCCCAAAATATAATATTTACAGAAGACATACATGTTTATGTTCAAAATTGTGATATATTGAAAATAAGAGTAAATTTAATTCTTAGAATGTGTATATGCTGTCATACCCATACACCTTTTTTTTCCTCTTCAAAAACCTAAAAAATTACCAACTTTGTAGTTTCACCTCAGTGCCATTAGCATCTCTCTCTCTGTGCTGTCCCAAACAGAATGGCTCTGAAGGATTAGCAGGGGCTGCCATCCCAGCTGTGATTGCACTGCACTCCTGATTGCCACAGCCCAGCATTTCCAGGACTGGGATCCCTCTGACACCCACTGGCTGGAGGGTGTGGAGGTTTGCCATGAGTCACCAAAGGCAGGATATGACCAGGTCTGCACGTCCACACAGACTGCAGCTCAGAGGGATGGCTCATGGGTTCAGTGTATTCCTCCTCCTGGCTGGAAACACTCCCTGCCTCAAAAGGAATGAGGCACATCCTCCAAGGAGTGGGGATCCACATCCTCTTGGACAGGGGTTTTGCACCTCCACTAGTCATCCCTGGGGCCCTGTTCCACCCCTGCTCCCAGTGCCCAGCCACATCCAGGACCCCTGTTTCTCCTTCCCTCTCATCCCAAGGAGGAGCACTGTGCAGGACCCAGAGCCAGCCCTGTTTGAACAAACCTCACTACCCATTTTGAGCTGGATGCTGTTCCCTTCAGACCTGTCTAAGAGCTGGTTGAGCCAGAGGGAAAATCTACCCCAAATTCAGTGGATTTGAGGTTGGATTCCAGACCCCAGACAAGTTTTGCTTCAGAGGAGCCTGGAGTCTATGATATAAATCTATGTATTTGTTGCAGACCTAACTGTAATTTGATTCCAGTAGTCATGAATAGGACATGAGAAATGTGGAAATATGTGTACATGTGCCCTGCTCAAACAGTGGGTGACATTAGAAAGCATAATAGTGTTCCGGGCTATTGATTTTACCACAATATTTCCTTGCTTGGTCTGTTTTCCACTAAGAGATATTTGCACCATGCCATGGTAAATGTTGTTTTTAACAGAGCTCATTGCAGTCTTTTTTGAGAAACTATGTGAACAATGTGGAGTTCTGTCAGTGCTGAGTTGTAAGCAGGGCTGTCTGATGCTCTATTTGAAAAAACAGGCGGAAAGAGCTAAATGGAACATAAAGCTGAATTGAGATAAAATACATATATACTGAAAATACTAAACAGCGAGGCCCCATGAAGTAGTTTAGATACTAATGATATTAAATGGGGGATTATATTAATAGGTAGAGTTCAGGTTTTTATTATATTTATCTGGAACAGAAATAGACATCCAGACCTCATTTCTCTACCAAAACAAATGCAGCTTAAGTCATGAGATGTGCTCTTTTTTATGCCACTTTTCAATTATTCAGTTATTTTGCTAAGAGATTCACTTATTCCACTGTAGGCTAGTAAGGCAAAACAAGAGGGATGGAGAGCAAGGGCAAGAGAAAAGGAATTAATGTAAACCAACAAGCTGAATATGCTTATAAATTACAACCAACATAATTAAATGTGGATAGCTGTCACAATAAAGTCCAATATTCATTTAAATGAAATTTGTATAATATTTGTCCTTCAGATCAAAATTAAGTTTAAAACCAACTGATCTTTGCTGATATGAATTGACCCATCTCCCTTTTTCTGCATCTGAGTTCTTAATTACAGCTTACAACAGCTATGTTTTACCAAATACTTACAGCACGGGATGAAAAGCAGGCAAATAAAATATTAGTGAAACTTAACTAAAGCAGATGTATTTAGTGATTTCTTCTCATCCTGAATGGGTTCATTAAATGTTCTGTGGGGTCTGTCATATGTTTGGCACTAATTTGTATTTCTTTTATGACTTGAAGATGGAATAAAGTGTACTTGCAGTAAATGAACAGATGACATGCAGCTAAACCACACTTCAGACATGTTGGATTAGACTTCAAAATTGGATGAAATAAGGCCTTAAAAAGTGGGCCACAAGGACAAGGGTAAAGTCAGTTTAGGAATACTCTTCTGGAGTAAGATATGACATGTTGTGGCCAAATGCAAACAATATATACAAAAAAGTGTCATCTACAAGGCATACAGGTAATATACAAATAAAAATGGAGTATTGTGTGCAGTTGTCCCCTCAGCTTGAAGAAAGATATAAAGTCATTGAAGAGACTGTGGGACAGGGCAGTACAAAACAGTGGAGAGTCAGAAAAGGACATTACAAAGCATAATGGAATCACCTGTTTGCCACCTGTTTGCTACAAGACAAAAAATATTGAGCCAGAAAATATTAACTGTAAATTTTGTTATCTAAAGAGATGGTTGGAAATTCCAGTCCAAGTCCAGTTTAGGTACAGTTCATTCTGTCCTGGGAGACAAACAGAGATCTGAGCTTTTTAGTTCTCTTTCCAACTTATTTCATAAAATTGTACATTGAAATTCTATTACAGTTATGACAGAAAGAGCTTAAATGAGAACATTCACCCACCTGAAATCATATTCACAGGAATCCCTTGATGGAATAATTTTCATGGATACCCTGACAAATAAGACCTTGTGTCTTTCCTGAGAAGCAATATTCCTGTTGGGTTCCCAGGAAAACAAAACTATTTGGACTATTCAAGAGCCAATACAACTGGAAAAGGAAAAGCCAGACTTGGAGAAAATTAGCTGCAGGCATACATTTTCACTAAGGCTGCAGAGAGTTGTCTCTGAGAAATTTATCATTCTAAATTACCTTGGGATCTACATAGGAAATAAATCTTCACCGATATCCACTTGGAATAAGAAAGGAAAAAAAAGTTTAAAATAAAGTTAGCTGTCCTGTTCTAGGACGTATTTTAGCATTTTTTCTTGTATAGACTTTAGTAAAGATTTTGCTTGTAATGGGTAGTGGATGATGGCAGATATTTTATAATTTGTTACTGGGGGTTTTATTGTACTTTGGTTTTTGTGGTTTTGGTTATTTTCCAAATGGGGTCAGCCAAAATCTCAATATTTTTACCTGAAATTCAAAGATTTGCAAATACTGAACCATAAATGTAAAAATATTTTAAGTTTTCAGATGTTAGATTTTTTTTATTCTACACTGAAATTATCTGCAAAAATATGTCCTTAACTTTCCCAGTTGAAAACATCTGCCCAAATTAAGTGCATTTAGCATGATTCCAGGGTACAATACTTTTAATTCATTGCAGCACCATGATTTCTTGACACTTGGATGTTACAGGTATTGATTATTCACTGGACTTAATTGTCAACAGTCATTAATCCTTCACAGAGTGCATAAAAATAAGCTACAAAAATAAGCTACAAAAATTATCTACAAATAATGAATTATAAATTCACTAATAATTTTAATTGGATTTCAAAATGTACCAAGAAATTAACCAAAACCTGCTTGATTTCTGCCTTGTGTAATCTGGGGAAAGAGACCAGATGCCATTGAGGAGTTCCTCCTCCACTTTGATATGTGCCACAAAGTTAATGGCTGTTTGGACTACCAGGCACTTACTGGGCTCCTCAGTTTTCTTGTAGCTGGAAAGTTATTGTTTAAATATAAAAGGAGACTAGTTCTCACTTCAGCAAGTTCCCAGAGCTAAACAGAAGTTCTCTATTAGCAAACACTACTGATTTGGAAGAAGGGTATATTCTGGTTGAAGAAATTCTAGAATAGGGAAATAAAAACTATCTAAGAACCAGAAAGAACTTCTAAAAGCAATATCGTGGCAATGTCCACTGATACTAAAATGAGAGGGCAGCCCAACATACAAGCTTGGTATTGCTCAGGGATATGAGGCTGTTGAAAGAACAGAAGAGGAATACTCTGCGGAGTTCAACCACTGCCCTCACAAAGAATGTTTAGAGGAAACAGCTCGCTCTATATCGTCATATCTTGTCATATATCATATCATATCATATCATCATATGTATATATTAATATCCTGCATTGAATATGTACATTCTTAGGAAGAAAAAAAAAATGTAGTATAAAGAAAGAGAAGTGAAAGATAAGGAGAGTTTAAGACAAAAATAGAAATTTTTTTGTGAAGGAGAAGAATTTCAGAATGTTTTTGTGACCACAGAAATAAAATCACAGATATGTATTTGATAATTTGCTAAAGTCTAAATCATGTCACGCGATGTCTACTAGTGATCAACTACTGTAATGAGGTAAATTTTGCATTTATTTGGAATCTGTTGCAAATGCCAGCACGTTCCACCTGCTTGGCACCATGGTGACATAAAATATTGCAGAATGTGTGAATTTAAAATCTCCCCCTGTTCACTTCCAGCTGTAGTTCAATCTGACATTCAAGACATGCTTCAAAAGGGACCTCACCAAATGAGATGCCACTTTCTTTTCTGTATAATACTTGGTGAATAGATACTTACTTGAAAACTCTTGATCTCAGTTCACAAGAATACTTTCTGAGGGACCTATGGCAGGTCATTCTGAAGGCCAGTTCTCAAGTTTCAGTCCTGGTTCTTCCACAATTCAGGTCAGTTCAGAATATTTTTTTCAGCTTCTTTCTTGTCTTTTAAGATTAACTCCTCTTTCTGGACAAATGAATTATTAGAATGTCTGTGAGGTCCTTAATGCACCAGAACTTGAGAATGGTTCAGTTGAGAGAAATATCAAAATCTCCCAACTGAGTTTGAAATTCAAAGATGTAAGGCTTGGAAAAGTGCTCTAATTATGGTGAAATTTCTGACACTTGATCAGTATATCTGAGTTAGAACAACTTTTTTTTAATCTCATAAAAAATTAAATCTTCTTACTCCATGGACAGTTTATGGTAAATAATGTTTTTCAAGGTTAGCAAAAAGCTTCTATTTAACTGCTACAGCAACAGTGTCTCTATAGGTCAGTCCAATAAGCAATTAAAATTTTTCTGTGTCTGTAGGTTTGGTGGAGAAATGTCCATTAACGGTCACCAAACACTGCTAAAATGCAAGTCCACTGCTATCCAATGCTAACATCCAATTGTAGAGATGTATTTCAACAGGAAAATCAGAATCAACTTACATGAATGTTTGAAGCAAAAGTCATGCCTAATCCACTGTAGTGAAATGAATATCAGAGTCAGTGGGTTCCAAAAAGAAGAAAGAAAAAAGTAGCTATAAACTCCACAGAAAGTGGAAATGCAGGCATTGTTACACAGACCTCTAATCTCTTGTGCAGCGCTATATGTGGAGAGGAAAAAATGCCTTCCTGACCTCTCCAAGTGATCAATTTATACTCTGAAGCCTGAGAGCTGATGTGTATCTATTCCAAATTAAGTGGAATTGAAAGAACCATGAGGCTAAAACATAAAGAAATAACACTGTAGAAAGCAGAAAGTACCTTATTCATCAGTACAAGAAGGGATGCCATTTGCTAGCAAAGGAGATATCTTCCTTTTAAAAATATGCCTGTGTCGATTTTAATATCAAAAGTACCTCAGAACTCTCAGTGAAAATAATCTCTGCAGGTACTGGTCCAAAGCCTACAGAGATCAACAGGAATAACTCCCTCCAGTGCAGAGGACTCTGGATCAGGCCCTTTCTCTATAAC
This sequence comes from Onychostruthus taczanowskii, assembly GCF_017590055.1. Classification (NCBI taxonomy): domain Eukaryota; kingdom Metazoa; phylum Chordata; class Aves; order Passeriformes; family Passeridae; genus Onychostruthus; species Onychostruthus taczanowskii. The sequence continues at coordinate 28,324,836 of NW_024496525.1, forward strand.
AAAGGTTCCCTCCATCAGAAGGCAGCATTGTCCCCTTCTCCTACACCCTTACAGTACACTCAAGTTCTGTTTTGAATCTCACAGAAAAACAACACAGATTAACCTAAGTGGGAGTGCCCTTTCAGATGGGGAAAGATATGGAAAATCACCCCAGCTTTATTCAATGTTAAGATAAGGTGTTATGTGACCTACAATCCAATACACTACATGTGATCATCATGTGGTACAATTTTATAGCATTTTTTTCCCCAAGTCTATGGAACTTCTGTTATTTCCAAAGTGTTAAAAATACTCAGTTTGCTAATATAAATGATTACAATTGACAGTTCATTGTCAATCTATTGCAAAGCTGATTTAATTAAGAATGCCAAGGGGCATCATTTGGGGCCAGGTATCTGAGCTGCAAATTTTTTTTTTGATCTCAACCTCTCCCTATAGGACTGTCCACACTGGCACCAAAGGCTGGAGGGCAAGAGAACAAAGGGAATTTTACGTGTCTGAATTCAAATTCTTTCCCTTTGAAATGAAGCGTCCAGAATGGGCAATAAAACTGTGAAAATGGATTTCTGGCCGCATTTGATGTTAAGCCTTTAGTGTCAAGAGCCAGGTCTTTTTTTCTCTCCTTCTTTTAGGTTTTTTTTTTTTTTTCCCTTCCCTGAATGGTCTTGTGGGGAATTTGTCCTATAAATTATTTCTTGCAGTTTGTATGCATACAGTATGGCCTTGTCTCATAGTTAGAACTCAGAAGTAGGCTATTTTGTGTGTATGTGTTTTAATTAACTTGTGTTTCCAGTAAAAGTGCAATAGAAAACATTGTGCTAAAGAGGCTCATTTCATGTGGCTTTTTTTTTCCCTATCAGCCCATGTATGAAACCTAAATGTTTATTAAGTACTTGTGTGGAAAGAGTAACTTTCACTCTGGTCTTTCTTTTTCATACTCAGGACTCATAATCCCTTGTATCATCTCTTCCATTCCTATAGTAGGATATTGCAATGCAATAAGAAAAGCAGAGGATTAGGCCCACTTAGAATGATCATGCAGAGGGATCTATTATAATAACGATTACAACCATTTTATCTTTAATGGCTAGCCACTGATGGAAGGGCAAGGGGGGAAACGAGAGATAGATAAATGAAAGGAATTTTGGCATATTGAAATTATGTTTTTCCTAAGCTTTGATTGTATATGAAAATTGTTCCTTAAATATTTATTTGTAACAAAAACAGTTGGCAGTGCTTATTAAACCTGGCTAAATTAATTTAAATTGTTACAGACCACTTAAGCACTGTATTCTTCCTGTCTGAAGAAAACAATTGTGTACATTCATGGGTATTCATGTGTTGATGCAGTTCTCTGTACATTTTTTTGCAGATCATGTTTTCATGAAGAAAGATTACAAAGATTACCAACTGTTTTTCTACCCTGGAAAGTACAGGTGTTGAAAGCAAAATTTAGTTCCAAAAGTACTTGGAGAGTCTTTTACCAGGAGCCAGACTCATGGGTTTTCAAACAGAGAATAACAAATGTTAAAAACGTCATACCCATATGTTAAAAAACATTTTGCCTCTGTTAAGTAGAGGCATGAATATATGAAAATACCCAAACCCAAACTCAAAAACCAAAATAAAAATTTTCTTTTTGTTGAGTTCGTAAGCTTTATCATGTCTAGTCCTACATTTCTCCTCTTTCAGCCCCTCCTTTCTTTTTTTGATATCCTTTTCTTGTAGTTTTCTTTCTTCAGGCCTCCCTCAGCCTTCCTGCTATCTATCCAGACTTATACCCTTTTCCATTGACTCTGGTACATTCTGATCTTTTTTCTTTTGTTTTACACACCACAGTTAGCTCACTTTTCCTCCTTTCTCACATACAGTTTTCCTGTGCCTTTGCTGCTTTATTTCTCTGTCTTTGTCTATTTTTCTAATTCTCTGTTTTCTGTAGTTTTAAGAAAGGTTTTCAGCCTGTCATATATATATATATACACCCATACAAAATTCCAGTCAAAAACTTCAAGTATTAATTTCCATCAGTATCTGAAGCCAAGAGATTTACAATCACAAACTGAAACACCACTGTCTATCCTACCAGAATCAGGGCCAAAATGAAATTATTCAAATGAAAATTATGAAATTAAATGAAATTAAATGAAATTATTAAATGAAATTATGAAATTCAAATGAAATTATTAAAAATATATAATTTCATACTTTCATATTTATGTCTTTACAGAATGACAGAATGGGTCAGGTTGGAAGGGAGCACATTGGGTCATGTGGTCCAACCTCCCTGCTCAAGCAGTCATCATAGAGCACATGGCACAGGATTGCATCCAGACAGTTCTGGAGTAACTCCAGGGAGGGAGATTCCACAATTTCTCTGGACATTCTGTTCCAGTGCATGATCTTCGCACAGTAAAGATGTTCTTCCTCATGTTCAGGTGGAATTTCCCAGCATCAGTTTCTGCCCGTTGCTTCTTGTCCTACCACCCGGCACCACCAAGAGCCTGGCTCTGTCTTCTTGGCACCCTCCCTCCAAGTACTTATAGACATTGATGAGGTCCCCTCTCAGCCAACTCGAGGCTGAACAGCTCCCTCAGCCTTTCCTCAAAAGAGAGATGCTCCAGTACTTTAATAATCTGATATCCTCTGCTCACTCACCAGCAAGTTAATTACAGTACTGAGCATCCTTGCTGACCTCTCCTAACCTCAAGTCCTTAATGACTTTTATGTGGGGCCACAATACTATTCCATGGAAAACACAGTCTATCCCAGCACAAAAGGAAAAGTGTAAATACAATTTTTAGGCAAACTGTATTTTCTCTAATCTATTTCGTTCTCAAAGGAATTAATCTAGAGTTACCCCATGTAAGTCCCTGAAGTAGTGCCCTGAAAATCATGCTTTTGTTGGATTTCAAGGCAGTATGTTCAAAAACCACATGGAATTGTTTGACAAACTATGAGGCAGGACATTTTTGAATGTTTACCCTCCTGACTTTGGTTACACTAGATTGTATGATATTACTGAGAGCAATGGTCTTCCTTTTTTGCTGGTTGTAAGAATGGAACCAATTTCTCACTGACTTAACATTCAAGGTATGCCTTGTATAAATAAGTTATCAAAGCCTGGAAGGATTAAGGTCTTGAAACATTTTGGGATACTTGTGGGAGGGTGCTGAGGTCATGCCTTGCCCTGCAAAGCCAGTGAACTTCCCCACGCCCCAGCATCCCAGCCTGGCGGAGCTGCCAATCATTGGCAAACCTCAGGAAATGCCCCACACTCCCTCTCTGGAGTTCCTTATGCAGCTCCTGAGTGGCCAAATGACTGGAAGTCCCACCTGGGAGGAGGGCCCATGGAGGCTGAGGGGAATTTAGGGCTGAGCAGCAAGCAGTGTCCCTCTCAGCGCTGCCTGCGCTTTGAGTTCCTGGCTCAGCAGTGCTGGAACCCAAGAAGTGGTAACTATATGTGAGTTTTTCTATATCTTTTGCATCCTTTTTCTTATTCCCTCTTCTTTTAACATTTTAAGATGTAACTTAAGATCAAATGAGTTTAAAATTTGCTAAGTTAAATGGTCCAAGTTAATGCTGAGAAAAGTGTTTTATGTTGATTGGATGTTGTACTAAACCTTTTGCTAAGTTCCATAATTTTTCTGAAGTTTGCCAGTAAACTTTGGTCTTGTTTTGATCTCTTTAGGATATCTGGTTGGTATTACTACCACACATTTAACCTAGAGTGCATGAATCACTGTAAGCCCTTTTAGTGAGTTGACTGGGACCTTACATAATTCTATGTATTGGATGTTAGCACAATTGGATATTAGTATTGGATATTATTTCACTTAAGACCTCCTGTAGTTTAGGTCTGGGGTTTTTTATATTAATAGAAACTTACACTACTTATCTTTGATCACCATCTTCACACTCATCTCTGGGAAACAAAAAATTGTAGGACTGAGCCAGGCCTGCTCAAATCTCCTTCTTCATCCATCAATTTAGTGAGATACTTGAATGTACAGCTTTGATTTAATGACCAAGTCCTACATCTTCCAAGTTAAGCATCTGTGAAAATGCTTTGTTAAAACATAATTTTTGCAAAACAATGAAAGCTATACTGAGGCAAATTAATAGCGGAATCAAAAATGAAAGGAGATATCTTTTTTACTTTTATATACAGGCCAGTTGATACAGATTTGCCAAAATATACTTTGGTGTATTTGCATGTACATCTATGCAAAAACCAAATGTCTTCCATTTAATTCAGTTGTATAAGTAAAATACTGTCACCTGATTTACCTGGTACAAAAATCCCAGTTAGACACAAGAGCTTAGGAATTCTCATCTCCCTTGCTGCTTCTAGAACAGACAGACCAACTCCTATGAATACTCAAATTGATCTAAACATTTTTCAGACACACACAACAAAAAGAAACATAGCAAAACCTTTCACACAGAATATTCCAGTTCCACAGACACTCTGTGAAACAGAAAACAGGAACATGTCAGATGTTACACATGGTTATACCAAAACCTCAGCCAACATTCATGGACTACATCTGTTAGCCAGGCAGTGCTCTGTCCTGTCCAAGATGTGGTCAGCTTTTGACTTTAGATTTGCTGAAACAAGTTTCCCAGGATCCACTGCAGCCTCGGGCTTTGATAATGTGAGGTTTTGGAAACTAAGTAGGCTAAGGCTTGGCCTGTAAGTGGAGAGGAGAATCCAAGGAGAAGCCAAAGCACTGCAAAATGTTTGGCTGCTTTTCAGTTCATGGTGGTTTATACCTTCATGATGAGATGGGCAAGATGTTTCTCTGGGGGCCCTGGCAATGTGTCCACGATCTGTGGTTCCTTCATCCTGACCATGGCAGGGCATTGGACATTCTTCATGGCTGGTTTACATTTTATAGCTTTCCCACCCCACCCAGCCTTGCAGCCAAATTAGAATGGGAAATGAGTGAACAAAGATGCAATTGTTTAATCCGGGTGTATCATTCACATCTTCCTGAACTTAATGCAGGAATTTGTTACTCAGAGGCTACCATGCTCATGTAGGTTCACCTGCACCTCAGTGATAGATGTACTTTTCTGACAGTGCATCTTAGGAGTCACTAAATATTATTCATCACTAAAATATGCTTTTCATTATAAATATTATGTGTGTGAATTTTTTTGCTTACAGTTGGCCCCAGCATGAATTCTCAACAACAAACACTTTTCTTTTGTTCCCCCTGCATGTGGTAAAGGTCATCTTGTGGTACTTCAGTACCAACGAAGTAGTATGCATACTAAAACTGTGAAGTACATAATAGTTCCTACAACCTTTCTGAATCCCCTTTTGCTTCCTCCACACACTCAAGCAGTCACAAGGTCACTGTCACATGACAAGTTCTACAATATCCGATTTTATAGGTTTTCCTTGGGAGTTTGCTGTGTTTAATCAAGACATTAGGTGAGAATCTGTTTTCATTATTTTGAAACTTGAAACTTATTATGTAAAATTCAAAAAAAAAAAAACAAGGTAAGAAATTAAAAATAAATAATCTATTCATTAATTTCTACTGTTATTATTTTTAAAACCAGTTTAGAGGTTTGATTTTTCAAGGGATTTATTTTGAGGAAAAAGAAGTGAGTACCAGCAGGGAATAAACATAATTTTTAAACAATATGTAAGTGATGTGTTTGACCTCTGTTCAGCCACATGACAATTGCTCTGCTGCTGTAAGGAAAAAAAAAATTGGACTCTAGCAGAAAATGCATTACATAGCATAAAGTCTTTTCTTGGTACCCAGTTTGTCACTAGCTCAGAACCCACTCTGCCAGAACTCTCTGTAACACTGCCAAAAGTGTTCTATATTCTAGTAACATACAGCAAAACCTCTTTAGCACTTTGAAACTCTCTACAGGGCTCAGAAAGGAAAATCTCCAAGACTTCAGACAGGGATCCTTCTGACGGGTTGCTCTCCGACCTTCGCGCAACCCCCGATGCTAAATCCACCAGGCAAACTATGAACTGTCCAGCTGTGTGCCAGCAGCAGTGTGCATTGCCCAGAGGTGCCCATGGGAGATGAACCCTGTGTGCTCTAAGCTGGTGCTGACACACAGCAGCAGGTTAAAGGTGCACAGGTAGATGAAGTCCACCAGATGTGGTCACAATTGTAATAAACTACACAAAATGTGGGGGGTTTTGCCAGAGGCCTTTGCAGCAAAGTCACAAGTTTTCTGGAGGTAACTTCACAGCTTTCAACTTGCTGGACAGACTGTAATAGTAATTCACTGCTGGTATTGCAACAGTAGGGGTTTTTTTTCCATTTTTGAGCTAATTTCATTTATTTTCTGTCTTTTATAAGTGTCTGAAAGTGAAAAATAATACCTGATGATTAGTTAGATACTTTTTGGGTATAAAACTTCAAGAGGAGTGAGAGTAATGATCAAAACATAATAGTCAAAGTTTCCTCTTAGATTTATTATTACTGTGGATATTTTTCAATTTTTACAATGCATGCCATAAAGAAAATTCAGGCAAAGCTTTCAGGTTTAAGCATTCTGTTATTAACAATAGTTCCATTTAATGTCCATAAAGAGCTGATGAAATTTTAGGGAAATCCATAAGCAATAAAGCTACTCATATTGTAATTTAGGTATCTTGGCCCATTATTATAAATTCTGATTCTTGTGATTATTTTGTTTCATTACAACAGTAAGTGCTAAGTGCTTTCTAAATTAAGATTCATGGTAATCATTCCAGCCATGCTGAAAAAAAAAAAAAGGCAGTTTTAACCCGGATGTCTAAATAAAACCTTGTGCTGGACAAAAAATTTGAAAAATTGACTTGAAAAATTTTAAAAAACCAACCCTTTTTGATAATTTCAGTAAGAGTTTTCTCAAAGATTTGACACCATGATATTTAAATGAAATGTGTATTTATACATGCACAGAATTTATTGATTGGTGAACCTGAGAAAGTGCAGCTGAGGGGTTACTGCTTACTTACTATTCCATGGTGTGCTAGGAGAGGTCACAATTCTGAAAAGTGAAATTTTCCGTATGAACTGTTACAGATAAGTAAAGCTTTATAAAAATAGGCCTTGTAAAATCATGGTTCAGGCCTGTTACTTTAGCTAGGTAAGAAGACTATGGGAGAGAGACTCAGCTAAATTAGGGGTAGAACATGGTACATAACCATTGCATGTTGGTTGAATTATGTTTCTTATTATTTGAAAGTATGTAACTGATAACTGGCTAATGGCTTAAAAAGGATGGTTTTTGGAATAAAGCAGCTCTCCTTTGCACCTGCCTGGGGACCCTGGGTCACTTCAGACCCTCGCCTCACAGCTGGTGCCTGAAATGACCTAATGGCCAAATCCAAAGACCCCAAGTCTTAGGTTTTGGCTTTGATGAAGGAAGCCATTATGCCTTTTCATGGGCACCACACTCTTCCAGACACACAGCAAAATCCAGTAGGAGGTACATGACTAAAGAAGTACAACCGTGTTCCTAATGTTTTTTTTTTTTTTTGTTCTGTCTCCTTATTTCTGATTAATACTTGCTTTTCACCCTCTCTGATTAAATTGTACCGAAAAAGGCACACGTAGGAAAAGCCACATCCGCCTTGCTAAGTTTTGCAGGGTGCACTGTCATCTGGAATTGGGCACACACCATACACCCCTCATTAAAATCAGCATGAAGCCTTTGATGAGAACTATTTTGTATTCAGTCATAACATTGCTCCACTTTACCTGTTTGTGTGATCAAGTTTGTTGGGCACAGACAATTTATGGGAAAACTTCTGTTTGACAGTTGAGTTGCATTTAAAAGCAAGACTTGGAGAGCTTCATGATTAAACTGCACTGAAGCTTTTCCTTCCAAAAGTCAACCCTCCTATTTAGGGAACGGAGGAAGGGACTTGAAGTTTGGCTCTGGAATGGTATTTTTATGGATGGTTTCATAAAGAGCCACACAAAGGATTAAAAGCTAATTGTGTCAGAGAACTGATGAGCTTTTGTAAAAATAGACAATATTTGGATTCAAATATTTGTGACAGATACTTACTGCATCACAATGCATTGTCTTTCCAGCCAGAACTTTTTCAGCTGAATAAGTATGCAGACTGGAGTCAATGAATTAACAACTTCCTTCATGTGAGCCACAGAACACGTCTCCAAATCTGTAGCTAGATCTGGAGATCCAGAGTGGACTCTCTGAACTCAGCCAGTGGTTAATCCACACAGTGGTTCTTTCCTCAGGGAGGCTTGAGAATGTTAGTAACTTTTCTACTCTGCACATCTATCAGTTTTCATAAAATCCAAAAGAACTTGCTATACTGGAGATCTTTTCTCCTACCCTTGGTTGAGTTTAGCCAGCATGATTTAAATGTCCTGATATACTGATCATACATGCACATGGTGCAATCATAATTATTTCTTTTCCTCAGTCAAGCAGGCTAAAGCTGACAGAAGGAGAGCCTCTGAGACTCTTCCAGACCTCCAGCATTAAGTGCAGCATTGCCTCTTAATGTATACAACAGTCATTGTTTTGTCCAGGCCAATTCTAAATGACATCATTGATTTGTGAGAAGAGTACCTAGTAATTAGTTGTTTTTTTAACGGTCATGCCATTTGACATATTAAATGTTGTGCATTACTTAAACAATAGGGTAGAAATATCAATAGTCTGGTGCCACTGTGTATGGCTCCTTTCCATTAGAGTGCATATATATGTGTGTGGCTGTGAGTAGTAGGGGATTGTTTCTCCATGATATATCTGGTGAAGTCAGCATTAACTTCTTGTACAGTAGATCTCTAGGGGTAGACAAACATTAGTAGCGTTTTATTTATCTTTCTGTGGCTTGATCAGAGGATTATTTTCAGGTTTATTATGACATTTAACTGGATTTTATCCTGAGAGATTCTTTAGCTGGACCTCCTCTACCATTTTTCTCACTGGCAACGGGTTCAGTAGCTGTTTTCTTCTCTCAGGACTCTGTGATGCTAATGACAAGGGTTATTTTGGGTCTCTGTTGCTGTTGTTTTCTCTTCTTCTTCCACCAGTGCTGCTGTGTAGCCTGGAGAAACGATGATGTAAGAGGGAACTAATCCCACTGTGAAGGTTGTTGGAAGATAGAGCCAGATTCTTCACAGCAGGGCACAGCAGAATGAAAAAGAGTCAACAGAAACTGAAACAAAGCTCCATCCCTCGAGGTTTTCATGGATGGGATGGACAAAGTCCTGAGAAACCTGGTCTGAATTCTTTTTAGCAGGACTAGAGACTACCTTCCAATCTGAATTATTCAATCTTGCTATGATTCTGATGACATTTTAAATTCACTTTCTGTACAAAGGCACCTGAAGATATTGCCTCGCCATAACATACCAGATGAGTGAAAGATCAAAGAAAATTTACCTTTAATTGATTCTGCTTTAGTATAGTTTTGAGTCTGAGACACTTCAGTGAGATAGTTTCTGTGAAATGCAATGTGCTGTGTAAAAATTGGGTATTGTCCCTCACTGACTTTTGGTAACTGTTGCTAACTTGAAAAACTGCACTGGATAGAAATGGTCCCTTGGGTCCCTAAAGTTGTTTCATCATTCCTTGGGCCATCAGATCTGTAAGCTTTAAAGCCTGCTATAACTTTATATAAGTGTGAAGGAAACAAATAGTGAACATTTCAATTCCCTAAGATCTCTAGATGGTCATACATTCACTTGAAGCATAGAAATGTTTTATACTGATGGTCATTGGATGCATTTAGACCTCACCTGGCTTTGGGTGATTTCTTTAAAAATATCACATTACTGAGAGAACTTGCCTTCAATGAAGTTTTTGTATTATGGGGAAAAGTTATTTACAACCTTGGTGGGTTCCCCTTTGAAGTCATTTGTCTTGTTGAGAGGGGAAGTGGAGCTGGCCTTTGAAGAGTCTCATTTCATCTTGGATCTCTCCCTTTGAAGTACACTTTACCCTGAAGGCATTCCCTGTGGAAAATCTCTCATTGTTCATGGGTCTCCTAAGAAAATATTCCCTAGAGGCACACTTCCCTGAAGAATAATTTACCTTGGAGATAGAAGTAGTGATGTATTTTTCATCCTTGCCAACAGCAGGCAGGGTCTAGTTACACCAGCTGCACAAATGATTACATAAAGAAAATATAGGGGATTGCTAATTTAATATGCAAGGGGCAGTTGCCTAACAGAGTGTCCAAATCTTGATAAACTGAGCTTCCTTAATGCTACTGAAAAAAAATTAGTAACAATACTCTGCCTTCAGAGAGACGATATTGGTTTTTTTTGAGTCTTTGATGCTGAAATCTTCTCATTCTTATGCTCCATGAGAAAGAATTCTCTGAAAGCCTGAAGAAAATCCTGTCAGCCATTTGCAGGCCTGATGCATGTTGTTTGATAGTGTTCAAAGATAACCATTCTGAGTGTGATAAAATCAAAGAAGATAAAGTATTTTTTCTCTTTAAAGAATTTTCACCTTTTTTTTTTTTTTGTTATAGAACTTCAACGAATGGGAAAGAAAACCTTTCTTTACGGCTCAGTGCTCATTGAGGTCTAGTACCTCAGTGAGGTTGCAGACTACAAATTAGGAACATAAACACAAACAAACAGCCACACCTATGGTCCATAAAAGCTTTTCAGTCATTAAAGCAGCGTTACTTCTGCTGTATCCTACCATTGCCTAATTTCAAAGGCATAATAAAGGGTAATTGCTGTGCAGACAGGATCAGCTCTAGGCATAACCAAAACAAGCAACTAACTTGGACAGCAAATTTTCAGAAAGGAAATCCAGCCATGGCTCTGCTACCTCTTTTGTTTATACCACAGCCTCAGAAAACCAGACGCACTGCTGCAGCTGCCTCAAGGTTCATGGTGCACAGGTGAGGGGGGCAGGTGGGAGCTCTCCCAGAGGCACAAATCATTGCCACAAGACATCTGATCCCCTGGCAGCAGGAGGAGCAGTGGATCTGACCTTGTGTGACTCCTCTTGGTGCCTCATTTCTCTCTTTTTCTTCACTGCAGAACTGACCTATTTTTGGTCCCACAACTTCCTCTGAAGGGGTGAAGTGCTGGAAGCCTAAACCCAGCTCTGTATGCTACAGATAATTTTTAAGCACTGACTTTAGTCTTTGCTATCAGCCCTGCCTACCATTTTACAGAGCACTTACATCACTCAGGAAATCTGTGGTAGGTTTAGGATTGTTGCAAAAGTATCAAATTCTCACATTTCAATCTGAATGCAAAGAGAAACAGTCCAGTGCAATCCACTGAGTCCATAGCATGCACCGTTTGTGGTTTGTTTATGTATATAAACATCTTTTTTAAAACTTAAATTTCCTCTGGAACTGGAGGATTCTGAGAGGAGATAAGAGCTCAGCCATCTTGATTGGTTCCTTTTAAAATTATGTAATTGATTTGGGTGAAGATAGTATGATATTTCCCATTGCACTGTCTTTAAGTATTAATGGATTTTTCCTATGAAATCTCTATCTTTCTTCAAAGGTTGTAAAGCAACCTTTGGCCACCCTACTTGTCTGATAGTATAGTCCTTTCCATGGCAACAGATTGTGATGTCATGCATGACCACAGTATTAGGTCAAAAAGTACCCAAGTTACATTTGAAGGAAGAAGTAGGAAAGATTCTAAACTGCATAAGCACTTTTCAAATTTAGTATTGAAAAGAAGTGGAAAACAAAGTAATTGCAATGATTTTTTTAACTTACCTTGTCAGTGAAGCTGTACAGTTGTGTCAACTACTATTATTATTATTATAATTGTTGTTATATCAAAAATAATAGGAAACATTAGCAAAGACCATAGCACAGCCAAAGAAAAAAGAGCTCTGTATAATATCAATTACATTTTATCATAGCATCTGTAGATTTTTTTTTTAATTGACTTTTTCAACAGTGAAACTTGAACAAATGAGAGTAATGGATATACACATGAAAAACATAGGTGTGGGTTTGATGTTTTTCACCGTCGTAGGGGTCCAGGCATTCAGACACAGGATTTCAGTTCAACTTTGTTTAGAGAATGATTTTATCCACATACGGTTTTAAAGAATCCCAATAACATGTTTACATGCAAGGTTTTTACTCTAGTCCGTGAACACATTAAATGCCTTTAGATGCTGTCTGTAAAAGTTCTCAACAAATTCATTTCTCCTGCAGGCTGAGATTATTCATACATGTCTGTTCTCTTATCATTGGGTAAAATTTACTAAGTTACAAGGGATCATTGCTTTTAATGTTCCCTATAGTTGATCTGATTCCTCCAAGGATATACACTTCTCTGAAACCTACTTGCTGATCCAGGGCAACTTGGCTCAAGGTAAACATGGTCATTTAAACAAAACAAGCTTGTTTTTACAAGTCTGGATAAAACCCACCAAATACTGTGTGGGCAGAAACAGTGCCATAGACTTTTCCAACAACCACAGATTTCTTTAAAGCCAGGTCAGATGTCTCTATTGCAACACTGAATCTTGAAAGTTGCAGATACCATTCTATCTCAAATCATCACTCTATAAAGTGGAAATAATCCCACATTTTAATATATGTAATACCCACATGTAAGGGTATTAAAACATTCATGACACAGGGTAGACTGAGAGAAAATAATCACGTGGGAAGGTAGAGACTGGGAATGAAATAATTTTATATTTACTAGTTTCCTTGTGTTTTCCTCTGGACATGTGCTATTGACTCCTCTTTGGGAAAGAATATTGAACTAGATGAAGCTCTGGTCTGCCTGAGGATGTAAACTCTTGTGTTTACCTTGCTGTAGTAAATGCTGCAAAGCCTGGAATCAAAGGGGAAGTATTATGGCTTGATTGTGCTTTCATAATAAAGTCCATCCTTGTTAAACAGAGAGATCACCAAGTTCGAATGAATTCAAATTTAAACTGTGTCTATAAACATAACATTGTTTACATCTTTCATTTATGATGGTATTTCAACTAAGTTGTTCTGAAATTGCTTTGCTTTTGCACTATGTCATAAAGTGGAAGCATATATTACATTAAGCAGTAAGGAGCTGTATCTCATTTAAAACACATAACCACATAATTTCATAGATATATATCTATATATAGATATATATCTATGAACAATGAAATTGCCCCAAAATTAAAACCCTCTTGGCAGTATATTTGTAAACACAATCAGCCTATAATCCAATAAAGAGACTCTGCTTTGAATTAATGTGAATTGCTTTTCTATTCTGCCTTTACAAATACAACTTTTCATCTGAACTTCTTCACTCCCTCTATTTGTTTCACTAAAAATAATTGTAAGTGATTTTCTTCCTCACTTGTAAACAGCAGAGGAAACATTTGAAAAGTAGAATAAAATGGAGTTGGAAAAAAAAAAAAAAAAACCAAAATAAAATAAGCAGACATAATTCCTTTTAAACCTGCAAATAGAAAAGCAAATCCAATTTCTCAGAACTTCTGGCATTAAACAGTTTGCATGTTAAAAAAACCCCCATCATTTCAATCATTTTTTATGATTCTGATAATGAAAATGAAAGCCAAATTGTTAAATGGAAAGTGCAATAATTTTTCTATACACACAGAAAAGGAACCAGTTATTTAATTTTGCTAATTTAAAACAAAATTTTCCAAATAACAACCATTTGGTTATAATTCATTAACCTTTCAAGCAACCATATTCAGGACAAAAGCAAATCTTAAGACGTACCAATGCAAATGAAGTATTTAGAGGTTCTCCTTTTGAGAGATGCAGGGCATTTAACATTTTCTGAACTGAGTTAAGAGGGGAAAGAAAGACAATCTTATTCTCAATATAAAGTATGCAGAATTTGGAAGGTAAATTGAAGATTGATATTTCTGGAACATTCAAAAACAAGGTTTTGTTTCTGCTACTCTGTGCTTTTCTTCAAGTTTCCAGGTACTTAGTGATACTGAAAACAATTTGGGGAAATAACTAAGAAAACTTCACTTAGTTGTGAGGATTTTTATTTTTATGTCAGGAAGACAAAGAAATTATTTCTAATGAAATCTTAATCAGCTATTAAACTTTGTCTGCTAGACATGATAACTATATAGACCAGATGGCATCAATTCCAGCTTCCTGGCTGGTTCTAGAACAATTTTTACTTATTTTGTCAAAAAATTATTTTTCTGCTTTTCTTAATTGGTAAGTTCATCCCCCTGCTTTTGGCAGGGCTGTGGAAGCAGCCCAGAAAACCCATGTAGGACTTTGAGGAATGAGGAGGGTAAGGAATGGAGTTCCATGCTCTACTGGGTTCTCTCCATTCCTTCTCCATCATGCTGCATTGGATGCTTAAATAAGACAGGAAGGTAATAGTCAAGGTGCAAACAGGCAAATACCGAAGGCTGTAGGAAGTTGAGACTCAAGGACTGGAGGTACAAAAAGCCCAAAATTTAGGGAAGAACTGGTAAATTTGGGAGAACCTCATGTCTGTCTCCTCATGAGCAGTTCTGAACATGGGGCTACCACAGCTCCTCCCCAAATATGCAATGCTTACACAGGAGGGGCAGGATTTGCTGACAGGGCTACTAAATGAATTGCACATCTCTAGTGCTGTGTAAGAAAATAGAAGCACATTGTCCATCGGCAAAAACCTGCAAAGTATTGACTGTCATCAAGGAAAACTCTAATTTTTTGTTTCCTGTGTTTCCTAAGTCAAGCCTTACTTCTTGGAAGTCTGCATGTCCAAAGCAAGAAGAGACAAAAACTAGGCTGTAAGGCTGAGGGACTGAGAGGGGAGCTTGGCTGAGTAGTTCATGCACACGGAGGAACCCATGGAAGTGAACAGGGTGGGTAGGCATAGCCTGCAGGGAGTCGGTGCTGCCCTTTCCAATCTGCCTCTTGGCTGGCACACTCAGTGCCTTCCAGACAGGACATGCCACAGTCCTTGCTTGCCCTCCAGTGCTATCACACCACATTGGGTGGGAGCAGTCTTCTTCCTGCAGGTCTGCCTGTGTTCAGCAGACCGTGAAGAGCCAGTTTCGCATGCCATCAGCCTTGGACAGCCTCGTGCTCATGGCAGGCTGGCCAGAGGGTCTCCCAGGCTGTCCTTCTACAGGACCCCATGGAACATCCTTTGTTCCTGCTCTTCTGCTTCCCCTTCCAGACCCCCTGGCCCTCCCTTCTCCCCTGGTGGCTGCAGATCACAAATGGACTGTTTCTTTCAATCCTCCAGCTTAGATTGATTGCAGACCTCTGGGAGTCTGTGGCCAAAACTAAAGCCAGGGACAATTCCTGAACAAGTAAGCTCACAATGCCCTGTTTATTTATACAGCACAAATGATTGAAATCATTATGGCCCAGACAAGTGGGACCTATTTATAAACATCATCTTAAGATGAGCAATATAGCAGGACTCTCCAGTGCTTCACAATGAGCGCCAGCCCCATCCCCCTATCCCCACTATAAAGCTCCAAGGCCGTTCTGACTTGCCACATGAAAGACACATTCCTTGCCTGTTAAATTAAAATCTAATCATATTCTCCAGTAAACAAGGCACAAAGAACACTCTCAAAATTATGGGATGAAAAGCAGCAACACTAAGGGCCAAACTCTCCTCTCAGATCTATCCTACAGCTCTTTGACAAGTGCAATCAGTTAAACATTTGAGGGCTTGACAGCAGCCGCTCCACCAGATGTTTGATCTGACTGGTTTTCCATGCTCTTCCATAAATTATGGATCTTCAGATCTGCATGTCCTCCATGTTTGTGATGGTGAGTCTCCAACAGAGAGGAGGCTTTGGGAGAACTGGATATTTCTCTCAAAACACTTAAGTTACTCCTATGTTTCTGTCTATACAAAGCAGATCTGGAACTATTTAAGTGGGCATCAATTGCGTTTGGAGCCTTGGAAAGAATAGCTTTTGCTTTTCATCCTCCTCAAACAGCGATCCAGCCTAAGCAAAATGTGAGATCTAAACAGCAGCCTCACACTTCAGTGCCATCTGGATGTTTGACTCACAGCAACAGCCTTTTGCTCTCAAAATGCTCGCACCATGGTGTAGCAGCCTGTACAAGGGGATGGGAGCAGAGCTGAGCTGTGAGACACTGGCAAACCTCATGGGGAGCCACAGACTGGCTTTTCCACCTGTGGTGTGTCACCTTTGGGCCAACGTGGATGATGGGTCCCTTACAGATCCTGTGAATCAAAAGTCTTGGATGTTTTGGCTCTATACTTTTGATGATCTTACCAGTTTATGTAACGGGGGTAATCATGATGAGTCTTTGATATGATTAGAATTTAAGAATTAATTAGGCTTAGTACCTCCATGGTACTTCGCATTTTTCTCTTCAGATCAAGAACAAGCATTAACTAATTGGTCTTCAGAAAAACACTTTTATTATTACAATTTTATGAGGTGGAAACTAGTAGTTTAGTTTAGTGAATAACTGAAGTTATTCACTATGTTGCACTGGGATTAAAATTTAGGAGTTGCTGGCTGCCAGCCCTGCTTTTTGACCACTGGACCACTCTGCTTCTTATTATAAGGATTTAATTTACTTGGCAGTGAATGCAGCTTTCATGTGGTAAGCCATATATTGCTATTCTAATGAAGTTGAAGGAAGGTGAGAAGGCCAGTTGATCTCGTTGTGAACTGATGAAGAATCACATCACAGTGATTCTCTCTAAAAATCTTGATCTAATACAATACAGCTTCTCCTTCCCCGAAAAAAAGTAGAGCCTTGTTTCAAAATATGGATGTTTATCTAAACCATCTAAATTTCTATTGCGCCAACTACAGAAAGAAACTGAAAGCTAAGGAAACTGGCATTTAGGCCCCTCTAGTATTTTGAGATCTTTTCCCTACATGTTTCTTCAAAATTCAGGGAATGTTTTGACACCTAAACACACAATAGTATTCACTCAGTCTTCTTCTCTTGGTTTGAGTTCATTCCTATATTTTTTCCTGTGATATTCTTATTTTGAAACTGCTCTTTTCTTCTAGTGTTGACTTCTAAAAAGCTGATGATCCAATATGGACATGTGTGTGTTTGTGTGTAACATGGCAGCAACTATACAGGCAGAAATAAATTTCCATGTCTCCATTTTTCTCAGGCTAACCTAGTATATTAATAAGGAAAGTTCTGCAAGTACTGAAAATCAGTGAATCAGTAGTCCCCATCTGGAGGTGACAACAGCAACCAATGTCTGTGTATATGTCTCTGTGTGTACAAATTTTGGACAACAATGTCTCTATGTATATCCACCTCTCCTCTAGTAGAGCCTTCCATGAAAGGAAGCCCCATGGAGAATTCATGTCCTGCCAGACAAGGTTTGTTGACATTACATGCCAGATCCAAGGTTGAACTGTGCAGGTGTATCATAAATTCACCACTACAAAATAAAGATCTTTTATTTTCCTGTGGAATAACTGTCAAAGTATATAGCCAAAAAGGCAAAGAGAGAAGTGTCAAAAGGATGTTAAGGATCATTATGAAAATATATAGAGATTTCAAGCAAGAACAAAATCTGTGTCTGAGCACAGACTGGTTTCTGCAACAAAAAATGAGCACAGTGGCTGTACACAGCTCCCAGAAAAGAAAGATCATTGCCATTAGTGTGAGAAAAACCTTGATGATACAAAGCACATTAAAAATAGCAAAAAGAATGAGAACATGATAATATGAATAAAATCTATACCAGAGGTTTAAGTTTGCAAGGCTGTGGAAAGCATTCATTACTGAAAATGTAGTCTGACTGGTAAAATGAACTAAAAAAATAATTTTAAAAAGCATATAGAGCAATACAATAATTTTTGTGTACCACAGATACACACACGTTTGCCAAAAGCCCAGTAACAGTGATTTATTTAAACACCAGAAAGGTTTAATGACACTCACTTCACTTAACAGGTTTGTTTTCTTTAAGCCTGAGGTTTTTGTCAAACCTTTGTCATTGTGGTTCAGCACTGAAGCAGTTTCCTAAAGAGCCCAAAAATCTTTGTCCATCAGCTACAACTCAACTATGTGTTCTCAAGTTTGAATACAAAACCTATGTCTCAACCACTTAGCTAGCAATAGGCAGGTGGATGTCTCTTGGGAATGACATTTATGACAGACTGGTAGTCAATACAGAGAAAATTGTAAAAATATGTCCACAATGCCCATTTGTCCCAGGCCTTATGCCTGAGCAGCCTCTTAGCTCACATAACTCAGATGACTACTGGTAACATTGACAGGTCTAGTAGTATTCACCAGATTGCCCAGTGATCTGAGTGATCCTCTGGTAAAAATCTTCTCATTGGCTGTTACAGGGGTAGAATTTTGCTGAAATCTAGGGTTGGTTCCCTCCACAGTCAAAATACTCGTTTCAGAAGTGTAAAAATCATACCAGCTTTTTGGGAAGGCTTGTGAAGTGAAATAATATAAAAGAAAAATTAGTTGTCATTCCCTTGACAGAGATGCCAAAGCTCCTGCAAATCAGCAGTGTTTCCCCAAATCATGTGAAGCTGAGAGCAACATGGACTCTGAAGATGACATTCTTACAGGAGAGCATTTCCTGTCAGGACAGTAGTTACTGTCAGTAAAAGACAGAATGGAGAGAGAGGGGCAGTGATCTTGAATCTGCTTGAACTACTCTATCCTTTCTTTTTTTCTCCACACCTTTATTTTGTAGAAAAAGATAATTACTTCTCTTCTGTTATCCTGTAGCTAATCTTTGATTTTTCCATAGTAGGTTGGCCACTTCTTTCCTCTTATTTTCTACTCCATCTGCTGCATTATTTCTATGCTCTCCACAGGATGAAGTGTGATTCTGAATGGAAAGATTATGCATTTCAAGGCTAGTAATTCCACAGTTTCTCAAATTTCCTGTAGCAGAAATGCCTCTTACTTCTATACACCTTCTCCTGGGAACCATCCTGGGAACCACACTGCTTCTTCTTGGTCTTGTGAGAGATCTGTAAAGGTGGAGAAGAGTCTAATTCCTGTGACTTTGTAGCATCTGGTTTCATGTCTGGTCCTTTTTTGCTATTTCTATGTCTCCTGTGGCAGAAAACCCTGATGGTAATCCAGATCACCTTCATGTATACCATATTGCCTTACATGCTTGGTACAACTGAGAAGATGAGCTTGTGCTTTCACCACAGGAATCATGAATTCAGGTGACACAAGGTCAAACATGCTCTGTAGACGACCTATTCCAAGTGCAAGTTCAGGTCTTGTACAGGCCATATGGAAGAATGAAGCCAGAAGTGGGGCGGTATTAACACAGCATTTCCTTTTTCTCTGTATTCGATGCTAAGAGAATTACAGCCCCCCACTTAACCGTTACTGCCAGAAATTTTGAAGACAACTGTGCTTTCAACTATACATGTAAATGATTGTGGGGTTATATGCATGAAAACAAGAGCAGAACTTAGACCACAGATTTTCCAAGGAAAAACAAGTACTACATTTTAGGCAATTAGGAGCAGTAAAGTAAACATTTAGTCACCATTGACTCATGAGCCGAAAAACACAGTAGTCAATTACAGCTTTCGGCAGCAATAATTAATATGGTGTTGATGAAAACTGTGGTTTCCACTCAGCGTACAAAGCTATTTCAGGTAATTAAATGTAACCTCATCTATATGTAATTTGTCTTTAATCTGCACATGACACAGTATTTCAACCTCATATGTTGTCTTCTGAAGGAAAAACAGTATAGAAACATTACCTAAAGCATATACCCAATCACCCTAAGAAAATTTGTTTTCATTTAAGTCTATGTCACACTTTATGATTAAATATTTGACTATGAAAAGGTTTGTAATTTAATCACTTGCCCAGTCTTTCTGATATCACTCCCCATATCTGATTTACAGAGATAAAGAGATCAGTTTTAACTGTGTATACCACACAGACATTTATTTCTTTAAGTGTTTTAACATCCTGAGGCTTTTTCAAAGACATTAAATGGAAAGTAAATACTTAGAGAAAAGATCACTCTTGCCATTTCTGATGAAGAACTTGTGGTATTATGAAGCTTCTGAATACATAAGAGGTGTTATGTGCAAAGTAGTCTTTACGATACTGTATTGACCTGATTTTCCAAAGTGCAGATTATCTACATTTCTCAGTGAAACTAATGGAACTTGAAATGCTTCTCTGAAAATTAATGTGTATCACTGCCCTCTAAGTCACTGTTTATAAACCCTAGTAATTTGAAGTCCATATTTCCAGCATGACTGCCCAACTACTTCCAGCTATAGTCACATAGCAGGAAAAAATGGAAGGAGAAATAATATTTTATCTGAAAAAGCTTCAATTTATGTATTTATAGATTTATAAGGTTTTGTTTGCATGCTAGGCTTTGAGGCGTTTCTTCACAAAGTAGTTGCCAGTTGAAGCATCAGTTAACACAATTGTTAACCAAAGTGTACCTTTTCTGGACATCTGCAGTGTTACTGCTACATGTAACACACCTGACATTTTTACATCTGAACTGCAGACTAGATAGTCCTATTAAACTCTTAAAATAAGCCTCCAGAAAAGATAAGATTTTATACAATATGAAAGTAAAGGAGTGGCTATTACCTTTAGCAAATACCACATCTGAAACTATAACTTTGCCACTTTTGTTAGCACAAGGAGATCTTGTTCCATAATCCGATCAGAGCTTCACAGTTCCTAAATAAATTGGACTGCTATTCTACAACAAAGCATCAGGTTACAGGGCCTTTAGTTCTGTTAGCTTTTCTGATGACTAGCCTAATTCAGAAAAGGAAGCTAATTCCCAGCTAAAGCATTATCCTTTCTCTCAAAATAAATAACATGAAAACATGACTAAAATTCCCAGTCAAAACATTTTTATGCTAATGGCATAAAAAAATATTCTGTATTGGTGACTAACGTTTGTGTTGTCTTAAGCATTTACTATGAGATTGAATTTTCAGAAGCACTTATGATGTCTTTGAGCTAAATTCAGGAAAGATGTGTGGTCCATTTAGGTGGACTTTTTGGTCCATGAAATGTATTTAATATAAAATTGTAAGACTCTCTGATACCAAGGAAATTCCCTGGCTTTGACATCAAACAAATGCTTTCTCTGAGCATGAGGAAGAAAAGTCTTTAACGTGTCCAAAAGAAGCACAAGCCAAAATAAATGGCAGAATCAACCAATAAATGAAACTCACAACACAGTGCTCTACGTGGGCATAATCAGTAAGCCTTTTTGTGTTATTTATTTGAAGGAACAAAGGGGCTTTTCCAGAAACCATCTGTACATTGTTAAAGAGGACTGAATTACCTACAGCCCTCAAAGGAAAATGATGCTGTTAAAATAAACTTGGGGGTTGGAAGGAATTAGGTTACTAAACATGGGGCTGAGTTAGAACTTAAGCATCTCTCTGGATTTTGTCTCGCTGGTTACACAAAACCCAGGTACACAGGGATGGAGGGTTTCAGCAGAGAGACATTGCCACAGCTGTCAGATCTGGAGCCAGACTTGCCAATACCTAAATGCTTTGAAGTTGTCTTCTAAAGCACCATAACAATAAGAGAAGGAATAAAAACACTTAATGTCTTCTGGATGGAATGCAGAGTTACAGATAGTAGGGTAGATTTCATTCTCAAAAACTATTAGCTAAGATCCTAAAACTGTGAGTTTAAGCTAATACCGTGCATGCTGGAGTCTCTGGAGTCACCTTTGGTTTTGAACTGTTGGTGTGCTTGGGCCCACATTCAAGATTCTTGCCACAACCACAGGGATAGAAAACTTCTGCTCTCTTTTAAATGAAAGATGAGATTTTCACATGGTCACTTCATTTCAAGAAGAGAGACCTTAATGAAAACACCAGTTAGGGCAAGTTTCATGATAAATACTGGCAATGCTATAGGTCTTTTCAAAATTCATGAAACTCAAAAGAAGCCAGGCAAAATCTGCTTGGTTTCAGATTTCATAGAAGCTTGTAGCTCAGCTTCAGTTTGTCCTAAAGTTCACCAAAGTTCAGCCTTTCAAGTCATTCTGATTCGATTTATGGGATTTTTTCCTAAACCATATAAAACTTGGGGTATTACATGGATCTGACATGAGCCAGGTGGAACTCAGTAGGTCCAACAGTGTTTTGATTTGAGATTTTGAGTCTGTTTAAATACAAAACAGAAAGCAAAACTCCGTCTTCCTCTGAAGCCAGAGGAAAGTTTCATATGATCCACTGTGTGCCAAATTCACTTCCTGCAGAATTCCTGAGATTCACAAAGTCCATCTTTGCATAACTCTGCAGTGAGGGCTTTATGGGGTCCTAGCACAGGGCCTACAGGGAAAGCCAGGAATCCTGGAAGCACAGCAAAGGGAAGGGTTTAGATGTGCCTTGCTGCAGAAAGAATATTTACCTCTCCCAAGAATGCAGAGCACCATGGTTAGTCCTTACCATGAGATTTGCTCAAGCCTCAGGCTCAGTTCAAAAGACGTAGTAGAATTGTGTAGCTTTACACCGAGTACATTTACAGCGTGTCCTCCATGGTGCTGAGAGGCTCCCTCTTTCTTTCCATCACAGCTAACAGAGGCAGAAGAAATTGAATAGTTTTCAAATAATTTTCTAGAATTTGAACAATTTTGCATTCCTTGTTCAGGTAAAGGTTGAACATGTGAAACTCTTCCTGAAGTGACAATTCCAGAAAGTTTAGGTTAAGCCTCCTAGGACCCACTAGTTACTCCAATAAAATCAAAGTAAACAGTGTACTTTTTAACCCTCAGATACAAAACAATTGTCAATTTGATTGAGAAATATTTGCTATGTTTTTTTATTGATATATTAAATACATGTTTTAAAACTGGTTTTTCGGAATGATTAATGGAAGTGGTTGCCTATAATTGCCTATGGAGCTACTCAAGAAACAAGTGCTGTCATCACTTTTCTTGTATAGAGATATAACTCATATTTGAAATTAGCATTTTTCTCTTTTATTTTGTCTCTAATTTTTATGTTGAAATTCTTACTCCCGTTAGGAGGGCATGGCCAGTTGTCATGCATGATGGCATAATTTTAAGTAATGAGTGAAAATTGCACTATTTTGACTCCTTTTCTTCTCCAGTCTAAGAACTCAAATAATATAAAGTAAAGCTTTGAAAGATGTATTAAATGATTACCAATATTGACTGGTTTAGCAAGAACACATAAGAGCTTTATCTTTTGTGTCTCATACTATCATTCTTATACAGTTATTAAGCTCCCCCCAAAATATTGTTTTAATAATCTTAGCACACAATAAATATCCTATTAAACTAACTCTTTAGTTTAGGAAAGTAATTATTCATTTGACATGTTTAGCTTGAAGGGTATCTACAGATCCTTATCTGTAAGCTAGATTGCAATAGATCTTGTTAGAAATTTTATAGGACATTAATTTCAGGGTGAAAATTGTGCTTGTGTATTTCAAAGGCATTTAAAACTCAAATTTAATCTAAGTAATATTAGGTCACTCTACTAGGTATGTAATTGGTACAAACAGTTGCCCTATGATTTATTATATAAACAATTAATGGAGAGATCTCATTTTCTGTGTTGATTATATGGTCAATCTGGGGCAGCAGTGCTTCTAAATTCTGTCCCTGGATAAATACCTAAGCTTAGAGGCCACAAATACAGACCTCAGGTGTCAAACATCTTTCCCAAAACTGTGGTTTTCTCTGAAAATTCCAGCCGCCTTTTAGGTTTCGAAATGGGGAGGAAATAACAGGTGCATAAACCCATTCATTTTTTCCTGTTAAGGAAATATGCAGCCTTTACAATCCAAAATTATTTTAAATCATATATCTGAAGCTCAGATGTATCTACAATCTTTATGGAGTTACTTATAAATCTGACCACTAAAGATTTTAAGGTTCATTTTGGACAAGGACAGAAATCTCTATATGGTCAAGACTCCCCAAATGAAAGTTTATAATAGCAAATTACCTCTTTATCTTTCATATGTCTCAACTAAGCTGTGTTCTGTGGGGTGGTTGTTCAGACGCTTGGTATTATTTATGTTTTCCTGTCCATCCATCCATCCATCCATCCATCCATCCATCCATCCATCCCTCCATCCATTTCCTTTCAATTTATTTCTCTGTATTCATGCAAAAGGAGCCATTTTGAGCCCTCTGTGGCCAAAATTTGGGTTAGCAAATAGGTGCTTATTGCAGGTTTGCATTTGCAAATTAGTTGTTCTAATTACAAGCAAAATCATGTAACTGAGTGAAATACTATGGTTATATGTAAAGTCATAGGAACTTTACATATAAGAGTCCGGAATTTCTGGCCTCCTCCTCTTTTAGCTTAGCTCTCTCCCTTGAGCATTTATTCATTTGTTTGCCCTTGCCAAAAAAATTATTCATCTAAGTGCAGCCCCCTCATGATGTCAATGGAAGTCTGAGCAACCTACGGCAGAGAATGTTCAAAGCTTATATTGCCATAAAACAATGTTGTTTTCTGGTTTGTTTTATTTTTTTGGATATCCTGTTCTGTGAGAAAAGTAATTCTGTAAGTAAGACTGACTTGTGATTTTTCACAGCATAACAAAGTATAACAAAAATGCCTCTGTTTCACCTTTTAATGATTAAATCTCTACAATGCCCTGAGCCTTGTACATGCAGGCACAGAAGTAATTTTATGCACATGAGCAATTTCACTGAACTCCCTGGGTCTACACACGTGTAGCATTGCACATATTCACATTGGCAAGATCAAGAACTGGTTTTGTTGAGAACATCTGTGGCAAAGGAATCTTCCTGCAAATAAACAGTGTCTACATTAGCAAACCTCATAGCTTTGCTTCAGTGCTCAGTCACCCACAAAAGTCACTCACTGCCTTGCATAGCATTTGCTTTGAGCAATATTCCTTAAGTAATTTGCTTGAAATTCTTTAAACGCTATGATAGCAAAGTTTGCTGAAGCTTTTGGAAAATTAAAAAAAAAAAGAAAGAGGTTATATCCACTTATTGTAGGTAGTTACAAGTCATTGCAAATGGTGTATTTGAAAATCAGAGTTAACAACTTGCCAATTGATATCTCATTCCCTATTACTTAGTGGTCAGGATAATGGCTTCCTATCTTCATTCAATTTTTTTACCTAATAGTCTTGAATTTTTGAGCAATAGTATGAGCACAAGAACAGTTTGTTTAAGTAAATGAACCATGTCAGCAACTGTATTTCACTCTGCACTGAAAACATGATCAAAATGGATTAAATTATTTGTGATAGTTCTTCTGTGCAAGAAGGAAAATCTATTTGAACAAAAATATTAACTGGAATATGAAACTGCAATAATAAAAATGTCATGTCCCTTTAAATAGTATTTGAGTCCATGGCTATTCTACATTTTAAGTGGTATTTCGTTCTAAAGGAACTAAGAAAAATAATTTGCAGCTAAATTCACAGTGTTTCAAAAATATTGCTCTACAGGTAGATTAAACAAAGAAGCCCAGGCAAAAAACTTCATCTGTGTAACCATTCTCAAATAGACAGTACATTTTATACAACACAAAGCATAAGCTGCAATGTTATATGACAGCCAAAAGCTTTTTTATTGATTCCCAAAAAGATTGCCTTAATTTTATCAAAATGTATTTATTCATCAATGCTGCATCAATGATCTTGTGTATTTTATATGTAAATAATCTATTCTATTCCCTTGATCATGTTAATCTTACTAATGACAAATTACCATTCTCCACGTACAGTTCCTAGATTTACAAATTATCACTCCTGCTTTCAGGGGACTGAGAATCAGCCACGCTTGCTAATGCCTCCATGGATCGCCTGACACATAGCAGATTTTTATATTCCCTTTTAAAGCATTCAGCTTGCAAGAAATAATTTATAAATCTGGCTATCACTCGCACTTATCCTCTTACTGCTTGAGGGGGAAAAAGAACAAGATCAAATTGGGAGGATTATTAACAATGTAAGAACTTTATTTGCTTCAATTAACTCTTTGCAGGAAGAACTGCATGCTAAAGCCTGTTGTTTTTAGGAAAAAAGAGGAAGTACCCTGTCTATTCAGTTATGGTGGAAAGCTTGGACAAACAAAAAATACAAATAATCATTGTTTTCTGTCTTAAAAAATATAAACGTTTTGAATTTTAAATGTATTTTTAAACCTGAGATCTCTTTTCACCAAACCAAACATGGCTTGTGTTGGGGAATTGAAAGGCTGAATTTTTAGCTTGCCTGATTTGTAAGCTAAAAATTCTGACTTTGGGACCATTTCTGTCTTGCTCTGCACCTATGCATATTGGAGACAAAATGCTACCAGATTCATTGGGATTCACCATTAGAAATTTCCTTTGTAGTTGTAAAAGTGATAATGACACAATGGAGAATGAGATCCTCAAATTTCACCCTTCCTGTAGGTTCACCTGTCTTGGTTTAACCCCTGACTGCAACTTTCTCCTTCTCATGCAGAGACAAGTACTTGGGATAGTCACTGAGCAGGGTGCTGCTTTTCATTGCAGGAACTCCTTGGTTCTTTCAGTGCAAAGGAGTGAAGTGCATTGACTGTAATTACTAGGCAACTGCTGGGAAAGCAAGGTAGTCAGCTACTCCTTCACAGTAAAAGTACTTTGGAAGTCACTTTGACAATTCCTGCCACCCCCTCAGGGCTGTGGACAGCAGTAGGAAAATCTGAAATGTAAGATGGGATTCATTTGCCAAAGACTGGTGCCTAAAAAGCAGCTAAAATGGCTCAGAGTTTCCCTGTTGGATTGCAGCTGCCACTTGAGAAGGAAAAGGTCTCATGAAGGTCCTGCTAGTCCCAGGAAGGTGTGTTAGATACCCAAGGCATCTGACATTCTAAAATGTACTAAGATTCAAGTGGCTAAATATATCCCACTGGACCCAAGTTACCTTCATATCTAGTGTAAATTTCTGTGTCACTGTTTACAGATAACACTAATTGTAATCAATATCAATAATCAGTATCTTCTGACAGCATAACATCTGTGTGATAAATGCCTTGAGATAAAAATAACACTCGGAGAGCAGAGGACTCTTGACATCTAGTGCACCCTGATTTAGTGTGTTTAACCAGTGCCAACATCTCCATTCCTCTGCTCAGTCCACCAAATAGGGCTGCTGTGAATAAGTTCATAATATCCCCTTGTCCTCCTCACCCTCTACCCTTAAAATAAAAAGGCAATTCCCCTGAGAAAACTGGGAGGCAAAACTCAGGAGCCTCCTGGGATGCTGGTTATCTCTTACTTACGCCAGAAATTTCACATGGTACTTCTGCATTACGGATGCCCTCTATTCTCAACGTCTTTCCACAGGGGGAAAAAAGACACAATAAATGTCACAGCTGATAAATCCTCATGCTGTAAGGAAGAAATGGCTGTAAAGGCTTCCTTTAGCTTCACTTCTGCCTGACCATTCAGTGTATGCAACCACAATACTGGCCATATGTGTGACAGGACTTTACTCATTAAGAAGCCTTTTCTGTCTACAAAATAACTTTGCAAGTTACCTAACGGGATCTCTAATTAGCAGAATAGAGTATTTTTAACAGCATCAAAAATCCCATTTCTAGTTCATTAAATCAAGGTTCATTTTGAGCAGTCTGTGTCAATAAGTATGTTCTCCTTGAATCACAACTTACTGGCTTGTACAGTACAGCTATTTCCATTTGTCACATTGATATGTATTTAGGGACTATCTATAATACAGACTGGATCGATTCTAATGGTTGGTCATGTAAATTCTCTTTAGTTCAATGGTCATTGCCACAATAGACTCTTAGAAGCACTGCAGTCTATCATGCGTCTAATCTATAAAAACCTATTTCTGATATTCATTCATCATGAGGCTATTATATATATATATTGGGGACAAGAAGAAAGGTTAGAAATGGATGGCATTTGGATGTGAATTTTTGTAACTCAGATGATACATACTTCTACACAAACTTCCTCCTCCATGTGTCATGCAAGATTAAGCCCTCTTCTTTCTCTGTACAATAACATTTAAGATTTTAAGGAGAAGGAAAAAAGTAGTCTTGTTTTTAGAGACCAGTATTTTTTTTCCCCTCCTAAGCTCCAGCTATCTGTGTGAGACATCTTATTACAAATACGCTCATCTGCTTACATTCCCTTTAGGAATGTCAGGATAGAAAGGGGCCCTGCTACCTACCACTTCCTACAGAAAGGTTGAAAATGCTGCACCTTGCCTTGTATGGAGGATGCACAGCTCTTGCTATTGCCAGTAGCTATTTTAAAAATAGTTATCTTCTGGAACTAGGAAGTTCTGGGCCAAATTTCATTTACAAACAAATGTATCTGCCAAAAAAATGCTCAATCTACTCTATGGCACAGTTTGAACTGGTTGGAATTCCACTTTACTTGCATTGTGGTTACTATTTTCCACATAGTTGGAGCAGGAACACTTTAGCAGAACCCATTCTTTTCATGCCTACCATAAATAAAAATTTTTAAACAATCAAAGTATAACTTCAGGGTAATTGCAGCAGGTAAATCCAAAGTGGTTAGTGCAGTTAACTTCATTTTAATTTTATTTAGAATCTAAGGGTTGCTGCCTACAAACACCCATTCATAGCGTTAGTCACATGAGTCATTCAGTGACCGCCAACAAAAATATTTGGTGAGTAAACTTCCATATATGTTTGTAGGCTCCAGTCCTAACAGGGTACTAATAAGCAATTCAGATACATAGTTTACTTCCTCATATGCATTAATGTTAATTACAAGTAACAAGAATTACAAAGACAATGTAATTATGTTCTAATTATAGCATAACCGCAGCCACTGTATTATAGGAGTAATCCAATTTTTAAAAAAACTTTTGCTTCTTATAGACATATCATTTTAGTACATGCTTTTATTCATACTTTTGTGTATCCTAGCTTTCAACACTACACATCTGAGCACTCAGACAAAATTTTGACCCATCATTCATTGAACAGCAGAGGAAGCAAAATGGTATATTATCATATTTTAGTTAAAAGATATTCACATTACTTTTATTCTTTATAAACCAGAGGTGATGTAGAGGAATTATACAGATGCAGATTAGCTTCCATTTGACTGTATACACAGCACTGAAATCTTAACCCATCAACTCGGAATGACACTCCAGTAGCTATGTGCGCTGCAAACTTGAAGAACTATCCCCTGAGATCAGCTCAGTTGGTCAGAAACCTGGTGCTAACAACACCAAGGCTGCAGGTTTGATGCCCATATGGGCAATTCACTTAAGACCTGGACTTGATGATCCTTCTGGGTCTCTTTCAACTCAGACTATTCTGTGAGCTGCTATAAGGCTTGGCAGTTATGCAGATGCATTGAACATATAATAGATAAGCAATAGATACATTCTAGATATTCTCCTTCTGGAGTCACACTGATATTACAGTCACAAAAACTTTTTCTGGTCAGCCTAATGGGGCATAGCTGGCTTGCTCTGTCAGTAAGAAAAAAAAGTAGCAAGGGAATAATAGCACAAACTGACACAAGATGTTCAAATCTGAGCAGAGCAGGAAATGGGAAATGGAAAAATCAGTGCTCCCTGTCTGAGTCCTTTTGTACATGCAGCAGCTGAGAGGTAACCACTTCCACCTGCAGAAAGGCATGTCTAATTTTGGGGAAAAGAGCATGAGGGAGAGCCAAGAGAGTGTCCACGGTTTTCCTGCATTAAGCTGGAAAACAATTCCCCTGAGGAAACACCTGAAAGTCCAGGGGATTTGCTGACACATGTGGAGGACTGCGTCTCCCTTGGGGATGAAAGGAAAGTAAAAGAAGCAGAACAGGATAACAAAGCACACCATTTTGAAGAAGCCGTGTGTGCTCAGCTGTATGTGTCCTGGCTGGAAGGAGGAAATGTTGCAGAATGATGATTCTTCCCCCTTGGCAAGTGGCTCAATTGATGAACAGAAGAAATGAAATAAATCATAAGACAGAACCAAAGAAACACAAAAGACTTGCTTCTAGTCTTAGAAGAACACAAATCCTGTCTCCAGGGTAAGTGTGTCATTCTACACACCTGTATTACTAAGCCTGGCTAGCAGCATCAAGCCCTGGAAAGAAGATGACACCGTGAGGTGGAAGTGGTTTTGCCAGACAAGGAGCCTTCTCAGCCATCATTGCAGACGCTGCCCCTACCATCCATACTACTTGGAGCTAAACAAGCTCTGTTCCAGTCTTGGAGTGGAAGTGTCTTTGAGAAACTGAGTTTTCCCCATATTGTAGTCTCCTTCACAGAGAAATGTGAACAAAAACATCTCTGAAATATTAAACCCAGCATGCAGTGTCTAGAAGAGAGAGAAAACTCACAACTTCATATTTACTGGGTTGTGCAGGTATTATCCTGAGGAAGTCATGCAAGTTTAAATTAAAAAAAAAAAAAAAAAAAAAAAAAGAGGGGAGGAGTGAGAATTACAAAGACACATGGGAATCTGTGAGGCCCAGAAATCCTACTGACTGCAAACTGAGGGCAACAGCAGGAAGGTGGGAGAGGAATTCTCTGCCATGAATGGTAGATCTAAAGTACTAACCTGAAAGTCTGAGACAAGGGAAGCAGATTGAAGGTAATTATATTCCAGGACTTTCAGAAGCTGAAGATATAGTCTTAAAGCCGTTGCACTAATTTGGTATGTTTGTCATAGCTACAGATCCCTTAACTGTGTCTTTTTATCAGACAAAGCTGTAACTCACCATACAGATTACCTTCATAACATAGCAGAATCAACAACATTTAACAATTCAGTGTTTTGAGCAGCCTCCAAGGGTCACTTCATCTAGTAGCATAAAGGTGAGGCAATAGGGCAGTACACTTTGAAGGTGCTGGTTCTCTTGGTAGATGCTGCATGAGTCTTCCTCAATTATCAATAGGCAAGAAGAGGACTTTGAAAACTCAGTATTACCCATGAGCCTAGATCAGCAAAACAAGGCACAAATGCAGAGAGTAACCCATATGCTTAAAGTCAGCTGTCAGAGCTGCTGTTCTTTACAAGTGGCCTTAGTGTGATGACAGGTCCTTGAAGGAGAATACAGCCTATTTTACAATGGTACATTCACAGGATACCATGTCATCATCTGCATGTATGTTTAAGTTTCACTGCTGGGGAGCCTTTCATGCTTAAATTCAAGAGGGGAAAATGACTTTGGGGAAGAAACCACCCATCAGTCATTAATTTTTCCCATGAACAATAGAGCAAATTAAATAAATGTGTGAAATGAAAATAAGCAAATCATTACATTTGCCCCAGACAAAAGGAAAAGAGAAAAATAAAATGCATATAATGTAATGAAAGATCACAAAACACAGTTCAGAATAAATGCAGGAAACAGTATTTAATAATTAAAAGAACCAAGAAGAAATACATCAAATATTACTGGTCAGCAGTGGTTGTGCAAATTTATCATTCTGGCCTGAGCACAAATAACTAGTATGTTCATATTTTGAGAATGGAAAAATACAGAAATTAGACTATTTCTGGTGCTATGAGACTCAGTTATGTGGCTCACTCTTGCCATCCTGGACACCTCTGAGGTGTGTCTAACATTAAATATAAGAAGCAGAAGCATCAGTAAAAGTTGACTTTAAAGTCAGTAAAGCAGCTGAATAACCTCCTCCTGTTATCTTGTACAATTGTGACAGTCCTACCAAGTATTGTTTTATAACAGAAAAAGAAAGCTTATGTTCATTTTTTAGAAATCATATTAAAAACCTACCTGATACTCACAAGGACACATACACAGAGATATGAAGAAACTAAATTACTTATTTTGTGCATTAAGCAATAGGCAACATTTCCAAACAAGTGTAGGGTGGAAAGGGAGAGAAGAGGAAGAGTCAATTTTGCAAACCTGAATTATGCGCCACAGGGAAACAGTCACAACAGCCTGAAGATGGGGTCTTCCTAAGGCCATGAGCATAAAAGTAGCCAGTATCCAAATTACACTCACCTCCTGATTATGTCCCATGCATGTGGAGAAATCTCATTGCTGGTTTGGATGATCTCTTGTACATTTCTGGCTAGCAAGAGTCCTCCAGCATTGCTGTACTGTGCTGGGCAGCTGCAGGACCCAACCATCCCTAGCCCAAATCCTCTTATGCTCAGGAATCCACATTTCCCACAGCTCATCTTTAAGACTAACCACATGCATGCACACCCCTGCTTCTATTTGTCTTCAAGAGAAAAAGAAAAAAAAAAAAAAAGAGGGGAGAAGAGGTTTCTACAGGACAATTCTATCCACCTCTTCTCACTGAACAGTCTCTTCTGTAGGATCTGAGAACATGGTCAGAGTTACTCTTCATCCTAGAGGTACAAGCTATAATGTATACCTATATCCACATATTTGGAAACTTTTACACATGTTTAATAGCATGATTACAAGTTTATATCCATTTATAAAGACCTTCATAGTAGGGGTGTGGGGTGGTGGTTAAACATAAATGCCTCAAATTGTGCTCTCTTAAGAAGACCTAGTACTTCAAGCCTTAATCTAGCAAAGCACCCTTTATTTTAAATAAGCATGTGGTGGGGCACACCTGAACCCTTTTCTAACTTCTGAAGGTAAAGTGCATGCAGTAGAGTGGTCAGTCAAAAAAATGAGTTGAATATACAACTTAAGGATTTTTTAAAAAGAAAGAAAACACAACAATAGCAACAAAAATAACCCCAATTTTCATCCAAACTGGGAGCAGGCAGTTCAGGAAGCAAACAAGACAGCAGCTAGCATGTTATCAGAGCAAGGAAATCAGCAACAAATATCAAAATGCTGTCCCAGCATGCTAATGTTGACAAAGTCTCTAAGTTCCAATGCTCAAAAAGACCACAGCAGTAATCTTGGTGAAACACATCCAATCAGCAGCAGTTTGCTAGCAGGGTGCAACAGGAAACCCTCACATTTATCAGCTCTGCTCCCTCATCATGTATGCACTCCATAAAAGGTAGAGCTGTGTTAATTTATCAGCAAATCAGAAACAGAATAAAATTGCAACTTCTGTCTTCTTTTGAGTAATTTATTTCCTTCATTCCTTTATTTTTTTTTAACCTCCATGATAAAATGAAAATATTTGTAGCTTGAAAATCTGGAAAGCAAGTGAAGAAAAAGATAAATCCAGATTGAACTCATGTTTGGTACAAGTATAAGCCCTGTTTAAACAATCAGTCCAGTAGGACAGACACTCTGACCTGTAAAGTCCTTTCATCTGCCTGAAGATCTGCCCACAACCAGCACACGGGGGGACCTTCACAGCGTCTTCCAGCAGTCTCCATATTACCTTTTATTCATGCAGTAAATGAAAGTTGTTTCAGAGCAGTTGTTTCAGGGTGATTTCTCCCCTCAAAAGTTCTCACTTGCAGAAGTGAAGTGCAGTATATGTGGAAATAGATCATATGGGATGTAGGTGTGGTCACGGATTCATTGCCTCTATCCCAACTATCAGGCTGTTTCACTTATTGTAAGCTCTGACCTTGGGCTAGTACATTTACCATACCTCCACAGAAGTGGAAACCATACACCATCTCATCAAGTTTATTTGATGGAATTGTGAAAGTTGAAAAGTAAGGGCATTTAATCAGATGGGCATTGAAGCTGAGACAGAAAATATATACAAACTAGTTCAACAAAGCCAGGAGAACTAATGTGCTTTCTACCCCTGAGGAGATGTTACTCGGTGCAGTTCCGCCGGTACGTGTCAGTGTGCAGCAGTGGTTATTCCCACACAAACAGTGCTGCAGGATAGCTCTGAGCCATGCAAAGGAGAGCATCCAGCTGAAACCAGAGGAGATGGCACTGTGTAATGCTCACACGCTGTATAAATAGCACATGGTTTACAAGCAAGGCTGCAGAGCTCTGCTAGTTCCATCAGGAACACAAATGGTCAGGGTATTGCACCTCGGGTGGAAAGCCTCTGCCCTGGAGCCAATGTCCTTTACATTATGGTGGGTCTCTGTTAGCACAAAGGGAAAGGTGTCACCTGCAAAGCCAGCAGCACCTGCTTCTGCAGAAGCACATCAGGGTGCTTGCTGGAAATCTTTTCTTCAAGAGAAGAGTGACCTGACCTTGCTTATGGGTCATATCCAAATCAAAGCACAGGCTAAGATGGCATGTTCAGAACAGAAAGTGAAAGGAGAAGAAAGAAAAGCATGAATTCTCTCTGTATTTATCCCAAAGCCAGAAGTCAAAGTTGTTCTTTTTGCCATCATTATGTAATACTTCAGTTACAAGAAGACAGCACTTTTTTTCCTGCTCACTTCTTTGCAAAACCAAGTAAAATGTATTTTTTTATTTTATTTTTACATAATTTTTAAATGCTTTTTATAAAAGTCCACTTCATAAACTGACATTCTAGAACATTTTTCTACTTTGAACCCAAGAAAGAAATCTACCAAGTCCATTCCTTTTATGTCAGAGAACTGTTGCAAGATCTGTGTGGAGAACATGTGAAAAGTGACATGCCAACATTTGTTCTGTTTGAGCATACTGTACCTGAAGCCAGACCTGTGCAGGAAACAAAGATCAGAGCCTTTTACCTAAAGGTCCTGAAAAAAGAAAGAAAGAGAAAAAAAAAAAAAAATCAGCTGTCAAGAACAAATCAACAACAAGTAGATATACATCAAACTGGTGAGCTGAACTCATGCCTAAATAGTTTGTCTATGATGATATTATCAGAAAGATAAGGAATGAATAGTTAACTTCCTTTAATCCCAGTTTTAAAAGTGGCTGTGGTGGGACAGTAACTACACACAAAACAAAAGTTCCTTGTGATAAAGTTATGCTCATAAATACAGACCATTAAGTCAATTAATGTTTACTTAAGTATTTGTCATCTAAAGCAGGAGCAGAGAAAACCATCAACATAACCAAAAGCGTGTGACACCAATTTGCATCCAGTTCCATGTGCATGTTTTATTTATTTTCAATCAGGATCAATCAGGAAGGAAAATAATCAATGAAGTCGCACTCATGAGTGGTATTTGGCCATCTGGGGGCCCCAGTTTCTCTCGGCCTGCATTGGAGGCAAGGAAAAAAAAATTTTTTCAAGAGCACGGAGGAGCTCCATATGGTTGAGATCAAAGGTGTTGCTGGGTGCATGGTTCTGCTTTATTGCCAGGCACTGCTGTTAATTAGAAAACAAGATCAGAGGCAGTATTAAAATCCAATTAAATTGATATGAACAGATTGCCAAGTGATGTTCACTAATGTATAATTGAGCACCATGCAAATTTCGGTGGCTGCCTTTTGTTTTTTCTCCCCTCACTCTGGAATGAATGATGAAGCTATGAAGTTTTTCCTCATTGTAAAAGATAAACAAGTTAATGCACTGATCTAGGGGGTATTGCTTCAGTGATTGATGAAAATGAGAGTGGAATATTAACGTGTGACTTTTGGGGGGCTTCTATTATAATCTTATTTTGTTCATCATTCTTTTATTATTGTTGTTGTTGTTATTCTTGTTATGGTGGTATCCAAGTACATGCTCAGATCCTTCATACTTCCATCATTTCACATACAGAGAAACTTCCTTTGGAGCTGGAGATTTGATTCAAACAGTTACAAAACCATGAATATTTCAAGCGACAGTCCTGCTACTGCTGGAAATTAACTTTCCAAGAACTATATGGACTTTATACCATATATCTTTGTTTAGAATCCACAGCTTCTATTAAATTTAATTACTTCCCTCTGCAGCTTTATATTGAGGGCGACTTCAAAACGAGGGCAGTAGCTATTAAATTTAATTACTTTCCCCTGCGGCTTGCATAGTAAAGGTGCATGGTTAAGGTGCAGCTACTAAACGAGGGTAGCTTCTAAACAAAGATATACAATATTTATGCCATATATATTTCCTTTTCCCTATTCCTCTGTCTTTAATATAAACATTTTTTGTGTGTATGTGTGCATATAATGCAGG
Organism: Onychostruthus taczanowskii; assembly: GCF_017590055.1. Taxonomy (NCBI): domain Eukaryota; kingdom Metazoa; phylum Chordata; class Aves; order Passeriformes; family Passeridae; genus Onychostruthus; species Onychostruthus taczanowskii. Next base: position 28,360,678 of record NW_024496525.1, read on the forward strand.
TATGTAGCTACGTAAAATTATTAAATGAAAAAAAAACCAAACTTTTAAACTAAACTGTATAATACCCTGACTGCATTTCTATTTCTTTTACTCTTTGAATGCCTCAGATGGTTCCATTCACAATTCTCATAGATTTCAATGTGACCAGTCTTAATATAGAACAAAATTCCAGGATGTAAAATTAATTGAAAAAGCTGAAGTCTTTTGAAAAGAATGCATTTTTGTTTAGAACTTACCCTAAGGAATAAATGGGGACAACTGGCACCCTTGCAAACCTGCTATATTAATATAATTGTATTTTATCTAATCTATCATTTGCTAACTGTGAAGATAAATTGATGTAAATGCTGGTTTGGAAACCAGGATCAAAGATAATACATGAAAGAACAATAAGTTGACCAAGGCAGTGTCTGACATGGTGTTCATGAGGTATCTGTGAAGCTTTCAGAAGCTGTTTAAATTCCCTTAAAAGAAGAACACATTTAATCAAATAATGTTGGTCGTACACATGAGCAGGTTCACAGAAGGGCTGTTGCAGCTGTGCTTGCAGAGGGATATGGAGTTGTGTTTGTCTCACCTGTGCTCCCTCCATTGCAGGGAGCACAATGCAAGTGATGTGCTGGCTGTAGGGAGAGGGGAGGGTGGGCACCAAGCAGTTCAGGGTCTCACCTCCTCGTTCCATTTCAGATAAACTGCAAGAGGCGTGAGGCTGTCAATGCAAACTCATCGCAGTGTGCCCCATACCACTTTCACTCAATGCACCCACCTCCTTCACAAAGCAGAGAGCAGCGTAGGAGTCTGTGTAGCATCTCTATCTCAGAACTTCGTGAAATTCCTTGGAAGAAGTTCATATAAAATGTTGGAAACTCTGTTACAGTAAAGCAAATGAAGATGCTGTGATATGTTTTATGCATTTCCAAAATTATTTTGAAGAACCTCATGCCAACCTATCATTAGTGGAACAGGAAATGGTACTTAGAACTTCCTGAAGTTTCTGCCCAAACATTTTAAAAGTAGCTTTATGAAAACAGGGAAGTTATACAGCTCACTACTTATTCCCAAGTAAAAAATGTGCTTTTAAATCAAGAACTGGAATTATAATCAGAACAAAACATATGTGTTTAATGTTACATATTAATATGTAAGCATAGTGCTATAAATGTTTTGTTACAAGTTTTTAAAAATTAAAAGGGCCTTAAAAAAAGAAAAAAAATTAAAGAAAGACTTTATATTTCTTTTTTCCATCATTTTTTTTCCAAAAATTTAAGGAATATAAAATGAAAAATTAAAGACATTTTCCCTAGATTAGTATTACTGTTTTGGGGGATTGAGGATTTCTCTTTGTCCTTCCCTTCCATTTTGCTTATCATTTTTTCTGTTTCCCTTTCTTCAGGTAAAGTGTGTGGAAATAAATAAAGGAAAAAGTGTCACTGGGTGGAAGAAACTATTGCTGTGAAAAATGGGTTTTAAATCTGTCATTTTTTTTTCCAGCAAAAATATAATACCTGAGAATGTTGCACCAAAAATACAAAGCAGTAAATTAATAAGAAAATCCTTATAATGCATACTTACCAGAAACTTTGTTCTGCTTTATTGTTGTAGAATGTTCCTGTAGAAACCATTGTGACATCTCATTGAAAAACTATTGCTTTAACACTTCCTTGCCTAACAGAGAGTTTTGGTTAAGATGCTAGTCAGCCATGCTAGAGGAACCATAACTTATTCCTTGCCAAATGTCTAAGTCCAGTACAAGGACTTTATTGAGACAATGGATTTTGCTAGTAACCAGCAAGGGAGATGAATCCCAGTCCTGAACTAGACACACTGTGGGCGTCCTCTTTTAGGTTAGGAGCTAGAGTACAATGCAAAGAAAGTAAGAGTTTTGTCTGAGAGCACTTTTCCTCTCTTCTGTCCTTTGGGAAAAGACCTCTTTAATTATTTATTGTCTGTTTATACAGCTTTTGGGTCCTTGGATCCTCATTGTGATGTCAAAGAATTACTGTAATACAGAAAAAAAGGGAAAAAGAATGTAGAGGAGAAGGAGCAATTAGTGGAAGAAAGACAATGAAACATGTTACTCAAGCAAAGTGATCATCAATTTCCCCACCGTTATATTAATGTGGTGTCTGAGACACCAAATTTCCTTCCAAGGCCTGCAGAAGGGGATGACAGCTGTTACAGATGTGTGATGCTCTTGCAGCAAGTCTATGCTACTGGTTGTAATTTAGCCATAGTGATGCTGTGGTCACAGAGGTTAACCCAGTTAACTCATTTCAAATTAGCTGAGTCTTTCTGCCTAGCATGGCACTGAGCAATGAACACTAGCCTGGAGGAGCATTTCTGCATGTGAAAACATGTACAAATGTGGACCTTTTGAAAGAGACCACTGGATTTTATAATGATGAGGGAAAAGAGAGTTAGGGAGATCACGTGCCTAGATGAGGTAAAAGAAAAGAAACATTTGCAGGGATAACAACACTAATTCCTTGCATCCAGAAAACAGGATTTGTTATATCATCATATTATATGATCCCAGGTCTACTAAGTAAAAGTCTATATGCTGATTTCAATGTGCTCTGAATGCTCTTCCATTTTCAAACAGCAGCAAGATGTGTTTTCTGGTTGTGTGAAGATACTGGCATTGATCTCAAATTTTCTTTCTTTTTTTTTTTTTTCACTGAGTAAAGCAGCTAGATCCAAGGAAAGACTGTTCTGTTGTATGTCCCTCCATCTCTAGTGTCAAATGTAGAGAATATGCTTAAAGGACTCCAGTGTGGAAATAAAGGTCCTTTCTTCATAACTAGTCAACATGGCAATTGGTGTAGGTACAATGGACAAGATCTTTGTCACTTTTTTAGTGCAAGTGTTCCCCTTTTAACTTTATACTTCATTGTCATCCAAGCTTTACATATTGGATGACAAGGATAAATTAATACTACTCTGTCTGTGGCTCTGCTGTGAAGTTTGCCGTTAACAGAAAGCTAACTGCTGATCTTTAGACACAAAGCTCAGGAATCTATCAGCAGAGTTCAAAATTAGCTGAGATCTTATGGCCTGAGGCCACCCTGGTAACTAATGGCAATTTTACAATCATTAGTTTTTGCTTGATGGGCCAGTAGTAAGTGGGACCATGATCATGACCCAAATCTAAAAAAAAGGCCTCGAGGCCCAGCTTTTTGTCAGATTATGGCTTTACTTACCTAAGCTGGTTTTATCTTATTATAGTGTGTAAGCTATGGTAAGCTTGATACAGACAGGATGGAAGAAAAGAAATCGACCCAACCTTAGCAGGGTATTAATCACAAGGAAAAGACTGGGAGAAGGGATCTGGGGCATAAATCAGTGCCATTCCTGCTGGTCATTACATGATGAACTACAGATTTCAATCCAATTTGGCCTTATCATATTCATTTGGAAATTGTCAAACACAGTAAATAAGGCAAAGGATTTTTATTTTGAAAATATATTTCCAAGCTGAATACTCGTTTGTATACTTTACTCATAGTGCGCTTTTAGGAAGTTTACAGAGAAGAAAAACTTCTCTAAATAAAAAGAGGTCCAGCCATTACTTTTGGGATGATTTTTAAATTTTCAGCTTATGACTGCATAATGTGCAAACTTCCAAGGAGAAAAAATGACACCTTGCTTTCATTTATCAGTTGCTTTTCAATTACAAGAAACCAAGAAATAATTTCTTAGTTGAGACCGTAGGAAAATTTCAATGCTGTATCATTTCAATTAAAGCAATATCAGTATTTTTTTGTATTTTGTAAGGCATTGCAGGAGAGAAACTCATTTCCAAACCATCTCTAATTCTAAAAAATTAACATGACAGAACATGAGCCTTTAGACAACTGTTTCTGCCCTTCATAGAAAAGAAAAACATCAGGTTTTAGAGGTGTTCATAACTTGTTTCCAAATAGCATTAGCTTCCATATTACAATTTCCCTTTTTGCTGTTCATGTTTCTGCTAAACTCAAAAAAATCTCAGTTTTGCTAACACTTCTCTTTGAAAGTTCCAGGGTTTGGGTGGAGGGACAGATTGACTACTGGAAAGAGTGATGTTGAGGGGGAAACTGACTCCCAGATGATGCATGTAAAAGGATCATAAGCAAGGAAAAGAGTGATGGGACCTCATGGGAAACAGTATCTAAACAGTACTAGTACAAGAAAGGGGGTGGTTGTGTTGTATGCTTTTCTACTAGAAAAATACAGACCAGGGTTACTGGTAAGTAGAGAGAGAGGATGGAAAGTGTGGGCTTGTGGGAATGAGATGCAGTCCTTGTCACTGATCTCATGCATACATTTATTCTGTAATTTGGTTTTTTCAGCTGTAAATAAAATTCAATTCTATCTATCTAATGTCTCAGAACTGTAAAAATTAACATTTGTGAAGTGTCCTGTCACCCAGGACTATAAGACAACACAAGTAAAAGTTTCTACTGACACCAAAATCCCAACAGGATTACATACCTAGGCTGAGCTATGCAGTGCTTATCAAACCAAATATTGCGGTCTCCTTGTATTTCCCAATCTTAACAAGCTATTTTCTTTGCTCACTTCTTTGTGCTTGCTTTGTATCATCCCCACTGTCTCAACAGCTTGTCTTACTACTAAATTGTAAATTTTGGGGAGGCCAGGATATTCATTTTGTTCTCTGTTTCTTCAGAACAATAATAATCTGATCTATAGTTTTCCTTCAGATACAACAAGAACAACAACATGGTAAAGAGAAGAAGACAAAACTATTTCATTAGCATAACCAGACAAGTAGAAAAATAATCCTGATCATCACGAGGCAAAAGATGTGTCATTGTGTTCCTTTTGTGTGAGATTGCACTATTTTTATTTAAATATGTTTGCAATGACAGATAGTTAAAAAGATTTCTGACTTGGCAAACCCCAGTGGTATTGTTCATGTGAACTTTGTCCACATTTGGGTGCAATATATTTTTCAAAACTTCCAAAAAAGAGACATCTTCAATAGCCCAGACCCACTATCAAAGCTTCCACCAAGTCAGTTGTCAGAAAGAAACAGGCAATGGACACTGGCAACAAGAGTAACCCAAAGTCCTTTTCCTGCCATAATGACACCTAATGGCATCATGTTCACATGTAGCAATACAGGCAGGCGTGAAGCGTGCCTTCTCCAGCAGTTGGACTGGTGATTCCAGGTTGCCAGAGGCTTGGCACATCAGCTGCAGGGAATCAAATGTGTAGTGCTGAAGTGGGGAAAAGTTTGGTCCGGTATTTGAAACTTTCCTACTAGAACTAGGAAACAGGTCAACAAAGTCACTGATTGATTTGCTGTCCTTTGAATTATCACCTCGTAGAAGTTCTGGTTCTGTAACATCCGTTACTAGACTCTGGTTTATTCTCCTGGAGCTTGTTTGGGTAAAAAAACAGTGAACATTTATTTTTGTCACTCACAGAGGAGCTAGGACTGTGAACTCACACAAGAGTGGGTTTATTGAGAAATAAGTTGCCATTCAAAAGTTGAACTGTGGTTCAACTATTTTGGAGAAACACAAGCAGATGACAGTGCTTTTCTTCATAGTGAATATGCTTGATGGCTATTGCAACAAAACTGAAGATTTATCTAAATGATCATACACGTTCTGGTATCTGGGGGATGAAGTGAGGAAAGAACAAGGATGTCAGGTGAGACAGGTGAAAACATTTATAAGAGGTGATAAATGTTTTCAAACTAATTCTGTGTCATGAATAAAACTACTCACCTGTACTAGAACATTTTCAAGCAATAAATGAGCACAGAAAGTGATGCCGAAATCAAAGTGAGGCATCTCTTACTTACACACCCTGCCCACACATTTTGTTGGGTTCAGAAACACCAGCCTGATCTCAGTGGTCTGATCTCAGATCCACTCACCTACTCCCAGCCTTGGAAGGCAGGGCGAAATTGGTAGCTGCTGACTAAGTAAACCATGTGGGAGTATGTCATTGAGACACAGATGGTATTAGTCCTCCTAAACTAATGAGAGCTTGGCAATCACGAGGGGGACAGGAACTGGGGGAGTCGTGGCTAACCCCAAACAGAGAGGTAGCACTCGGCAGTGGATTCCAGGGGAAAGAAACCCAGTTACTGAAGATGGATTTTCTGCAATTTTTCCTAGTTTGTGGGATTAAGTAATTTGGATTGTTTAAAAAAAATTACTGAATCAACTTTTCTTTCTTCTAATGACACAGCTCTTTTAAAAGGAAAGTCACAATCTGTTGGTGTTCTCAATCTCCTCTAGTTCTGCTAAGAGGTAAAAGTCATAAAGAAGCCAGAACACAATTTGCAATAGCATCAACTACCAATTTGGCTGCTCCGTAGAAATTGGTAATTGCACTAACCAACCTTCCTGATATTTCAATAGATTCCTTTCCTGGACACATTCTATCCTTTTGATTTTGGGAGGATAGGTTTGATTTTGTGATCCAAGTACTGGGTGAGGAGCCCACGGTGGTTTCTTGGATGTCTGAGGAGGATAGGGGCCCATTGCTTTCAGCAGAGCTTAGGTTTCCTTGACTCCAGACTCATTTCCTCGTAAAAGCAGACCTGGAGGGATGAGTCAACAGCCATTGAGGGCAGTGGAGAGATTCTCATCAATTTCGTTGGAGGCTTGCCCAGACTCTAATTAAACAACTAAATGGCCTTCCTAACAAGGCTACAAAAAACCCCTAACTAACTGCTTCAGAAATACGTAGAAAATAGAAATGAACAAATTACCCCAGGAAGAGTGGTGGTAATCAGTGATAGGAAAATCTTTGGAGAAGCTTGAAAGTTTTTTTCAAATATTATTTTTAGCAGCCACCCTAGAAATTCCTGACTTTTTTTACATAATTTTGAATTCTGCTCTTGCATTGTTTATCCCTGCAGTTATCTGCTTTCGAATATGGATGAATCTGCTGATTGAAAATTAAATATATATATATATATATATATATATGTGCTTTATATATTTAGTAACAAACACATGTACACATATGTACAGTGTATTTGCATTGTTGCCTGGGAACAAAATGCCTATTTTTAGTTAATATCAGGTGATTTTAATTTACAAGAACTACCTTGCCTCTCAGCATTTTAAAGAGCATACACAGAGGCACCTGCATGCTTATAACATTTGATGTATCATTAAATATGCCTTCTCACATTTGGCACGTAAACCCTGATAAAGTTTCACCTTTTAACAAAATAAATGACTCAATTAACAAGATGAAAAACAGCAGTGCGGTGGCAGACCCTCTCGGTGGCAAAAAAAAGGATAAAAAAGAATTATCTCAGCAGGGTGTTAATACAAGGAGCGCCACAACACACAGCAGGCACCTGGTTTGAGTGACAGCCACCCAGCAAAGCTGACAGATTTGTCAGCTTGCTGACCGCTGGCTTGAGTCTCTCACACCACCCTAGGAATAAATTGTTGCTCAGGAATGGCTGGGCAAGCACTCACTTGTCTCTCTTAATCTAATTGAATTTTTTTAAGTTTTTTCATTTTTATCCCTTCCTCTGTGGCAGCACTCGTTCCTGGAGCAGCAAATTTTGGGACCCTTAGATGACTAACTTCCTCATAGTGGTTCAGTCTTTTGAAGGAAGGCACAGATACAGATACAGATACAGATACAGGGCCAAACTCATCTCTTAGCTGCCAGGGCTTGAACTGAGGTACAGTTGGACCTACCACAGGAGAAAGTTGCCTGTTTTAATGGGACTGTAACTTAGGACATCTGTATTCTGTTTCAACATGAGATCCCAGCTGGCAGGGAGCACTGTTCAAGCATGACATATTCACTATGACCAGAAATGAAGCAGAAAAGAAAATTGGAAAATTGTTATCCCTCTCCTTAAAGTGGACATTAGTCTTCAGGCAAACATCTGATGTGCTGTTCAGTGGGAAATCAGGAGACCAATATGAATGCACATGGAGAAAGCTGGAACTTTGATGCAAGAGCAGTTCAGGATTGTCAGGTATGGAAGACTCTGCCAATCAGCTTAAAGCCTTGCTTAGCAAAGATAGCCTTATTTAAAGAAGAGATAATCAGGAGTTGCACAAAATCAATCTGCTGAATATCACAGTTTCTGAGGTTAGTAGATGCAAAACCACAACTTCTATTGTATAATCAGGCATGTGCCTACATGAATGACATCTTTATAATTGTATGCTGTATCTCTATGTGTTGCATATCATTAAGCACCCAGAATATGTGTAATCAGTCTAGATCTAGGAGCTACCATTTACAAAGTTTTTTTAAAGTATGACATACAAAACTAAATATGTTCAGGGTTGACGCAATGCTGGTCTCCCAAATGCTACCAAAAAAGGGCAGGCTGCTTCTGATAAATCTCTTGAGATATTATATAGCAGCCTTAATGTTGGATCTGCTCTGAGATACTGAACTCTGACCGAAGGAAGACGCAACTAAAATAACTTGATGATAGTTTTTACTTGTGTAAGACAGTTTCACTTGTATCTGTGCATCAAAGAAGCATTAAAACTTCAGTGCTCAAAAGCCTCATTTAATTTCAAATCACAATGCTCCTACTCACATGACAAAACCCTAAGATTAGCTCTTCAGTTCCTGTGAACAAAGAATATCTATTTTCAAGCTGAGCATCTCATATTACCTTGGTAATGTATTTGTAATATTCCCCAAGAATGGACAAGTCTAGCACTCATTTAACTCAAGGCAAACAGTGTCATGCTATTCTCACAGTTACAGGACTACACACTGGTTTTCATCTTGACTCTCTGTTGGGATTTAAAAAAGAATAGCTTTTTACCTTCCTTCTGCTTACAGTGGGGAAGTCCTTCTTTATCTAATGGAACCATTTTCATGAAATCAATATGGTTGTTTGTTGGAGCAGATGATATTAAAACAGAATAAACACATATGAGTCTGACCTTCAGCTACAAGCTTTCACGATAGTTAGAGAGATGATTATTTCTAATATAGATTAGGATTTGCTCTGCAAACTGTCAAGAAATGTCAGGATAAATAAAGGTATGCATTATTTTCCTGTCTATTCAATAAACTCTGGGGAAAAGAAAAAAAAAGAAAAAAAAAAAGAAAAAAAAAAAAAAAAAAAAAAAAAAAAAAAAAAGAAAAGTGTCTTTTATATCCTGAAGTAAATTGGTTTGTGTTTGCTTTTACATTCTTATTTCACTGACACCTTCTTTAGAATAAATCTATCCACAAAACATGTGACTAGAGAGTCTGGGAATATTTTCTTAATTTCCATACAGTACACCTTCAAAACGTATATAATGACATGTGGAATGAGTTAAATTTGATAAGTCTTTCTCAGGACTATTTGACAGTAGTAGTGAAAAATAACCTGTGAAATATGGACAAAAATGGAAGTGAAATGTGGACAAAAATGGGTAAGTCTAGTTCTAAAAATGGCTAGTTTGTCATCTTTAATGTCATTATTAATGGACAGCATTCCTTGTACCTATGCAACTCAACACTCCTAAGTAAAAGTTCATTAATGTTTAGCTCACCTGTACAAATGTGAACCAAAAAATAAGGCAAAAAAATAAGCACTGAATCACTACTATCATGGTTATATGTGTATAGTTTTACATCAAGCTAATTATCCTCTTCACAGAACATGAATTATGGGAAAACAAAAGATGCTGATGTCTGTCTCTGTCTGTCGCTGTGCTTCTGTCTATTAAAAAATCAGATCATTGTAGATGACTCTATAGCAGGTATAATTTTATTTGCATAAAGTGAATTCTGTCTGATTTTTCAAGGGGGACGCAGAAAGGCAACAGAAGTATCTTTCATATCCGTTCTTCCTCATTTTGATTAAGTCCTAAAAAATATTTTATTTTCAGGAACATCATCCTGCTGACTCCCTTGGGATACAGAGCCCAGAGCAAGGGGCACATGCAGGTCACCACAAATACAGAAGGCAGATCAGCTTTGCAATGTCCAGTGAATTACTCTTCAAGTGACCTTTATGCACAAATGGGCCAAAGGGGAAAAAAAACAAAAAAAAAACAAAAAAAAAACCAAACACAAAACTTTTCCAAAATTTGCAGAAATGTTAAATTCAATGTGAAAACTGCCATCCATTGTTGATTTCCCAATCTATACTGGTATTAACTGAAGTCTTAAATATCTTGTGATGTCACTCAAAATTCTTTGATTTTTGTTCTGCAGAAATTTGGTTTAAATTTTTGCTTATAAGAAATGCAGCATTCATCCATTGTTATAAGAATCGAACCATGTTCAGGAATCATACATTGTTTTTTTCAATTTTGCATGCAAGAAAATAGAAATATGAAACAAAAATCAGCACATGGATGAATAAACCCTTAATTTATTAGATCATTTTTGCTCTGATCAAGGGAATAGCTCAAAGAAAAGAGGTCAGAAGGACTAGTACTGTTAATATGCAATTGATGAAATCCTCAAACACATATTGATCCACTTTATATTACATTTTTAAACCCTTGACTGTGAATATTTCCCAATAAGACAATAACTATAGCAAATATAATTTGATGTTCTTAATCACAGTAGATGTTCTTCCATCTCTAAAATCAGCACACTGGAGATATTTACATCCAATACACAATGTGAATTTGCCATGGATTGCTTTTCATACACAGCCCTCTTTTTCACATTCATTTCTTCAAGCATATCATCTCTGTATTTGACACTATCTCTACTAACACATTTTAGTCACACATGGAAACCCCAAACAAACTTTCCCCACAATATAAATTGTTACAACAAAAAAAGCATAATAATGCATTAGACCTCTACCCCCTGAAAAACCTTCACTGCCTTATTCATTACTTAAAAAGAAAAAAGGCAAGTTAACTGTCAGGAGGTTTTTTTCTTTTCCTCAGAGCTGTAGAATTTCACAAGGAATTCAGTCTACAGGGAGACTTGGGAATAGCTGGTCGCCCAGACAGGCATGCCTGGGGAAAGTCTTTCTGCTGCTTGTGTTTGACGCAGCTTGAGGCAAAGCAGGTTGTATGGGCCTTGACCCAGCAAGGTCATCATTTTGTGAGCAATTCTGAGGCCTGACATCTGCTGCCTGGCTTTGAGTACAAACCAGACCCCTCAGCCCAAACACAGCCCCGCCTAAAATAATCCCCCAGCAAGGATCCTAGGCTTCAGAGAAAAGGCTAAATGGCCCTCTTTTTGTCTGGGTGTCCAGGCTTTTTAGTCCTTCCTTGTCACGTAGCAGAGAGTGGAGAACAAAACCATTCCCAGAATGCAGATAAAGGCCATATTCTCACAACTCCACACCATAACTTCTTCACCTCATGTGAGACTCGCATTTACACTCCAGGGGCATGGCTCTGGGAACAAAAAGGGACAGGCATGCAGTAGCTCAGAGGAAGACGTTCTCTTCTTAAAATGCATTCAAAATGGTGTATTTTCCTTCACAACTTAAAAAAAAAAAAATCAATTGTACTAAATAAGGCATGTGAGGTATATGTGATATTTAAATATTATTAAGACAGCGTACAGGGAGTGGAAGACCTGATTCCCAGACTTTCTATTTCTTCATGGGGGAGAACTGAGAAAAACCTGGTGACCCATACAGAGGTGACTCTAAGCCTTGACTGCCACGTGATTTTTGTTTGCATTGAAAATCTTTCAGTCATTCTGGCAATAGAAAGAAGCTGCCAGAGAGTATCTGATAATAGCCTGCTTACAGGAAATCTCCACAAGGCAAAAATAACACAAGAACTGCCACTGGCAGGACATTTGAAGTTAAATGTAAGCCTTCCTACAGGACAGGTTGTGGTTGTTAGTATCTTTTCCTTAGAATCAAGTCAAAGCACTCCTGAAGTAAATCTATTCTCATAGTAAAGATCAGGGAATTTTCCCCAAGATTTTTCCACAACACAAATTTTATCTTCTCTTCACCACCACAGCTCCATGTAGCCCCAACCACAAACTAAAATTAGCTCCAAAACAAAGTGATTTTGAAAAATGTGTTTCTTTTACAATGCAAAACACATTCTGTATATTCCACTCTGAATATCCAGTGATCTCTCCCTAAGGCAGCTACAATTCTGCATGGCTGAATATGGCTGAATTCTGCATTGGCCTCCCCCAGTTTCCTCCCTCCATTTTCCCTTTACTCAAGTAAACACAACACAGAAGGTGGATTGGAGACCATGGTAAACATGTCCTACTTCTGCCTTGACATGTCTGTCTCTGCTTGTCCTCATAGCTCAGCTCCAGAAGAAACAATCAGACAAGCCAGCCTGGGTCACCCTTACACCTCTCCTCCCAGGGAGCCACTTCTCCTTGTGAAACCCCAGGTCTGGCATCAAACTCACCAGTAACATTCATAAAGCACTGACCTGCCACAGCTGCCTTTTAAATGTGGCAGTGATTGCTAAAAGGATGGGTAGGAACAGAAACTTGGTAGGAGATCATGAGCTTGTGTGACTCTTTTTGGTGGCAGGGAATTACCTAAGGTGAAATATCACCAGGAGATCAAAAGATCAAAATCAGTCACAAAAAATTTAGACAAAAATTGGATAAATTTCTTGATCTCCAAATACTTAACAGTCTTCAGACAAACCAGACTTCCAGACAAACAGACTTCCAGCCAAAAATAAAATTATAATTATTCAGAATGACATTGATTACCTTATGGAAAGAATTTTGTAACTAGATGAGTGAAAAACTCAAGGATAAAAAAAATTAAAGCTCATTATGTGAATTTTTGGATTAGATGTTGTCATGGTACATCAAGGGGAGTTGCATTGCATTCACAAGATATGACTAATCCAAAATTTCAGTATTCCTGGTAGTTGCCTTGTGTCTGGTGGGTGCTGCATACTCAGGTATTTCAGTGATCTGCTATGTAGGATCACACACTCATTGTGCAGCAAAATCCAGGCCACTGCTGACACCCAGATACTAACAGTGCTCCAGGGTTTTCCCTCTCCCTTCTTGTAGCAAATTATAGTTTACAGAATCACAGAATCAGCTGAGTTGGAAGGGACTCAAAAGGATCATTGATTCCAACTCCTGGCCCGGCACTGGACCATCCTCAATAGTTACACCATGTGCTTAAGAGTGTTGTCCAAACACTCCTTGAACTCTGTCAGGCTGTGACCACTTCCTTGGGCAGCCTATTCAAGTGCCTAGCCATTCCCTGGGTAAAAAACCTTTTTCTAATATCTAAAATAAACATCACCTGACACAACTTTAGGCCATTCCCTTGGGTGCTTACTGAACTTCGTACAGTTGGTGGTTGCTCGGTCCTGCAGGGCTTCCCTGCCTCTGAGGGAGTCAACAGCTCCTCCCAGTTTTGTATCATCCATGAAGCTGCTTAATATCCCTTCCAGTCCTGTGTCCAAGTCATTGATGAGGATGTTGGATGAATCCCATTATGCCCCGTATATTTGTAAGGATCCAGCTGGAGCAGCAAATCCCACATAAATTCAGGATCAGCTGGGAGTTGATCATTCTCACAGTCATGGTCCTCCAGCTCAGGGCTCTAAGACCCCCTTGGTCCATCATCTGTGTTGAAGACAGAGGCAAAGAATGCATTAACACTTCTGCCTTGTCCCTGTCCCTGTTTGTGAGGTGACTGTCCACATCCTGGAATGGGCCAATGTTCTTTTAATGCTGCCTATTGCCATTATAATGTTTGAAGAATCTCTTTTAATTGTCCTCCATGTTTCTGACAGCTTCAACTCCAGCTGAGCTTTGTCCACAAGAATTTCCTCCCTACAGTGCTGAGCAGCATTTCTGTTCTTCCTGTGGCACCTGACCTTGCTTCAGCTGGGCACACATTGACAAGTACTGGATTGACAAAGGCATGAGGAGTTAATGACACATTCTGAACTCAACTGCTGCAAGTTCCAGTTGCAGGAGCTGAGTGCACAGTATTCCAGGCTATGGGATGCACTAGGGGGAAATTGGAGTTGCAATGATTTCAATTTAAAAAAAAAAAAGAGACTAAATCCCTGTGCTAATAGGAGAATCCATTAAAAAAACCTGTCAGTGAATACTGACCAGCATTAACAAGGTACACTGAGGAAATTCAATGTAAAGGAAACAGAGCACTTATGAATGCCTCTTGCTTCCCCTAGTATGCTTCCTTGACTGCCAGAGGATATTCCTGAAGTTTCAGGTATATTTATTACTGAGTGCAGACCTCACCAATGCAATAGCTAGCATCTGAAATATGCTTGCAGCTAAGAAAATGCAAATAATAAGATTTGACACATGAAAAATAAACTCCAGGGAGGTTCTTTCCTTAGCTTCTGCTAATTCTGGGCTTTCAGTGGAGCTTTTCTTGAGGAAAGAATTTTCTTGAGTGACAAATTAGAAGAGGTGTGCTGTGCAGAGAGGGCATCATCATCCCATTGAATGTCACAAAAAGGCCTATCACAGAAACTGTGGAGTATTGGTCTAGAGAAAAATGAGCATGATAAGAGTAAAAAGAACAAGAAAAGAAGAACAGAGAGCACCTGTGAGATGATGGAAAACTTCACAAAACCAGAATTTCTTTAGCTGACCTATTATTCATAGCAATGAATAACTGTGTTTGGATAGTAATGGTTAATGTTACAAATTCCTTAGTTTTACTCAGAATCTTTAAGATTAGGCAAATAAGCTCATCAGAATGCCCAGGACACCAAAGACTTTCTAAGAATTCCTTAGGAGTTTCTAGGAATCATGTGGGACAATATTTCTAACCCAGAGTACTCTCTATGCACACAGCTCCAGCACATCTGTCCTTTTGTCCTTTTCCCTGCCAGAAAAATCCAACCTGCCCTCAGATTTGCTAGCACAGGACACTCTGCTTGAATCCTCCTTACTGCTGAATCAGACCCAAACAAGGATCTCTGTAATCTCATTCTATAAATATATGTCCTGTCATTTTTATTGAGAATTGTAAATTCTTCAGCCAATATATATTAGTCTTTGGTAAATTCTCAGGGGAATCAACAAGACAGAAATTGATAACCAGGATTCTTTCAGTGAAACCATGACAACCCTAATGGAAGTTGGTCTGTAAATACATTGACCACATTGGTGAGTAGTACATTGGGCTGTAGAACCATTTTTGAACTACCTGTATGTGGATTTTATCTCCTCAAGAAAGATTTCATTTCAGGAAAATCATTCAATGATTCCTATAAACAGGCACTTGAATTTAAGTAAAGATAATGTCGTTATGAACCACTGCTATTGCAAAAGGATTGTCATCCAATGTGTGCATTCAGCACTCTTTAAGTACTCAGCTTTATTACTTAAAGCTCTTACGTAGTGTGAGGGTTCTGCACTTCATGCACACTGAGACATACACAGAAGTACAATCACCCTGCATCTGTACAAAGAACTCTAAAAATTACATACTCCTCTCTTACTATGCTACAACCCTTGCCTCTTCAAAGTCATTGGGTTTGCTATATAAAAGTAGTAATTTCATTGCAAATTAAGTCATTCTCTGTATCACGTTGCTACCTAGGCAGAACCTTTCCAAGAAAAGTAAAAATCAAAATCTTCCAGAATTTTATTTTCAATACATAGTCTGCCAGCTTCTGCAAGAAGACCAGGTAATTCTAGATATTAAATAAAGGACAAAAGAGATTGCAATTCACAAAACTTGGAAGTAGGTAAGAAAAGAGAGAAAATGTAAGAAATGGCTCCTAGGATGTATATTATGCTTTGCTGTTGGAGGTTGGTCAGGAATTTAAGGGACTGATGTGATTGGCCTCAACCCCACTATGTGAGATAGAGTGATAGAGAAATCAGAGAGATGTAGCTGCCATCTACCACTTGTTTTTCCTGCCAGGCCAGGAAAGTGTGATAGCAGAACAAACCAAAATTGTTCATTTTAACATGACAAGTTTCCTAAAATCAGGATATGCAACAGTGTGCCTAAGGGGAAAGAGAAAGAAGAGGAATGTCTAGTCTGACAGAGAATGTTTTCTGAGAGTAATGCCTTCCATCCGTTAACACCATTAACTGCCTATTTGTCTTCCTATCTCTTTCCCTAGTCTCCCCAGCAGACCAGATAGCTTACACCAAGGTAACCCTTTTCTTTCCTGTTCCCTAGAAGGCCTGTTCTCTAGAAATTCCTGTGTAACTTCCTTTTATTCAACCCAGATGTAATTCCTACGTATCTGCATGACAGGAAGGGCCTTTTCACTGTTTAAAGGGTGTAGGTTCATTATGCAAGGGCTGAACTCTTCTTTCTGTCTTTCAGATGTCACTTGATATAGCTGCAGTAATATTCAAATTATTTTGTGGCATTGAGGCACTTTTGACTTACTAGTGCTATATGATATTTTGCCTATCTTTTTGACAGTTACTGGAATGAACTTCCTTACAAATTTTTTAAAAAAAGTTGAAGTTGTACTTATGATGTGCTTTTCTCAGATTTGCATCAATAAAAAAAAAGTCTTGCTAAGGTTCTTCTGATAAGACTTTTGTTTTTTAAAAAACCCATAATAATTATGGACTGATTAATTGGATTAATTTCCTGGATGATCAAAGCATGATAGGTACTTAATAATAAAGCTACAGAATCATGTCTCTCCACAGCCAAATTATGTAGTACACTTTCTTAAATCTGGCCCATCTAGCATAGAGAAGGAAATGAGGCCAGCACAGAACAGATAAGTTAAGTAAACTGCATTGTAGAGATTCTCTGATCCAGAAGCTGGGACATGGCTTCATAAGACAGATGGGAGAAGATATCAGTGAAGAGTAACTAGAGATTTTGGAGTAGCCCCTTCTGCAGTGGGCATGCTTACCAGTTGTAAGTGCTCCTTCTCAAGATTCTCAGGAAAGGCACAATTTGGAAACAGAAATAGTTGTATTCAGAATTTGCAGTATCGCACTCCTATGAAATATGGCCACATCCATCACTGGCAATAAATATCCATTCAGTATGACAGAGCACAGTACCACTGTAAGTCCTATATTTCTTATTAGTCTTTCATACCCTGCTTTTGGCATCTTGAACATTTCCAGGAACAAAAAGATTGGTGACAGTGGGAAAAGCAGCCTGGGTGACTGGATCAATCTACAGAGCCCCAGCTGGATTGCTAAACGTCAAACAGCTTCTTGCCCGACAAGCATATTTGCTTGAAAAATAAAAGGTGGTTTTTGTTTGTTCATTTGTTGGAATACTCTTACCAACTGGCTTTGCATTGCCATCAAATCTAGGATGGTATTGCCAGCCAGGAATCCTGTCAAAATTGCTGTAACAAGGCAAAATATTCACAACAATATGAGAGCTCCACCTTTCTTCTTTCTGTTTTTAGACACCATCCTTGAACCCAGGTCCTGTGCAGTCACTCTCCCACACATTGCTATAGTCAGTGCTCTTGTCAAGTCAAAGTATACCAGGGACAGATGTGATCCATAGCCTGCTTGGGACACTGAAGAGTGCTGCACGGTGAGAAGTGGGAGGTATCTTTGATAGACACTCTGGACTTACAAAGAAGCTGAACCTGTCTGTGGTAGCACAGAGAGTTATCATCCATTACTTTGACTTCAGGCTAGGAAAAGGTATTTCAATAAGCAGATTGGACATTTGGGGTTAGCAGCAAAGCCATGTGGGAAAGCATCACATCAGAAAGCAAAGAGCTACAGTGTAACTTCCTTGGAAGATAAATTAATTCCTGTTTCCGCAAGAGTGAAAATCCCCCAGACATGTTGACAATGACATCCTTACAAAGGATAGGGTCTTATAGATGCAGATCTTTTCATAGTGATGCAAGCTGGTTTGTACTGGTATGAATCACCCATATAGACAAGAATGTGTGTGTAAAAAGCAAGATGGGGGGGAAACTATCATATTGCAAGATGCATCTTAATTTTAAAAGAAAACAAATATGTTTGAACAGTTTTTCCTAGTCTGTCAAGGACTTTCAGACCCTAAAGGTATTTCAGCCCATTCCCTTTCTCCTTAGGTACCATCACTAATCTTTCTCACTACTTTTTTTCAAAGATGCAACCTACTTACCTACCACATAAAATGCAGAAACTTATATTATCATGGTTCAGCTTTAGAGATTTACATTAGAATCAGTGAACCTTATTTCAGCACAATATATATGGTGAGCAGTACAGAGAGAGAAGACTGGGTTTATTCCCCAGATAAGTCATTTATTTCTTTCCTCAAAGAAAAATCCAATATCCTGAGATCAGATGCATATTGAAGCTTTGGTGGAAGAAAAAAAAAAAGAAAAAAAAAGACTTAGGTTGGATTAACGTGTTCAAATTGGACACTCACTATCTGTATTCTCTGCAGAACTGGCTCCATATTGCTTGCTCTATACTACGTACAAGAGTGGCTTAAACATTTTCCTTGAAGAGATACATGGCCTGAACTTACTTACCAAGCAAATAATTTATTAATTTCTTGTATTTCTTTTCATGTCAAAGTTTTATTGTTGTATTATTTAATGCATTTATTGACTATGAATTTCAGAGATTCAGGGCATGAATCAGAGATATATATTACTAGAAATTCTGTCTATGTCCAAATCCCTCAATAAACAGCAGAAAACTGCTTGATATTACAGTTATTATTTTTATTCTTTTTAATCAATAGTGTCTAAAGATTGCTATAATCATTTTATTGCAAGGAGATCAGGGAGGAGATTTTAAATGGTCAAAATGGCATTTCTAACTAGTCTTTTTTTTTCTGCCAACCATCTGCCAAAATATGGAATTATTCAGGTTTTCACTCTTTGGTCAAAATGTAGAAAAGAAAAAAGTAATATCTTAGTAGGCATGAAACAGAGACACAATTGTATTTTTTAGTCAGTTCTACATCCATGTGTTCAAGTCCCATAAATATGTACATGCCCTGGCGTCCATTCCCTTT
Source organism: Onychostruthus taczanowskii (assembly GCF_017590055.1). NCBI lineage: Eukaryota > Metazoa > Chordata > Aves > Passeriformes > Passeridae > Onychostruthus > Onychostruthus taczanowskii. The sequence goes on from NW_024496525.1 coordinate 28,379,528, forward strand.
TCCTGTTCCTTCATGTTTAGTTTCAGATTATACTTGCTCTACCAATATCCTTCTAAAACACTTACACAGCTGCCATACAAGGCACTCAGGCCTTTTGTGGGGTCTGACCCAATGGGATTACTCTGTGGCACAGAATCTCTATACCTCAACCAAGAATGAAACCCAGACTGAAGTCTGTGTTTTACAATCACAGGGTCACTTCATACCTGGTGCGTTTTTTACACTGGAGATTCATTTACTGATCTAATTTAATGTAAGATATTTGCGGGTTAAAAGGAGAAAATATTTTTTTTTCTTATGTATGATATTCTTTGCAAAATTAGAAACAATTCAGTGGTGTTACTCTATAAACATTCTAATCATAAGAGTAGCATTAGGGTGCATATTGGAATTAACATGGGAGTCCAGTCCTCTGTCCATGGTCAAGACCTCCACTTTGCTAAGGTTCTGAAACAAAGATGTCCCATATGTCAAGTTATCTACAGTGTTGTTTAGAGATAGCAGACAAGCAACTGATGTGTAAAGCAGATTAGAGATTGTGAAGATAACACACTCCTATGTGGACAGTGCAATATGGAGCAGTCTCAGTGACTTAACCACTGCTGAGTTTTTTGTAGAAGGGGGGAGGTCAATCAGAGACAGAGATGGTGAGAAGGAGGTCACCTACCCAGAGGTATAGCAGTGAGGTCTACACCACAAAAGGAGACATAAAATGCAACTTGAAATTCTGACTTTAACCTTCAAAAAAATTGTTTCTTATACACTAGCTGGCCCAGGAGTGACCTCAGGGTGCATTCAGACACAAAGGCTTTCACAGGGTGCCATGGTAGAGATGTTATGTGTAAACTCTGCTTTTCTGGGGTCCGGGCAAATGGATCCTGTGGGCAGCAGCAGCTTGAAGGCCACACACCTAAAGCAGAACATAATCTTAAATGACTTCTCCTCTTTCCCCTTTTCTGCTTTTCTTACAGTGTTGAAAGATGCTTCTTATCCGAGGGAACATGCGTGTAAAGAGATGCATGCTGGAACTGAAACTGCAGGTGTTTTATAGAGGGCACCGTCTCGGTCGGGTTGGTGCTAGTTACAGTTTCACCCCTTTGCTCAGTGGTTTATTTATAAATTATCCTGGAGGGGACAGAGCAGAGAATATCAGCACATATGGTATGTCAAGTCCCCTACTGCTTGGAGACCCCTGAAATGCTTAGGTACAACAGGGCACGCTTAGGGCTCTGAAAATCGTGCCTTTTGTCATTTGAGCCAGGCCCTTAACATTATTTTAATGGAGATGTTTTGAATTTAATTATGCATCTGTTGTATAATACACTTACAATAAATACCTCTAGTTATTGCTGCTTAAAATCCCTTTCTTTCCAATATTGACTGCTCTAATTTACTTTTATGCAAACAGCCTAGTCAGATTTAATAAAATGTCTTAGTAGCATGTTTAATGACATCATTCCCCCTAGGGACAGTTGGGAAAATGACCTTCCATTTTACGAAAGAAGAGGATTAATTTTTATTGTCTGCCCCAGTTAATGCGTGTTTAGACATAAAGGCCCGATCAATATGACAGAGAGTATAGTGATTTTACTCACAGTAGTTTCTAAATGGACATTTCTTACTAATCCATTTTTATAAATCACTTTAAAGGCTTTATTGATCTTTAATTGGGAGTTACACCTAATCACTCGAGAGCAACGCATGGCTAGTTTGAAACATTTTAACCCTTTCCACACAATCCTTTAGAACTCATATCATGAGAACTTTTGCCCTCTCCTCTTCAATACGTGTTATGTATCATCCTTAACTCCCAAACAGATCTTGCTCAGACCACCACACATCAGATAAATACTAGGTATACTAGGGAAATATAAATACTAGGGAAAAGTATTATACCTGAAACCTCAAAGAGACAGTATTGCATGCGTGTATCAAAAAATATACCCATATAGAACAGGGGGAAAAGTCATAATTCTTCGGACTTTTAAAATACAAATGCTCAAAGCAAATATTTACGGTGCAAAATGGTAAATCTCACTATATGACAGGCTCCTTTACCATCTCTGTATTCACCAAGCATATAACCATAATTGTTAACTATTCCTTTCTTTCTTTAAATATCAAGTCATGCTGTAAAAGTAAACAAGTGTAGGGACATATATTTGAACAAACATCCAGGTATAAAATTAGAAGGGCCAAAGCCCACTTAGAACTTGATCTTGATACTGATGTAAAAGTCAACAAAAAGTGTTTCTACGAATGTGCCAGCAAAGTAGGGAAGCCAAGGAGGATCATCATCCTCTGTTGGATGTAGTGAGAAACAAAGCAGCAACAGATGAGGAAAAGGTTCAGGTACTTAATGCCTTCTTTGCATCAGTCTTTAATAACAAGACCAGTTGTCATCAAGGTGCCCAGTCCTCTATACTGGAAGACAGACAGGCAGCAGAATGAAGCCATGAAACCACCTTAATCCAGTGACCTGCTATGCAACTTGGACCTTTACAAGTCCCTGGGGCTGGATGGGATTTGCCCAAGGGCACTGAGGGAGCTGGTGGAAGAGTTTGCCAAGTTACTTCTCATCATTCATCATCGGTCCTGGTCAGCTGGGGAGGTTACAGGTGACTGAAAGTTGGTGAATGTGATGCCCCCTCTATGAGGAGGGTCAGGAGGAGGATTTGGCAACTATAGGCTTGTCAGCCTGACCTCAGTTCTGGGGAAGGTCATGGAGCAGACCATCTTGAGTGCCATCATGCAACATGTACAGCACAACCAGGAGACAAGGCCCAGCCAGCGTGGGTTTAGGAAAGACAGGTCTTGCTTCACCAAACTGATCTCCTTCTACAACAAAGCAACTCATGTAGTGGATGAGGGAAAGGCTGTGAATGTTGTCTACTTAGTCTTGAAAGACATTGACACCATTTCCAACACGATTCTTCTCGACAAACTGGTTTCCCACAGTGCAGATGAGTGCACTGTTCACTGGGCAAAAACTGGCTGGGTGGCTGGGCTCAGAGAGTGCTGGTGGATTGAATTAAAACTGGCTGGTGTCTGATCATGCCTGGTGTTCCTAGGGACTCAGTATCAGGGCCACCCCTGTTTAACATCTTCATTGATTACCTGGATGATGGGATAGAGGGCACCCTCAGTCAGTTTGCAGGCGACACCAAGTATGGTGGGAGTGTTGATCTACTGGAGGGTAGGAAGGCTCTGCAGAGAGATCTGGCCAGGCTGGATTGATGGGCCAAGGGCAATGGTATGAGATTCAACAAAGCCATGTGCTGGGTCCTGCCCTTGGGTCACAACAACCCCTGCTTCTGGCTGGGGACAGAGTGGCTGGAAAGCTGCCCAGCAGAAAAGGACCTGGGAGTGCTGGTTGAGCATAAGTCATTGTGAGCCCAGGTGTCCAAGGAGGCCAATGCCATCCTGGCCTGTATCAGCAAGAGTGTGGCCAGCAGGGCCAGGGCAGTGATCATCCCCCTGTACCTGGCACTGATGAGGCCACACCTCAAATCCTGTGTTCATTCTGGGCCTGTGAGTATAAGAAGGACATTGAGGGGCTGGAGTGTGTCCAGAGAAGGGCAATGGAGCTGGGGAAGGGTCTGGAGCACAAGTCCTCTGAGGAGTGGCTAAGGGAACTGGAAGTATTTATTCTGGAAAAACCTTATTGCTCCCTACAACTGCTTGAAAGGAGGTTATGGTGATATGGTGCCACTCTTCTCCCAAGTGACAGGACAAGAGGAAGTGGCCTCAAATTGTGCCAGAGGACATTCACATTGTACATGAGAAAAAAATTCTTCATGGTAAGTCTGTCAAGCATTGGAATGGGCTGCCCAGGTAAATGGTGGATTCACCATCCCTTGAAGTGTTCAAAAAACATGATGACATGGCACTTGAGGCCATGGTTTAAAGATGGACATGCTCGTGGTGCCAGTTGACTGTTTATGATCTTAGAGGTCTTTTCCAACCTTTCTAATTCTATAGTTCTATGATTCTATGATTGTGGAGGAAGTTGTGGAGAAAGTTTGGTGAAATTTAGAAACTAATGGGTCGTCTTGAAAGTTTGTATTTTTCATATAGTCCTAAGATGTTATTTTGGGTAACATTAGTCCCTGCTATAGGGTGATGCCTGCATGTCAGTGTGTGGCTGTATGCAGGTAGCACATGTATACATGTAATCTAGTCTACAATATTCTAAACATACCTAAGTATATGCTGAATAAATGAAATTGACTTGACACATTCATTGGTTTTTTAAATTGTATTTTTACATATTTTGAAAGTTTTGAAAGTTTATACCCCTCTCACCAAAATTTTCTTTTGAACTGAACAGTACCTCATGATTTACACAAATACACTACTGTAATTATATGATAATATTTCTACTCAGAGCAGAAAAATACCCTAATCTATTTTTATCATCTAGCATTTTGTGAATGATTTTGAAAGAACCCTTGCAGTTCTGGAATAAACAACACTGGCCTGGAACTTAATTTATGACTTATTTAGTTACACAAATGGAAAACATTATCATAAAATGTTAAACTTCCGTGGTTAGTGCATTCATATAGATTTCTTGATAATGGCTGAATTAATTTTAAAAATATTTAAGAAAATGTCCTCCTTGACTGAGACTCTGCAAGCCAAGAAAACCCACAAATGCAGTACTTTGCAATCATAGTGTTTACATTATTATCACATCAGTAATATGAGCCTTTTTCTAGGACACTAAAACACAATCTTGAGATTAGTAAGAGGAGAATTTGGAAATAAGTATTAAAGTTCACTGGATAAATTTAATCTGCATAATTGCTATAGTTTATGAGTTTCCACTATGATCTCCTATAGAATTTTCTGTTCATCAAGGATCACTATATCAGAACAAAGACTACCACAACACTCTTGCCTAGAGCTTTCGCCTGTAACTGGAACAACCTGGCACTACATTGTTCCCTTAACAAGTTCAAAGACCTTTCGACTGAAAGGCTAATGGATACATCTGTGCAAAACCCAGTAATGACAAAGATGGCTTTTAATATTTCAAAACTGTCTCTAAACAAATAATTGTATACAATACTCTGCTACTATTTCAGATTAGCTGTAGTCATTTCACAGCTCAAAAATATATAGTGGCAGAAACTTCTAAAAGCAAGAAAAAGTAAATTCCTTTTTCCCCCCTCATTTCTAGATTTATATTGTTTTTCCTTTCTTTAAGAAAAGTTGAGTGGGAAAAAAAGAGGGAAGTGGTGCAGGTGCAACTCTGAAAACCTCCTGGAAAGATTCTACCTTGCAGCATCATGTGTGCTTCTTTTAACCCAGAAAAACAACCACATGCTAGATCACACTTGTAAAGCTGCCGCTGAAAGAGGAAAAGGCACATCACCGGTTTGAAAACAGGAGTAGTCTATATATTAGCTTTTAGCTATGATTCTGATCATCATTTAGGAATAGATATTTTTGAACATTCCTGCTAAGCTGATTTCAGAGGTACACACTTCTGAGTAGTTTTGCTGTGTTAAATGGAAGAGCTTGAAATATGCCTGAACTCATACTTAAAAAAGGAATGGTTTATGTCTAACCTCAGGAATAAAGTCCAATCTTTTGCAGAAGACAAGTCCAAATATGTGCATTTAAGACTGGCAAAAGGTGGGTAGAATTTAAGAGGGATGTGATCAGCAAATATTCCTATCACTGCTTAGGTGTACAGGGGTGCAAATTCCCTACCTAGGAGTGAATAAATTCTGTCCTGCTTTAGAAACTACTGGAACCCTGAATAACCCTGGATGCCTAGTGGTCCACCCCCCTTGTGAGCAGACAGCTATTTTGTGGAAAAGAAAGGACTAATCTGGTTGTTCACTTACATAAGACCAAGAGTCCCTAGAATTTTACTTTCTGCTCAAAATGGCTTCACATGTATGGAAAGTGTGGTCAGCACTTAGCTGAAATTAGTTTCTACTGGAGAGGGGAAGTCTGGGTTGAGGGAAGAGGGAGATGAAGACCTCAGCTCTGATACTTAAAGTGATGGGTCACATAGTCCATGAGAGAGGAGAGACAGAAGTGGAACTGCTTGTCCAAAACTAACCAAATCTAAGCCCTTGGAAAGTGGCTTTAAACGTGACTACTAAATGAACTGAAGCTTGCCAGTATATCCAAATCAGCTTTCTTTTGCTTTTTATAAGATGACTATTAATATGGCTAGTGATTAGCAGCTGGTTTTTGCTTTCCCTGGACTCTGACCTGTAAATAACTGTACAGGAATATGATGCTGCAAGGTTTTTTCATTAGTATAATAACACCATGGGAGTAATAACAGGTTTACAATACAATCATTAAATAATGACATCTAAAGTGGGAATGCATGTGGCATTGCTTTTGATGTCTGAAGAAACATAAGGCTGCATCCCAGATTGTCTTCCCCTTCATCAGAGTAACCTTTTAGTTTAAGTAACAATGGATTTTGTCTTAAACTCTTTTAGAATGGGGCAAAAGAAAGGGGTATCATCACTATTATGAATAGAGGTCATGTGCTTATTTTTTCAGCTTCCATTTCCTGTCACCTTTAGTTTCTGATTGCACCTTTCCTCTGGGAATCAAGCAAATTTGGTCGGCTAGGGTTTTCTTTCCCCCCACAGGTTTCACACAGATCTGATTTACTCCTCAACAAGAATGAGTAACTCAAAAGACTTATTTGTTTATAAAACAAAGGAAAATGTAACAGCTGGTGTAAAAGATGGAGAGGGAGAAGGAAGGAAGGAAGGAAGGAAGGAAGGAAGGAAGGAAGGAAGGAAGGAAGGAAGGAAGGAAGGAAGGAAGGAAAAGAAAGAAAGAAGAAAGAAAGAAAGAAAGAAAGAAAGAAAAAGAAAGAAAGAAAGAAAAGATTGTGTGATTGTGTATATGTGCATACATACACAGAGTGGTTTTCATACTGATGAGCAAATACTGGAACAAGAAGTATTTTGATCAGAAATTGTCATTCTGGGGGATTCAGAAAGCACAGTTATGTCATTAGGTAACAATCTATAATTAACTCATTCAAGTATCTGTGAAGGACATGGCTGAGCCAAGGACAGGAACAGCTATTCCACCCACATGTTCAAATAAAAGCAAACAAAAGTTCTTGCTGTCTGTCACCCTACTCAGAAGCTTCACAGAAGCTGGTTGATGTGGGGTTATTATTCTGGATGTTATCTCTCGCTAGAAAGACTCTGTGAAAAACCTTTGTTTCCCTGCACAGAAACCATTGTATTTTAAAGGAAATACACAAATTTAATAACTGGACAGCAAAATTGACTTTAAAATGAACAAAAATCAAACTGTCTTTAAAAAAATCTTAATTTTGAATAGTTTTAAGTGTGTGAGAAAGGTGAAATACTTTGGCAGTTCTACTTTTTACCTCCTGACATGGCAGTCAAAAGAGAACAGCAGAGTTGGTTGGCAACCATCCTATTATTAACCACTTCAGCAGTAGCAGAGATCTCAGTATTGCTTTGTACTCTTTGTTAAAATACATGTCTTAAAACATGGTCAGGAGATGGGAAGAACTGACAATAAGACAGCTTTGAAAAATATGCGCATTATACAGGTGTATTAAATGGATACAACGAAACGTTAATCATGATTTCCATCTCCTGCTGATTTTTAATCATCACAAATTTATGAGGCTCTTTGTGGAGTTCCTCAATTTTGACAAAAATATTTTATTTTCTTAAAATACTTTTCTCTGAAACACTCCCAAAGTTAATTTTTATTAAAACAAAAAGTTATTGTTTCAAGATTAATAACTTAATTCTTTTATTATATGTATAGAGGTAGATCCTAGTTGGCCATTAAATTCAAGTAAATCGTTGCAGATTTACACTGATAATGACTGAAAGAAAAATTTGGCTCATGGTTCCCAGTTATGACTCCCACAGCCTCATGGACTTACAGTAGAAGTGCAAATGAGAATGTAATTTAGCCCAAGTTATGCAGTTTTGGATACTAATTCCCCAAGGATAAATTTTTATTTGTGAGAAGTTTATTCTAAGTGTCTCACTGGTCAATGATGTGATATATGTGATGTGGGAAAGGGAGAGGGAGGAGGGGGAAAAAAGGAAGGAAGGAAGGAAGGAAGGAAGGAAGGAAGGAAGGAAGGAAGGAAGGAAAAGATGCTTCCAATGGATATCTCTAAGATTATTAGTTAAAAGAACAATTTGACTGTAAACTTTAATTCATCTACTAAATGTCAAGCACTACTGGATATGCCAGCAGTTTCTCTGGCCCTCCTTGCTATTAATATATGCTTAGCAGCAGTAAAAATTAGAAGGTCTGTAATAATACCCTTCCAAAAGCACTTGAGATTAAAATTTTGGTTTGAAATTTCCTGAGAACTCTATTACTGTAGCAACAAGTTATATAAAAGGCAAATGTTAGGAGAGAAGCTTTTCATTTAGACCAGCTTATTTCTGACATTATATGTATTCTACCTTTTTTCAGAAGTGTTAGTCATTGGATTTGACCAGTATGCTAAGGAACTGCTAAAGAACACATTACCATGGGGTTTCTTTTAATTTAAAACCATGTAATTTCCTTAATACCCAGAATCTTTGTGCAACACTTACCATAACATTTGTCACACTGCTGCTTTGTCAAACATGAACCAAACAGTTCTATGGGTAGAACTTCCTCTGAGATGCATACATGCAACCCTGGACAGCTCAGTTTCTTTCTGAAAATGTAATTGAAATGCACTTAAAATATTCTACATACATTGCATATTCCTGCCCAAAAATGGCACTGTAGGCTTTGAGGCACAAAGGAAAACCTTTTGTGTACATGTGTTTCAGGGGAGAGACAAGCTGTGAGGGAGCAGCTTGAAGTTAAAGAAAGAGGAATAACAGATGACATTTTGTCTCAGTAAGGAAAGAATTTTTAACCTAGTTTCCTTATGACTATTTCACTTGGGGAAGCAGACTCCCAGTTCCTCATCTAAAACCATGAAGGCATTAAAAACAAAACAAATAAAAAAAAAAAAGAACAACATGGTATAAGTATTTATTTTATGAACAAATACAAGAATAGTGTTATTATTTTTTATAATAATAATTACAGGAGAGAGGAGAGGGGAGAGGAGGGAAGGGGAAGGGGAAGGGGAAGGGACAGGGGAAGGGGAAGATTCAAATTTTTTTTTGTAAAGCTACACATCCTAAAGTAGACTTTACTCAGGCAAGAATATCTAACTACAACTTATGTGAGGGAACTCTTGTGGGATTTGACCTTGATTGCTTTCTCTTTCTTTTTTTTCCAATTCTTTTCATTTTCAAGTAGTCTTTTGAGGTTTGAAAATACAACCCCGAAGATATGTTCCAGTTTAACAATATCCCTGATACAAAACGGTGGTTTTGTGTTAGTTGCATTTCACTATTTCTGTTATATGTCATTATACGACAAAACTCCTTTCAACATTAAGGGCAAAGTGATTTTCCTCAAGTAACATTTGCTAATATTGAATTACTTCTCAGAATGTCTCCAGGTTCTTTACGAACCTTACCATCTTTCTGCAACACTATAATTTCAGAGGGTCTTGAAGTGCTGCTACCTCTTGGAGTAACTTGACAACTGTTACACAGAGAATTGCAGTCTAAGTTGTCCAAGGTTACAAAAGTCCAGCTCACCCATTATATTAATTTTTTTTTAATGTCACGTAAAGGAGGAATGCTAGTAGAAACTGGTCAATTTTGCCTACTTATTATTGAAGTAGTTTAGCTAAGGGGTCCTTGAGGTACCTGGTGAAGTCTGAAGTTGGCATGACAACAAGCTCAGAGAGTCTAGAAATAGGAGAAAATGTATACAGCTCAAATCACCAGAATGTGTTTTGTTTGGTTCATTTTAATGACATGGATGTGAGGGGTTCTTCTGCATGGTATTTATCTGTCAGTTGCTGAGGAATACCATGAGATGATAGCCTGGAAGAAATGAGCTTTACCAACAGAGCTGTTGCCAATCATACCAGTACCTAAGGCCACATCATCTACCATGGAACTGCTGATTACCCACAATATCCTCACTAGGAGGGCTGAAACCAAATGGCATCTCTATGTCCATGGGCTTTAATCAAATTTTAAGCTATATCTCTTTCCATCCACCCCAATCTAACATTCTGCTTTTCCACCACTCTGCCTTTCTCTCTATCTCTGTCTAAAAAAGAGTCTGTGTTGGTGGGGCCAGGCAAATTCACATTTTGTATCACTTTTGAGAATTGTAAATAGAGATGTAAGTACTCACAGTTCATTAAACTGGCTGATCTTGGTAAAAGTTTGCCAAGTTTCTCTGTGCTTAAGACCCACTGTTGTGGTTATGCAATTTGGCAGAAACTCAACACCTAACAAAAGTATGCATTTGAAAGTGAAGCTGTGTTTTCTGCCATTTCTAATATTTATTCACACTTCCTATTTTTGACTTGTCTTCTCTTAAAAAAAAAGGCTACAATAACAGCAGTTTATCTGAAAATATTAAACTATTTTTAATTTTAATTAAAAATTTAATTCCAGATATTAAAACTGGTTGATATACTGCGTTTGGTTGGACTTCCCTGGGAAAGGACGAAAAAGTTGCATGCTTATTTCTGAATCATGGAAAAATTCCTGCAGATTTTCACATTAATTATTAACAGAAAATTATGTCAAAACTGATTGAAGATGAAGCAAATAAATATTCCTCCCATAAAAAAGTTTGCATATCAATTTTTAGTCTTTTTTTAATTATGTCATGTATCATAAAAAGAATACCACCAAAAAAAAAAAAATAAAAAAAAGAAATTTCAGCTTTTTGTGCAAGCATAGTTTGTTTTTCTTTAAAACAAAAGTTTCTAAGGTTGGGGATTTTTTTGCTTGTTTTTTTGTAGGGAAGGGTGGTGTTATTGGTTTTCATTTGTTTTTTGGTGATAAAAATTTGCAGTTTTCCAATCAGCTTTAAATGTCATCTCATCTGAGAGGCTGACTAGCACAGACTTCCTCATAAAAGACTCAATACTGCTACAGAGAAAATAAATAAATGAAAGCTTTTCACCTAAGCTTAATTTTTTGTATCTTGAAAGATTTCTGGGCTATTTTATTTTTTGTGCCTTCACAAAGTGTTAAGAGGTATTTCTCACAGTGATTGATACAAAGAGAAGCCAGCAATAATTTGACATGAAACCTCAGACTACACTTGTTTGATTCTGTAACAGCAAACAAGAATTTTATTAACATCTTATCCCTTCCTGGCCCCAAGATAGCCTCTTATCAACACAATACAACAAAACAACGTCACAAAAGAGATTAGGACAGAAAGGGGTATAAAAAAGTACTATATCATTTGAAATGGCAAGGGACTGAAGGTTACAGTTCCTTTATGGAGAATCCAATACATATTTATTATTTTTTTATATTTTAAAAAAGTCACAAATATCTTGCTGAAATTATGCTTTTTCCTTCCCTATTAAATCCTTTCACATCATTTGCAGCACAATTCCTCCCTAGGCTACCTTGTAGTATGTTGTTCTAAAGTAGAATTGGAACAAATAACTGATATAATGGCCATAACCTTGAAAACTTTATTCCTGAATATATAAAAAGGGAAAAATTACCAAAAATATGTAGCCCAAATTAATTCTGGACTGTGGTGTCAATAACTTTTCTTGTGGAAAAAGACCTTTTCAGGTGAACTGAGTTAGGAATCAGCATAGTGCAGCTTTAATTCCTCTTCTGTTTATTGGTGAAGTTTATTTTTGGTCTTAGTGCTTCCTTCCTGCTGAAGAAAGCCTTCCCGTTCACTGCTGACATGGGCTGGGAAGAGCAGACATAATCAGCAGGGCAGGTTTCAGTCTCAAGGACCCTAATTCAACAGATTTTCTCACCACACAAGCTTGATTCATTTTACAGCGTCCTGTGGGAAAAGTAGTTTTGGGGTTTTTTTTTTCCCCCTCATAATTTTCAGTTCATGTACTTAGCACAACTGAAGATAAGTTAACCCTGCTCACAAGATACCAATTTTTCAGTTTCACAGGGAAACTTAATTCCAGTACAGTCTGATTCCTGGGGTCTCAGCTGATGCTTAACAGCATTCTTTTCATGTCCTTTCATGGCATCATGGGCATTACATGGTGCATGTACATGTGCACACACAGCTGAGTGGAACGTAGTTCTAGAGAGAGGATATGGAGGTATAATCCAGATGTAGCAGTGCCACAGGCTGCAGCAGCCCAGGGACAGCCAGGTCAGCTTCCAGCTCTCTTGGCAGGACAGCAGGGCCCTGCTGAGATTCATGGTGCCCTCACAATCAAGCTGGCTTCACTCAAGTGCAATTCTGGCCACGCTACCTTTCAAACCCAGTCCATTTCGCATTTTCTGAAGGCAGATTTTGGCCCTGCAGACCACAACAATCTGTCATGTCACTTACCACCAGCAGCACATAAACAGAATTGGAGTGCTAAGTATTCCCATTGAGAAAATGGAGAAAGACGTGAATGCAAAAGAAAAAAATAAAAACATAATTAATTGCAGTACTTTCTTTCTGTCCCAGCTATTCAAAGTACTGTTTTCAATGCACATTGGTCTGTAACAGAAAGCAGCTCCCCTCCCTACAGAAGAAAAACACATATGACTTTTAAAATCACTTACTTGTTTGTTTCAATTAAAATTTTGTAGACTTTTTTTGTAAGTGCTGTCTTGCAAGTCAACAAAACACTTTATTTTTTAAAGTTCTGAAATATACCAAAAATTTTGGAACCACTGATTTCATTGCATTTAAATGTGCCTAACGTCTAACTTTCAATAACTTCTAAATTTTCTTGAAGAATTATTTTTTAAACTGATGGTTTTAATACTAGATACAGTGTAAGTGTGGTAAGATACATCATTAAATAGGGTGAATTTAAGATAGACCAGATGCAAGAACAGTTAAAGTTGAAACAAATTTTGATGCTTACTACTGGGTTAATAAATTAGACTTAGGGGAGATACATATTAGGAAGAAATTCTTTACTGTGAGGGTGGTGAGGCACTGGCACAGGTTGGCCAGAGAAGCTGTGGATGCCCCATCCCTGGAGGTGTTTAAGGTCAGTTTGGATGGGATTTTGAGCAACCTGGTCTAGTGGAAGGTGTTGCTGCCCTTGACAGGGGGTGGAACTGCAGGGTCTTTAATGTCCCTTAAACCCAAACCTTTCTGTGATTCTACATGCCACATATATTTTTGCCTCAGTAGTTTAGTTTCAGGTGCTGCAGAATTTGTTGCAAAAACAAAGACGGCTGGTGAATGACAAGATACATGACCATTTATTTTTGAGCACCAGCTACCAAAACAGTTTAAGTTCTCTTGTAAGCTTTTCACACAAGTCAACATAACCTCTTACCTCCCTCATTCAATTCTTTGGAACATTGCTGATGCCGTTGTGGGCACATTAACACCATGAGAGAATTGCTGAAGTGAGTTTAAGATATACCAAGCTTAATTTTAAGGGATGTTCGTGTAACATCAAGAATTCTCAATAGGATTTTTGAAACACGGTAATGTACAACATAGTTTCAGCCTGGTTCCACTTTATATTTTACATTCACTTTAATCAGAAATGAAAGCTAAGACTGAAAACAGGAGGTAAAAAAATGTTGAGGAGCCTAAAATGGCAGAAGTCTTCAAGGCTCTGTTTAATACTGAGAGACAATAGCTTACATTATGCAAAATTACACTGCTTAAGTCAAAGCTCAGTTTGCATTTTTAGGATCATAAAAAATCCTAGTGTGAAACCACAAACTTCTGTCTTTTCTTTTTTTTTTTTTTTTCTTTCTTGTAACTTAAAAAATATCCAAGTGATTTAAACCATATTCTGTAAAAACAAGTTTCTCCCATTCCGAGACCTCGTGTGCCAAGTTTCAGCACACAGAAAATTTTTATAGGCTGAGATATTAACCTCTCAAAACAGGAGCATGTAATGGAAACTCTGTTAATCCCTTGACTATTGGGGCGTAATGAGGCATTAACCTACTAGCTCTCAGAAGTGAAAGGGTCCAGTTTCTGACCTCAGTTATAGCAATCCACATTGAGAGGAACTCCTATATTTTCAAGTACTTTATGCTCTCTCAAAAAGTTGTTTTCTTTTCCAAAACCACTGTTCCTGGGAGAGAAGCTCTACCAATAAGAAAACTCAGATTTATGAGCTATAGTGTGTTCCTGAAGGTACATTAAAAGCTGTAGATAATTGTGATTACATAGTGCAGTTTTACAGAATCATACACATTTTAAGATTATGTACTAGCTGTGTTTGCAAGGGGTAACTGTCTCATTAGATTTGAGATATTTGATACTATAGAGAAAATCCTAAAACCACTGGAAAAATATGAGTGTCTCATCTAATCTCTAGCATTTTTCTATGGCATAACTTTTTGAATGAAATTCATTGCTAGAGAAAATATTTACCAGTCCATAATCTAATACTTTGCCATTAAAATACAAGATCCCTGCTTCTAAATTTTTTTTCAGTCTAGACTCTGATTTCGGCACCACAAGAACATTTCAGTGTAACAGGTCTTAAAGGTAAATAACTTCTAGAAATGGTCCAATGTCAAATATTATAGGATTTAAAACTTATTATGTGATTATCAACTCAGTGACACTAGACTGATGGGATCAACTGTGGAATGTCAAATGTAAGAATAAAGGATAATTAATTCAATAAATGGTAATGTATTTAGCACACACAGACAATTACTAACACACTCTAGGGCAAAAGTTTAAATACTTGATATGTATGTCATATGTATGTCACACATTTATTCCTGAGCACAAGGTTACCCCTGTGCTGCAGTCGGGAGATGTGACTCTGGTACAGACAGAGGTACCTGCTGTCACCTCAGCTCAGCTCCCTCAGGTAACAGGGGAGCAAAGACACGACAGCAGAGGCTTCAACCTCATGAGCAAGAGCCTGCTTCAGCCAGCAGCAGTGAAGAGTCCACAGTGAAGCTCACACCACCATATGGTGCAGAAAGGGTGGGTCCCATAGTGGAATAGATGAATTAGATACAGGACCTTCAGGGGGGTGAGGAATAAATGCCTATCTCGTGTCCATCACTCACCAGGGAGCCTGCATCTGCCTGAGTCTTTAGAGAAACCAGATTCCTCCCTTGGTCATTCATTTTCGGAAAAATAAAATTAAAAAGCAAGTATCCCCATAGCTGTTAACTTGACGGGTAAGATGAATGACATCATAAAATGACCTTAAAGATTAAGTTAGTTTGGTTCACTAGTTGTCACAAAAGACAACTTGTTCCAACCTTGCTTTGGACATCTTGCACCCACAAGGGCAAAAGTCTTGAAGGTTTCTGGCTTTTTTGGAAACATTTAGAGCCTTATAGTTCTAAAAATATAGAATTATTTAGTATGTTGTATTTGTACAGAGTATATAATATTCCAGTGTAGAGGAATATTATTGTATTGCTGTATACTATAGTATTGTATAGGATGTGTTATTACATATGACACCTACTGCTTCTTTACAACACACATTTCAAACAGCAACTATCTTAGAGAAAGGAGACAGACATTCTCTGTTTCAAACTTTTTTTAACATTTTCTCACATGCATAAAAAGTTAGTCTTAAGAGAAATACATCAAAACAAACTCTTTTCTGCAGACAATGTTGGTTTTGTGAATCAGACATTTCTGATTAAACAGTGTTCATTAAAATAAAACTCTTAGCAAGTCATAATCCTTTCAGTCTGATGACACTGTAATGCTTTAGGAGGAATTTGGACATTGGATCTTCCATTATTTTTACTAAGAATAATGGCAGGCAATCTCTACAATGAATTCCATTTCAAAGTATGTTGATATAGACATGCAACTTCAGTAACAACTTGAAACCAGACTTTTAAGCAAGTGAATAATTTATGTTTGTGTACAGGAAGACTCAAAAAAAAAAAAAAAAATCAAGGAAAAAAAAAAAAAAAAGCCCACCAAAATTTTGAACCAAAAAAAACTTTTGAACATTTACTGCCTTTCCCACTTTGCCTTCCAGAGTATCACTGACCATCTCAGGTATGAGCTATGCACTAAGAATCATGGGTTCACAGAATCATAGAATCATTTAGGTTGGAAAATACTTCTAAAATCATTGAGTTTAACTGTTAACCTGGCACTGCCAAGTTCACCACCAAACCCTGTCCCTAAGGGCTGCATCTCCATGCCTTTTAAATACCTCCAGGGATGGTGCCTCCACCACTGCCTCCCTGGGCAGCCTGTTCCAGTGCCTGACCATTGTTTCAGTGATTTTTTTTTTTCCTGCTATCCAATCTAAACCACCTCTGGAGCAATTTGAGCCTGTTTCCTCTCATTGTATCACTTCTTACTCATGAGAAGAGAATGACCCCCTTGCTACACCCTCCTTTCAGGTATTGGTAGAGAGTGAGAAGGTTCCCCCTTTAACCTCCTTTTCCTCAGGCTATCTACTCCCAGCTCCCTCAGCCACTGCTCATAAGACTTGTGCTCCAGACCTTTCAGCAGCTTTGTTGCTTTTTTTGGACCCAAGTTCAGACCTACAAAGACGTCAGATTTGCTGAGCTTTTGCTGCAATTTTAGTACAGGTAGCTGTATACTAAACAAATGTATGAAGCTAGGTGAGAGTCTGTGAGTTCTATTTTAGAATTTAGCTCTCCAAATTCAATTTTGTACCCCTAAATCCTGCAAAGTCCTTCCTCTGTGACCAAAGAGCATTGCAGCATACCAGGGGAATTTGTCATCTAATTCTGGCAGCAAGCCTTCAAACCCACACTCCCACTTCCCTTCCATGGAAAAAAGGCTGTTGGATGAAGGATGGTACATGCCAGGATTTGATCCTGTAACAGAGACATGATATGACAGCAGAGTGGGAAAGTTCTCAGTGTGTGCACGTTTTGAATGCGTGTGAGCCTGAGGCTCAAACCCTGGAGACAGCCTTAAAGAGGGGTCACATCATACCAGCTCTCAGGGGAAAAGCCTGTTTCCTGGTATTTTTATGTAGCAGCTGGTATGTTTGGGGCACTACTGTAAAATAAATAATAATCTTTCGTAAACTGAGGCTGACACCCTGCTCCAAGCTCAAACTATTAAGCACTTTGCTTTGCTTTTGCCTCAGAGGCAGAAATAAAGAGTGACATATCCCACATGGCTAAAATTCCTCAGCCTTTCTCTCTGTCACATAAACATTATTAAAAACATGTAAACTTGGGGATTTTTTTGCTGCTGTTGTTTTGGTATTCACATTGTTATTTTGTTTGTTTCCTTATTCTACTCCAACCCATTGTTTTCACTATTACCCATGCTACGAACAATAACCGATGAAGCAGCAAAAGCCCTGTGCAATTGTTTGGGGAGCAGCAGTAGTCCTGCCGTGTTGCCTGGATTTCAGCCCAGAGTACCAGTTCAGCATGCAAGGCTACCAAAACCAGGCTGCAATAGCTCAGATAGCTGCCTCTCCCACCTAGAAAGATTGGGGAAACTCAGTTAAAAAGGACCATGTGCAGGGAAACTCCTAGTGCAAGTCCCCTCCAGCAGGAGCTCAGAGCTGAGCTGAAAGTAGCATGTGGCTCCTGAGCATACTGTGCTCTTCCAGGACTTGTGCAGATGTATAGTACACAACTTTTGAAAGCACATACTTCTACAGCTCTATAGCAAAGGTCAAAACATCCATTTTATTCTGGAAATTAACATTTCAATTAAAAAAAAAAGTTATTTTTCTTATTAATGTTGTTGCTACATCCAAATTTAAGCAGCAATAAAAAGACACCAGTTCCAAGTTCTAACTGCCTAAAGCATATCCCCAGAGACACTGAACAATCTTTAAAGCTGTGACTTGGGCAGTCAGCTTTCTCCCAGTAATTATTTTCCATTATTTTACTCTGGGGTATGGCACATCAGCTTTCCAAAATCATTATCACACAAATACATTTTGCCATAAGCAGACAATATCTTCACATTTAAATCTGCAACCCATTTCATAGAAACATAAATATATTTACTGTAAAGTAACTTGCAAATCTTTGTTTTAAAAATTTCACAACCTTGAGAATGTTACTAATAAAATGCTCATGCTCATAGAAATATGATGGACTTAAAAAAAGGATAAAATTATTCAGACAATTTTCTTATCCAGAGTGAGCAATACACTCTTTATTTCAGAAGGGTTTAAAAAAAGATAAAAAGCACATAATAAAATTCAACATTTTAATTTAAATATCAAAATAAAGAAACAAATCTACAAAACAAAACATTCCCTTTCTCTTGTTCCCTGAAGTAAGAAGCATCCACAGTGATGATATAAGAACCTGCAGAAAAAGATACATTGATTAGATTAGATAAGCATGAACAGTAACAGAGATCAGACTTGAAACCAGCACGCGTATCAGCTATGGAGAGCTATTTTTATTATCTTTGATTTATACTCAGCAATGAGACTCAATTATGAGAAGCAGAAATATCAATTAAGTGGGAGAAAAGTTTTATTAATGGGACAATAATGTTTTTCTTGCTGCTTGAGTTGCCCGTTTGTTTCTAGACAGACTAAAGCATCTTTGAATTTTACAGAGAAATTAGGAGCTCTAAATTACTTTCCTCTGACAGTGCACTACACACTGCTGAGTTCTCAGTTGCCATCCTGAATCACCCCTTGCAGTGAATTTGCAGCTCTCACCCCAGGGCAGCTCACCCAGGTCTGCTGCACCAGTACATGGGAACACCAAGCTGGAAACCCCACCAAGAAGTGCAGTCATAAATTTATTCTAGCTATAAAGAATGGAGCATTGCAAGGTTTGGTTGGGTTTTTTGTCTTTTTTTTTTTTTTTCAGTTTTACATCTTAGACAGCTTACACTTCAACTCTCAAAACAGATTTATCTTAATAAAGGCTTGTATTACTATTATTCACCTGTCATTACATGGCATTAGACAATTCAGTAGTATAGCCCAACTTTCAGAGCGAGGAACATTCCCATTTGCTTTCAAAAGGGAATGGGAAGACAACATAAACAAAACATTTCATCAACATATAGAAATGCGGCTTTATTTATTAATAAAAAAAAATTGCCAAGACTGCCACCTACACTTAAGAAACTTCTCTATGAAAACTCACTGGCATGAGTAAAAAGTAAAAAAAAAAATCTATGGGCATGAAACAGTCTTCAGTCACAGTTTGATTGCCAGGCGATTGACAAAATAATTTGTACCCGTCGATTTTCATGAAGGAAATTTTTACAATGGATTTGCCAAGCAGATTTTTAATTTTAATCAGTAATGAAAAAATGACAACATGGATCACAACAAGACATCAGCCGTTAAATGGGCTTTCGCGATTGCTGTCAGGACGACTCCATTAGACAGCCATACCTTTGTGGGCATCAATCACGCTCTTCAAACTCTTGTACATCTTCGAGATTTAATTAGACATTTAAGTTCTTTACTAGCAATTTGCAAAACTGTCACTTGTTAAAAGTGCAAGACACCAAAAAAAAAAAAAAAAAAAAAAAATTTAAGAGTGAGAGCGAGATTTCTTTTGAGCCCTGAGAGGCTGTTTATCTGATTCCTGGGAGCAGTTTGAAAGCCAGCAGTTCCCTTCGCTGTGACCAATGCCTTTGAAGGCTCCCGCGGACGGAGCGGGAGCGGAGCAGCGCCCGAGCCCGAGCGCCTCGCACGCCGCGCCGCAGCCGGGGAAGCGCTGCCCGCGGACGGCGGCTCCGCGCCGCTGCCAATTCGCTTCATGCCGCTGGCACTCAGGTGCGCCAGAAAACACTTCTCAGCCTTCCGGGGAACGGCTCTGTCCGGCTGGGGAAAAGCCAGCGACTGCCTGAAATGGCGTCGTTTTGAAGCGTGTACAAAATCAGCCCCTCGTGTTGCTCACAGCGGAAGCGTCCTCTGGGACACTGAGCCTGCGGCTTCAGCGCTCACTAACGGGGCGCCTGCCCAGCAAGACGTCCTTTCCCAAACTTCGGTGCCTCGGGGGAATTTTCATTACTGGGACTTTTCTGTTTGTTTAGAGATGCCAGGATATTTCTGAAACAAAAACGGAACTTCTTTAGTGCTTTTTTGGTTTGTTAGGATGGGATCTTTGTCAGTATTTTGCTAAAGAGGTCTCCACAGATTTTGTGATGGAAAGTGATGGAGAAGTAAAAGCATCAGCTAAGAAAGTTTTAAGTTTTGGTAATTATCTTCTCCTTCAGATTCCCCAAAGCAAAAGCTGTAGTCTCCTTTAAATGAACTTTGGCATACTACATAGCATTAGATCAATAAATATAAAAGGTGAATTGTGAAAATGCTGTTACTCATCAGTGAAAAATTTGCCCTAGGCAAAGATGTACAGTATGGAGTTATTTTCAGGCTAAAGTTGTTTTTTTTGGTTTTTTTGTTTTTTTTTTTTAATGGGATTTTTTTTCTTCTTTGGTGGTGAAACAAGGGGGCAGGGAAGCTCAGTTTTCCTACAGATCCTCATCACAATGAGGGAGCGCATCAAACTTCAGCCATTTAGCACATAGAGCCTTTTATTAGTCACCGGTCTGAACTGATACAGGAACATTTTTGCATTTTGCAATTATGCCCTCACAAAGATTACCTGTTCTCACCTGCATAAACTCCTTGTTGCTTTACCGAGGGAGACAGATGACTCTGTGTCTTATTATTCAGGCAAAATTAGCTCCTTGCATTCCCAAGCAACCACAATCATTGTCATGGCAATTTTCATGACTCTCCTGGGTAAATATAGTACCCGTTCACATCAGTGAGAGGGTGAGCTGTGGCAGGGTGACAAGATGGAGGCAGTCATATATTTAGGAGCATTAGTCTGGTGAATGAGGAGTCAGCCCTGCACAGAGGAGGGCAGCCAGGGCAGAGCCACTGCTGGGTGAGCTTCACCCCTTCACCCTGGTCTTCATGTGCTGGGGCTGCAGAGAACAGCAGGGAATGCCGGCTGGTGTGAGGCTCTCTTTGCCCTCCCCAAGCTTCATGAAGCACTCCTGCATCTGCAGCATTGCTGGGAACACCAGCAACAGCAGAGGCAGGGTGACAGGCATCAGGAAAATCAAAGGAGACATTTGAGCTCAGGGGGAGGAAGTCAGGGAGTTTCTCAAAGTGCTCAAAGGGACATGCCGCCCACACCAGTCATCCTGGCCACAGGAGCAGCAAGCAAAGAGAGTGGGGAGGGAAAAACAAGTCTTTTATCCCCCAGAAAATTAACTGGAAAGAAGGTGCCAGGAGATTCTACTTTGCACAGCCTTACCTTGCAGCTGGCACAAGCACATGCCTGGTAAGCAGGTACACATGGCAAATCAAGGAAAACCAAGGGTATGTTACTTGCAGTAACTTTGCAGTTTTGTAGTGCCCACCAGTTCTTTATGGTACTATTATCAAATCCCTTTGATTAATCATCAGTACCTCAGGATTTCTGAGCTGGAGAGCACAGGGGTGGCATTTGCATCACGGACCTGCATTTGCACTGGCATTCAACGAGACCTACCACAGAAATACTCAGCAACATAGCAACAGAACACTATAGTCCATGAGCTTCCAAACTTCATAGCTAATTAACCTCTACATTGCAGCTATGAGTCAGGTGTCTGGTAATAGTATCGATAGAAATGACTTTTCGAAAGAGATGCTGAGACTAACAGGAAACCTGATGCCAGAGACCAGTGCTTTAGTGTTAAACCCCAAAGTTTGACTCCATCTCACTGTCAGTATTATAAACTACCTTGAGAAAATGCAGGCTTTGTAAATAAATATGTGCATGCATATGTGGACATATAAAGTCTTTTTCCCCCTCTTTTTGGACATACTTGCACAACGCTCACATATGTATTTTAAAATGCGGCATTCTTCATATTAAAACTCTGCTTGCTTCAAAAGCAGGGTCCTGTTTCAAAGGCTTTTTTTCCATTTTGGAGAGACAGTGGCTGCAGGACGGAGAGGACAAGGAGTGGAAAGGCGTGTGGCCATGCAGCTGGTGTGAGCAGCCAGAGGAGTGCTGCCCTGGGGCTGTGCACAGCCATGGCCCTGCTGCCCATCTGCAGTGGCCTGTGCTGAAAGCACCCACTGCCAATGAATCAAGAATCACTTCCCAGCAGCAGCACAGGGATAATTAAACCATCCTAAGCCCTAATGCCTTCCAGCACTGCTACTTCAGGAGTGTGCTTGCTCCTCTCCCAGCACAGTGCAGGCCCCTGCACAGTGTTCTTCTGACTAATATACCTTATGGTGGAAAAGACCAATGAGGTCACCTAGTCCATCCTTCCCCTTGGCAGCACCTTAAATTTCCTTATTCAAGTGCTGCTTAAAAAAGGCTTCCACTGACTCCATGGGTGGTTCGCCTCTGTAAGGCTTAGACAAAGTCCATGGAATTTGGCCAGTAAAGCACGTTGATAAAAGGATGCAGACAGCAAAGCCTTTCTCTTTGATGCTAGGCCAACAGGTTGCAATGCAGAGGCCCCAGGAACACACCGTGAATCAACCATTTATCACTGGCCAGAGGCTTTGGGGAAGGGCTCCCACCTGCCACAACCATCCTGCTTCTGGCCCCACCTCAGCCCCACGAGCCACACAGGCAGTGAGCCGAGAGCCAGGGCAGCCTCCCCACCCTCCCAAACTGATGAGCTGTGCAAGGCCCGTTCCTCCAGCATGCAGAATTCACTTCCAGCATGCAGTTTACACTTTTGGCTCTTCAGAACCGTGCATTCTGTCTTACCCTGCAGCATGAGGCAGAAGTCTCATTCAATGCCCCATCTGAATGTATAAATTCCCCTCTATTTACAACCTGTCCTTTCAGCTTTGGACACCTCAACATTTCCCATGTCTTCAATGTCCTACAGCAGATTAGTCCAGCCAGCAATGGGGGAGACCTGAAGGAAGAAAAGGGAATAGCCTTTGCCAAAGATGCCCTTAAAACTTCACGAAGTTGCATATAATCAAACTAAGAATCACTAATATAATTATACAAAAATATTTGTGGTTTTCCCAAAGGAAAGAAGAGTGTGTTAACCTGGGGCCTAAGATAAAAGCTCGGCTTGTAAATTTCTCTCCTGGTTAGATATTTTTAGCTTATTGAAAGAAACTAGCTTGATCCAAAAGTAAGCTACTGAAATAAAAAACTGTCAGTCTGACAAAGATATTTTTTGAGATCTTTTTTTCAGAGTATCTGACAAAAAATTCACTGAAGATAACAGATTTTTTTTTTTTCACTGGTTTGGGGGGACTTCATTCATGCAACCCTTATCTCCTTGAAACAGTTAAGACTGATATTTATACTGTTTTATGCTATTTTTTTTGTTCTTCTAAAGTCAGGTTTGTAACTGGTGATTTAGTAACATTCTAATCCTTTCTGTGCATTTTTCCATTTGCTTTACTAATGTGACAAAAATCTCATCCTTGGACTCTAGCAATTTTTAATAAATCTGCATTAGGAGATGAGTTTTTTACTTCTGAGTAATGGATGTAAACTTAATGTTAAAAATATAAAAGGACTGTATGTAGGCCAATGTTTAGCCTCCACTAGATCAAGGAAAAGTAAAGTAATTCAATAGGTCCAAAATTTGCAGTTTGACATCAAGCCACACCATAGGCTGTGATTTGTAACTTCTATACATGAAGTGGATTAAGGTGGCTCTAAATATGATATTTTCTCAGCACATCTACAGATTAGACTTATTTCAGTGGAAGTCATGATCACATGAATGTTAATCCTGTGTAAACTGCTCCAAGACAAACCTTGTTTCGTTTTGGATATTGGTGATAAGCTTAGCAGAGATGAGCTGAAATTTTATATTGGATGTATTGACGTATTTGGTTTTGTTAGTTAATTCAGCCTGTGAGAGAATGAGCAATAGTCACCCAACAGAATCCCACATTTCTAGATTAAAGTTACTTTTGCAGTCAGTTAAGGCTGTCTGATTACTACCAACTAATTTCTAATGAGGTTGGGCTGTAATTTGCAGGTTTGCCTCAAGTCCAACTTCCTCCATCCTCAAAGCCAAGTGTTACATCAAATAAACCTCAAAATTCCCACTTAATTTTGACTTCCACTTAACTCCTTGACTATCTGCCACTGCTCACGCCCATTCCCACAGCTATTATTTATACAAACACACAGACATGCTTGCACTTCAGTAGTAGCATAAGGATCTTGTGCTGAAAAGGGTCTTTTTTTGATGTAGAAAGGCTGCAGCAGAATACATCCTCTCCCACACGCTCTCCTGAAGTTATCATTCCTGTGAACCTAAAACCAGAAGGAAAAAAAGAAAGTAAAAATCATAACTTTGAAAAGGAATCCTTGAGGACTCTGCTAGAATTGCTAAAACTCCATGGCTTTGTGTTCAGGAAAACTCACATTATTAGGTTTCCTGAAGCCTCTGACAGTATGGGCAAAATATAGGTCCAGATCCTTGGCAGATGTTGAACAGCAGGGTTATGCTGATTTTCTAAGCCTCATCTGGCCCATTATGATTTCTATGCAACTTTTTTTACATGTAAGTACCATTCATATCCAGGAGCATTCGGCATGTTTTCTTTTCTATATTCTTTTTCGCTGGTTATCTGACTCGCTACCAAAACAAATAAACTAAAATAACCCTACACACATGTCTATTGTATTGTATCCACAAAGGATTCTGTTATTACATATGCAGAAGCGGAACTTCTAGAAAATAAAACACGAAACAGTTTGAGTCTCTAAGGCCAATTACAACTACTCTGATTTAAAAGGATTATAGAGAAGCAGGCTCTGTGCAATAATTTCCAGTCTAATTACAATTTACAAAGAATCTTCATTGTTGTCAAAAATATTTAATGTGCCTTGGCATTTAGCAAATAATCTAATTCGTTGGTTGTTTTTTTTTTTTTTGGTCACACAACATGATCGCACACAATTCTCCAAGCTGTTTACAGTGAGCAAAATTATCCTTGCAGCTAGATGGCTAGATCCTTCTGAATTGGTAATCAAACATGATTGTGATTGCACTGAATTTTTAGTGCTGTCACAAGTGTATACTTACTAATCTCACGATGAGAATAGCTGCAAAAGCCTAAGCTTTATGAATAAAATTCACCATAAGAGCAAGAGAGAGAGAATGACCAGTCTTTAGTAGGATTATTTGCTGTCTAATAGAGGTCAGAACCCCAATACAGTTTAACAATATAACAGGCATACACCTAAATGGATATGTCAGTTTTTACAGTATTAAATTATTTAGCAGTAATTACCCCAGCATGCGGATACTATAAATGTAGGTCTTATAAGTGTGAGAAAATAGTCTGCTTTGTTCATTCAAATTGATGGTTTGGAGGCCAGCTATAAAAGTACCAGTGGTTGCCAGCATTCAATGTGGTGTGCAAGGAAGTGGATAGAGACTTTCCCTGATGAAGGAAATTTTAAAATAAAGCTAATTGCAAAGGTATGTAAAAAATAGGAAGTGGGGAGCTCTGTCTATTCATGGGACTGGAAAAGTGCAACTGAAGTACCACAATGGGATTGAAGAGACATTCCTCTTGTCAGCCAGAGACTCCTAATTTTGGCTCCAGAAGAGCTCATGCTGAGTAACAATCCATTCAATATTGGCTTTTCTGCTAAGGTTTCCAATACAGATGAGAGTTATTAAGATGAGTTTTAGAGGTGATAGGTTTGATGGGTTTGTAGAAAATAAAAATGCCATCTACTGTTATGTAATATTCAACCTTGATTCAGAGACTAACAAAGAAAAGCTCCATTGACCAGATGCCAACAACTAAGCCATCCATATTTCAAAGAATACACATGATGCAAGGTTTGTATTTGCAGCAAGGTCCTTTGGATTCTGCAGCAAACTCTAAAAGATACAGCAGCTTCCTTCAGTATCTTCATGCTGACATTTTAATTAATTAAATATAAGTCTGAATTACACAGTTATTAAAGAGGCATCTGCCTTATTTACTTTGACACTAGAGCTTCACCTTGAAGAATATGGGATGTACTTTGTCTTAACAAGATAAGCATTTTATGAGTTCTTTCTCTTAAAAAGACAAACAGTGATATAATGTGAATTCAGCTGATTCAACAAGATCCTGTATATTTAAGTAATAGTGATAGTATTTCAACATTCATCTCTACTAACAGCAGAGCTAAGAGCATTTAGGAAGAATTTCAAAATTCACATGGCTCAGCAATTATTTCAGGTTGTCATCAGATTCAGGAAAACAGCACTACATGATTTTATACTCAATAATGTTCACTAACATGAAGTAGTCTTGTTATACACTGTGATAAATTCCAGGTGTGTGAGCTAGGATTTCTATCCTTTGAAAAATGGGGGAAAAAGTAGCTATGTTCTTTATTCAACTCTCTGTAGGTAAATGGATGAAATTAGATACTTCACAGCAGACTCAGAAATAAAAAACCTCCATTTGGTAGTTTTGTCATATCAGAGAAACTCTTATCTGACTTGTTATCATGATACTTGCATATATCACAAAACTTCTGCATACCAATTGTGTTGTGGATTCAAAATCATGCCAAAGAATCCTGTAACCCACACAAATCCAGTCAGTGGATGGAGATGGGGTACATTTACTCAGTTTTTAGAAATAAATGATAAACACAAAACGGATAGCAGGCATTTTGTTGTTATAACAATTTGACATCTTCTGAGAAAATGTATTTGCTTACTACCTATACATCTTCAAGCTGTCAAGTAATTAGACAATCACTGCCCTCTCCTCATATTACAAAGTTGATTAAAGTGGCAGAGGCCAGATGCCCAGCTCACTCTTATATTCTTTAATTAGAGGGTCTCCTGAACCTCCAAACCACTTGAATGGAAAAAAAAGAGCAATTAACACATTTCCTGGGCTTCCTTCGTCCATCTGTCACTGCACAGGTTAAAAAAAAAAAAAAAAAAAAAAAAAGAGAGAGAAGAAAGAAAAGATGATAATGGATCCAGAGTCCAGAAAACACTGGAGTGTGCTTCTCCAGCCAGTCCATCAAAAACATCCCTCCCTTCCCCTGCCAAAGATGAAAAGCCTCTAGATTTTCAAATATGCTAAATGCACAGAACATCATTTAAGGGAGAAAAATCATGTGGAAGCTACACAGACGGGCACAACATGTCTTTAATCACCCCCATTTCCATCAGGCAAGAAAGCCTCACAAAGCTCTGTTGGTTAGATGCAAAGGCTTGACATGTGAGGGCATCCACTTCCCACCCCCATGCTGCCCCCCCAGCCATCCACGGTATCAAATGAGATCTGTTATCAGCCTTAGTTAAATCATAATGAAGTAATTGAAGGACTCAGCTGAGGGTGACTGCAGTGTAGTGAGGTGAATTAATTTTCCCACCACAGCAGGGCATGTCAGATCTGGCCACGAGCAGGTCAAGCCATTATTTTTTGTGGGTGTGTGAAAGTGATTGACTGGATTTCTGCACTTTGGGAGGGTTTGTGGAAGAAAAACAAAGGTGCACCTCAGCCTTTAAGTGGCAGGCACAAAGGAAAGCAAAACAGTTCCTCAATTAACACAGAAAGAACCTTTACATTCAAAATTTAAAAGAAACTTCATTCAACTTCAGAAATTTCATCCAGCATCTGTAAAATAGGCATTTCAATCCGCTCCAGGGAAGATAATATTTATTTTTTAGGGTTATAATAATATATGG
Organism: Onychostruthus taczanowskii; assembly: GCF_017590055.1. Lineage (NCBI taxonomy): Eukaryota > Metazoa > Chordata > Aves > Passeriformes > Passeridae > Onychostruthus > Onychostruthus taczanowskii. Next base: position 28,407,167 of record NW_024496525.1, read on the forward strand.
CTAAAATGTTAGCAATATGCAACTTCTAATGATCAATATCACAGCTCCCACTCTCATAAATGGGGCCGCTGCACTGAAGATAAAACATTCAGCGTGACTCAGAGAGGTATTTTGGATCCAAGTGCTTTGAAACATTGTACTGAAGGCCAGACAGCACATTATGTGCTCAGTAAAGCTAACCAAATGTCTATCATTTTTCCTCAGCTATTTAGGCTTACGGACAATTGTGATTTTCAAAATTTCCTATGTTGTCATAGGCTAAAACAGAATTGCTGCTTTTGTGAATTTTGCTGAAAGCAAACTGCTTTATATTTTAAAAGAGCTACTCATTTTAATCAGAATTCACATAAAACCTAGAAAGGCAAGCTGCCTTGCAATTCTAGTTTTTCTCTTAAGCAGAAAGTACCTGAAAGTGAAATAAAATTTCCATGGTTTTCTCTGTATTTCCGCTTCAAATTTTTACATGGTGTTAGCTCAGTGTTTACATTCACTAGCAATAAAACAGTGAAGCTCTACTACAGTAATATAGTACTGTAAATCTTTACTAAATAATTTTAGTGTGTTTGTTTTATTTTTTAAAATCAGTAGTACTGAAAGGAAAAAAACAGCTTGAGTTGTAAATTGTGTTGTACAGTTTTTCCAAGAATGGTGTTGTGAAAAAATCATCTTACTGAAGCCATCCTTGGAATCTGCTTTGACTCACAGAAATCCCCTGTCAATTTCCATTGTGGCCATGTAGAGGAAACACAATGTCTTGCCTCAAGAAATGGAAAATACTTATTGAAAAAGTTCGCTGGTTCTTGCAAACTCCTAGTGATCATTCAAAAGATGAGTAGTTGGAGTCCAGAGGAATCTTACACAGGAATTAAATTAGGTACTTGAACAGTAAAACAGTATTTTAATGTAAAATATTCAAGGAGGAAGTGACTACTGAAAACCAGGATTCAGATCAGATAACTGCATTACAAATCATCTGTTTTCCCCTCATTTTCTTCTCGAGTCTAGAACTAATCAGGAACAGGGTGCTAGTTACCTCCTGTGTTTGGATTGAGGGAAAAGGCACATTTTAAGAGGTGACTTTTCTAATTACTTTCGGTTTCATTTTTTTTCCCATAGCATTTAGATAAGAAGATGAAGGAGGGGAGAACTACTCAGATTTCTCTTCTAAGAAATAAATGAGGTGAGAAAAAAAAATCTGCAAACATCTATATAAACCCCAAGCTGTGCTTTCTTAATTACAGAAGAGGCTGAAACACCCCTAAAATACCCTCAGCAATTATTCAACTATCATCTTTCTTTTTAGCAACTTTCCAGGTCCACTCACCTCAGGAGCTCCAGTGCAACCTCCTGACAAGCTGAGTGAGAATAAAGTGATTACTTAGCATCAAGAGAATACAAAACCTAATACTACAGCACCTCAGCTGAAAAAAAAAATTAAAAATACATTCCTCATGAGATACTAATACTAGCTTATACCAATATCTGGACTGCAGCAGGAGGCCCTAAAATCTCTTCTTCAAAGAAAAGGAAGATGTTGCCACATTTTTATTCCTTAGGCATGAAATCTTCATCACTAGAGACAGCATATATTAACAGCTCATGAGAAATTTTATGTCAAACCACTTTTAGGAAGTATTCTTTCTCTGTAGTGTCTTTATTTTCTCATTGTTTTATGTATATGTATCTACATATACATCAGTATGTGTGCATGCATATATGTATTTCTCTCCTATGTCTCCTTGCTGATGAGCCTATTGCTCTGTCTCAGTAAGCCCTGAGCTGTTACTCCCAGTCCCTCAAACACAGGAACCACTCTGCTGCTGAGTACAGTTTGGGGACAGAAGAAACCATCAAAACCTAGCTCCAACCCTGACAGAACTCCATGGAAGATTTTGTGGACAGCTGTGGTAGCCAAGGGATAGGAAGGAAAGGTAAGGATGCAGCCTTTTCTTGAGCGGGGAGGAATGAAAAGAGCCCCAGCAGATGCCCATATTAAAGTATTTTCTGGGCCACATGCACCAAATTTTCCCTAGGCAGCCCAAAACCACGTGAGGAAGCAGAAATTGGCCTTTTATTCATTCATTGTCCTGTCGTAAATATCCGTTTCAAACTATGTTCCTCTGCTCAGTTTCTTGCTGCCTCCTGTCCATGCTGCCCATGAGATGGAAACCTCCTCTGCAATCCGCTGACAAAGCACATACAAAAAAGCTGTTCTTCAGGGTACACACCTGTGCTTATCACACCACCTTTTTCCCCTCCCTCCTCCCTCCCACTGCCATCTTCTGATGTCTCATACACAGAATTTTGTTGGCCTGAGACTGTAAGCCCCTCCAGGCAGAGACCTTGTCTTTTTTGTGTGTTTGTATGATGCTGCTCCTCTCCATGGAGTTCAGTCCTTCATTGCTCTTCCATTTCTTTAGCAATGCAGAGCTTTACTCCCTCCCTGACACAAAATCCCACTTCAAAAATGCATTCAAACTGTTGTGGGTCTTGAATCTCCAGTAGCAGCAAGGCAGAGTGTTCTATAAATGGCATGGGCGTTGATTGGTAATACCATGTGTTAATTGGCAATATCTGCCTTCAGCAGGCTCTGCAATGTGTTATATCATATTGACTAGTTACATACCCATGATAGTAGGTATTAACTGTTTGCAAGATAAATGTGTGCTCCTTTGAGGGAAGCATGTGAATTCAGTAGTTTTGTTTAATTAGCCTTTATGGCCTGTCAAAAGCTGGGAAGTGAAGAGAGCATCCATTGAATGTGACATGCTGTCAAAACCAGGCAAAGCAAGTATTGTCTCCCCCACTGTATAGTTCCTTCAGAAACATCCCCTTGAGATAATCATCTTAGCAGTATCAAACTCTTGGCAACCCTGACCCGATCCAGAGCTCACAAAAGGCAAAAGGAGTCTTCCCTAGACTTCATTGGTTTTTCAAGTGCATCACTGTTGCTCTTTCGGACTTAGGAGTTAGACAGGACCCAGTTCCTTCAGAACTGCCCCAGCTGAGTAATGAGTGGCAGAGTTCAACAGTATTCTCTAGGCTATGAGGTTTTTGTTTGTTTGTTTGTTGCCAAACCAGGAGGGTCTTTCCCTGGCCATGGAGGCATTTTCTGTACCCACATTCTGTACCCACAATCTGCCATCCAGCACCACTTTTCTTTGCACTCCAGACCCTTGGTACTGCTCCTGACACCCCAGCCCCACTCACTGCTGCTCCAATGGGCTTTGCATGGCTTTGCTCAGCAACTGCAAACCCAGTATCCCATCCCTTGTGTGCTACCAAGGAAATCCCCCTGCCTACATGCTCAGGTCTGACCTGATATGTGCTCTCTGAAATCCCTCCATTGTCTCTTCTGTTTAAAGAGGCTCAGTTGTTTTTTTTCTTCAGAGCTGGCAAACCCACTGATTTTAATGAGATCTATTATTATCTTTGGATCAAAGGCTCACTTGATGGCAGCTATTTGCACCTTTCACCATAACAGTAATTTAAAGGTGACCACAGGCATCTTCTGTTTACTCCTCAACAGTACCTCATCTCTTTTCCTCTCAGATTGGAGAGGTCTGTGGGCACATACTTGACCAAGAATGAACCTGGTGTGTGTCTTCACTGACAACAAAGGTGTAGGAGGGGAAAAAGGGAATCTCAGTGTTATAATCCACACTATTTCCTGACAAATTCAGATGGAATAAATGCTTTCATTTTCATCCTTTTGTAGGCATCACTGTAATCTTTTCACTTATACAGCTGACTTCACCTAGATGGCATCCAATAAAAGCTAGAGCATCCAGTTCACCACAGTGGTATAGGAATACATCTCTCACACATTTCTTACCTTGCCTAAACCCCTGTAACTGGGAGGAATTACTGTTTTCACTGGCTGGTCTATTCCAGTTCAGGAAAGTCGGCTTCATCCTTTCTTCTCTCATTCCATACACATTCCTGATGCAGCTGTTTTAACCTGTGGATTTATGAGAAAATAGAACTTTATTCTAACAGCCAAGCTCTTAATTTGGGCTATTTCTGAGACAAAAGATGGGCCAGAGTCATTTTAATAAACAGCCAAATTTTACTGTACACAGGACTGAGATTATAATCAGTTGATTACATCTGAGAGTGATATCTAATTTATAATAGTGGTATCACAGACTAGATTTTCCAGGCTGTCCAGTTGATGCACAGGAGGATGCTAGGTCTCTGACATGTCATTTTTCAGAATGGGTTCCTGATAAGCAATGCTGTAGGTTAAAAGCCATTAAACATAGTAACACCTTCTTCTATCTTCCTGATATCTACTAAGCCAGGTGCAGAGGCACACGGCTGAACCTAACACACTTTGCAAAGTACTAACATTGCATATTGCCATCATTTATTACAAGACTACAAAAGATGAAATAAGGAAAGTGAAACACTTGCATGATCTCCAAGAGCAATGGTTTCATTTCATCTGTTTGCGTGACCTATAAAGAAATTCCACGTAACTATTCTTGTCAATCATGTTCAAATAGCTCAGCCCTGCCCTTTCTGTGTCACTCTTTCTTCTCTCCATTGTGCTCACAATCACTGCTGCCACTCTATTAAAGCAAAACATTCCACCACAAATTGTTAATTTCTGCAGTTATACACACACTTTCTCTTTTTTATTTCATAAAACTACCGTGTATCTGGTTTATTTTTTATAATCGGTTCCAATTAAATATCACTAATTCAGTCTTAACATCTCATTTTTTACTTAACTTCAAAGGCACTGAAGCAACTTATACACAAAATTAATTATGTCTATTATCATTCAAAGAAATCCACTTAATTCTGTCAAGCCTGGCAAATGATATAAAAATGTTGGTTTGATAATATTAACATCAACAACTTAAACTGTATTTAAACTGGGAAGGAAGAAAATAGAAATAATTAATTGCTCATCACAAATCTGCCCAATATGGAATGCCATGTGCTTCTGCTTGTCTAATAAATTAGTTTGCTTTCTCTGCACTATTTTTTGTGAGGTGTGTAAGTAGTTAAAGGCACATATTAAGAAATGAACAGTCAGGTTAACAAGGAAAGTGACTAAAAGTTAATAAAACCAAAGCCAAAATACTGAAGAAGATATAGAAGGTTTGAAATGTTGTCCTATGTGAGCAGGACTAGAAAGTGTTCACCTTTTCCCTTCTATTATTCTGTTTGTATCCTTGTCCCTGATGTGAGAAAACTTACGATGAAAAATAAAACAACAAAGGAGAGGAACTGGGACAATCACATAGATTCGTGTGTTCAAATCCCTGAGGGGAAGGAGAAAACCATGGAAATCTCAGGTTTTCAATGTTCCAAACACTGTGATGAGTTCACTAGGCTCTGCATGGGCAGCAGGTATGTCTGAGCACACCGCTCCTTTTCCATCACGCCAGTGCCAAAGTGGAGGGGAGCAGCTCTTAGCAGCCAGCAGTGCTGCTTGCTCCAACCCACCCAGAGCCCTGGCAGCCAAAGGGTGCCACACATGCCTGCACGGGTGAGTGTCACAGCAATCTAAACAGACAGACCAGAAATGAATTTCACCACCAGAGATTAGCCAGCAAATTAAACTCAATCTCCCTGTCGGAAAAGCACAGCAATGGAAAGTGCCTTCACCACGCTCCTGAGGGCTGTTCCTGCCCACAGTGCCTATCCAACAGCAGCTTCCTCAGCCCCAGTGAACCCAGAGACAGGGGATGTCAGATGTTATGGCCAAGCAGAAGCCTGGAGGAGACAATGCATTGCCAGTGTAACCACTAGAGAAGGGATGAAAACTCACTGAAAGGCATGGTCTGCAAAAGCCTCTCACAAAACAGAGAGCCAGATCCACCACAAATGAAGTTCATTACTCTGTTTACCCAGAGGGAGCAATATTGACTTATACAAAGAGATGGTCCAAAGTCCCACATTTATTCCCAGGCCACAGTCTCACTTAGGTGTTTATACTGCCCCTAAAATAAGCACTTCACAGTAAGTGTTTGCAGAGTGAGGCACCACTTACCTATTTTCTGACACCAGAAAATTCCCCACTTGATTTACATTCCACGTTCTCACACATTTTTCTCACTTCATTGCTTGGGCCATATTAACCAGGTGCATACCATGACCAGAGCTAGCTTCCAGGGCAATCTTTCTAAGTAAAATTTTGCAGTTTTGAGAGAACCAAAAAAAAAAAAACACGCCAGAGTGAAGAATGGAGGTATCAAAGCTGGGTATGGAAATGAAAATACAAACCACTGTAAATTATTTCAATACTTTTACTAGAAGTACTGAGTGTAAGGAAGCCCAAGCACAGAAATTCCCAGGTCAGCTGTGGCCCCCTAAACAGGCCAGAGTGTCTGGGAGCCCCTAAACCTGCTGCCTCAGAGGTGTTCCTGGCACTGGTAGTTGTAGGGCAGTGTGGGGCCACATGAGGGTCCCCCCACCAGCAGGGATGAAGTCCAGGACCACCCCTGCACAGACAGCCCAAAGGGTGGACAGTAGAGAGGGAGCAATGAGGAGCCAAGCTGGTTTTGATGGAAATCTGCTTGCCTGTCCAGTTTTGAAATCAGTTGGAAGATGTGTTAGAACAGGCCTGTTCTTTTGAAATGAGTGGGTGCCAGCAAACAAGTGTGTTTTTAACAGAATAAATGTTTCAGCACAAAAGCTTTGACCAGATTCACAGAGGAGCACAGTCTGCTGAACGTCCTCCTCAGCAGTCATCTATAGGATATGAGAGTCTGCTTAAGCCAGAAAAATAAAAGCCCAGTTTCTTGACTTATGGTGCCTCAGCTCACACCTTCTACTACTATAGGTCAGCCTCCAGCACTTAGACAAGATAACAACCTGTACAAGACCTCCGCTGATCTCAGAAATCCATCTACAAACCTGATCCAAAGTTGAGAGAAGATGGCAGGAGATTTTTCCATAAGCCTCAGTATACAGAAAGACCTTAATGAAGAGCGTGGATGTTCCCAGACAGTTTTCACACATTCATGACTGCTTTTCCACCCACTGAAAGGACTGATTTTATCTTGTAATGCTTGAGTCCAACCATGACATGTACTGATTGGAAAATCTCAATGCATGAAAGAGGAACATCTGCTAAACAGGAATACAGGATTCTGTCCTGACTCAATCCCTTCACTAAATTTCAGCATTGAAAAGGGGATATCATGCCTCCATTGATTTCCAATACTGGATTCTCAAAGCAAAGGAATATTTGCTACTGACATAAAACTCCCAGAGGCATTTCCTAATGCCAAACTCACTTCCTTCCTGCAAGGCAGAAAAGGAAGGAGACGTCTTGGAGGGTGTTTGAGGATATCATCTCCATTTGTCCCCAAACCTCAGTGGCAAAGATTTCCTTAGCAGCTGTTTCAAATCACAGCAGCAAAGCAACATCTAACTCACACAGGGAAAGGACATCCAGTAAATTCAAGAGTTAGTTTCCTACCAAGTGGATCCTGGAGTGGAAAAGAAATCAGTCTTCTGCATCTACTGTCCCTCTACAAGTCTCTCTACCTTCAGTAAGGAGAGCAAAACTTAGCAAAAATCACCTAGAGCAATAGACTTGTATAATTTAATAAACATTTGGAGGATGAGAGATTTAAGCTCTTGAACCAGCAGTGAAAGCAAGCTTGAAGTCAAAGCCTTTCTCCTTGGCAAATGTCCAACAAGTAGCTATTTCTGATTTGCACACACAAAGCATGATTATATCTTTCATGCAAATTCCTATGCAAAAGAGGGGCTTCAGAGCAAAAATTAGCCCTCGCCCCTGTTCCCCATCATCCCTGCTGGAGAGCACGCAGTATGCTTGAGAGATCTTGTCCAGACCCACTGGGAGGCTTTGACAAAAACCTTTTGCTAGCACATGGTCCTAAGTGGTATCAAAAATAGTAATTCAGCCATCTCTAAGCAAACAAAACAGAGACTGTAAGAGACAAGAGCCTGCCAAATCTGAAGTGATGCATGTAACATTTTTCTTTCAGGAAGAAGGGATGTTTTCCCTTTCATCTGTTTTCTGTTTGTTCATTTAGTTCCATTCATTTACAAGAGTCTCCTTTTAACCAAAGGGGAAAAAGTTGATGTTTATTTACATCCTCTCTGCATAATAAGGCCCTGGCCCTCACACACATATGTATAGTCCCACTTAAATCAATGGGAGTACTTGCCTGAGAAAAGTTAAATAAGTAGGAAAGTCCTTGAAGGAGCAGGGCATAAAATACCTGCCAATTGAGATAAAATAATTACCTCTTATAATAACCCAAATAATCAGATTCAGCAGTTGTCACCCTTTTTCCTCATTTAATCTATAAAGTTGTATTCTGATCTGTTGCTAAATCAACACAAAGTTATCAGTGGAGTTAAGGAGGCAGCACCCAGTCTGATTTCCACACTGCCCGACATGCAGCCCTTTGTTATAATCATCATAACAATATTAAATAAAAGATAAGGACCTCTGTCAAAAAGTTAATCATCAAAAGCTGGAAATCACATAGTGAATCTGTCAGTCGTCTGAACTGGGCAGGGTCATGAAAATGAAAGGGAAAGAATGTGCAGTCCACAGATGATGCTTACATGCTAATAAAAACCAGCCAGGCAAAAACATATATGCACAAGGCTGAGCAATTTGTCACCCTGGGCTATCATGGCTGTTCCCCTGCCTATTGTAACAATGCCAGCTTTCAAAATAGTCAGAAAGGAGCTTACAGGAGCTGAATGCCAGCACATGTGTTTTTCCAGCTGGAGCCGAGTCCTGGACCAGCTTCTGAATTCTAGTTTAAGTTTCTTACTCTCTCCCTCAAACAGGAAAAACACATAATGCAAAGACTGAAAGCCCTAAAATAAAAATGTTGAAGAGAAGCTAATGCTGGAAAGAGTCCTAAAAACATAGCTGTGAATTTGGAAGTGTTAACCATCCCCCTGCTGCACACATACCTTCCCCTGCACAGAGCCTCCTGAGCTGTGCGTGTCCCTAATGCCGGGACAGGGACTGCAGAGCCCCTGCACCCTCCCTGCCGTGCACCCACAGCCTGGCACACGCCTGGCCCTGCTGCGGCGCTGCGGCTGGGAAGGGCTTTCCAAGCATGCCTCAGCCTGGTGTTGAGACGCTTTACCTCAGAAAATTCCTAATGCTCTGATGCTTTCAGTATATTGGTCTTGCAAATTGACAGAACCGCCCTCTCAGCCCGTCGCCTTCTACAGCAGGAATGGCTCAATGCGGCACAAGTGCGTGTTTAGGAAAAAAAAATTCAAAAGATAGTTTTCACCCCTCTCCAAAGTTTACAGCCATCTACTCCAGGCATAATCATTTCAAACTCTGCAGCACTTCACATTTGGTTAAAACCACTTCAGTTTAGAAGTGATTAGAGGTTGAAGATTTGCAGTTTAAAATTTAAATTAAACTGTTTAAAATTATTTGAACACTTCACACATTTAAAGCAAATAATTTTTTTAATATTTATTTATCTTTCCTTCCCAGTAGTTCTGGATTTTCAGCAGCAAACTGCAGAGCAGAAGTAGCTGTTAAAGAACCAGGGAGGATCAGAAGTCAAATTTAGGTTTTCAAATCCTAGTCACTTATAAAGGACACAGTTGTGAAAAGGGCTATGTTACCACAACAGCAAGGACAGTAAAAATATCTTTAGAGACATCGAGATAAAATCATGGGAATGGATAATAATAGTGTGTGGTTTAAGTCTTGTGCTAAAATATTACTTCAAATCATTTGCAGCCAAAATCCTTTATTTATAAAAAGGCCTGAAGAGGCAAACAAGCCTACTATACTGTTTTATAATTTCCTTTTAATTTTCTAAAATTTCATGCTTCAGTGACAAATTAACCCTCTTCTCCAAAATAATTTCTCTTTTTCTTCCTACCTGAAGATACAGACAACTTCCCTAAACTTATCACTCCTATAATTTTATATGGCACAACATATTATCTGTATTTGACCTGAAACTAAACTGCATTTCCACAGAAATTAATCCTGAGTTCCTCCCAAGAAGCAGCAGTGTTTGCGCCAAACTGCAGCTCCCAATTCATAACAAGAATGGCACAGTGCACACCGGGGTGTGAACCCAAACGAAACGAGCCTTTACAGAGACCACAGCCTGACGCTTTCAGCGTGGAAGCTCTGACAGAGGAAGCAAAAAAAACAGAGCATTTTCTAGTGCGCATCACTACAAAAGCCAGTGCTGGAAGGGTGGCACCAGCCTTTGGAAGCATATTAACTGAAAGTGTAGGCTTCTGCTGCTTCTCCTTTTGGGGAAGGAGGTGGAAAAGAGGACAGGCCTTATATGCAATTTTTTTTAGTGCCCTTAAAGGTGCATTTATGTACACTGATCACTGGTTTTCATCAGTGTTCCTCTGGCTCCCCAGATCTCTGCATAACTATAAATAATCTTTATAGTTAACAAAGGGTCATTTACAGTTAGATTTTTATGGTGTTTAAACTGCTTAATATTGTAAGTGATATAAAAAGTAAAGAAACATAAAACTAAGTGAAAACCTAACCCAAGATATACAGCATCATGTTTAACAAAACCATCAAAAGCAGTTTCATCCCTCTCTTACACATTCTTCCTATTATCGGTAGCTAATAAACCCCATTTCCTCATTAGGTTCATTGACAGCTATATATGGATGAAAAAAAGTAGATACACAGGTTGGATTAGAACTCTGCACTTATTCTTCATAGATGGGAATCTATGGCAAAAAAACAAAAACAAAAAAAAGGGGGAGGCAGAAATAAAAGGAATAAAAGTTGGGTTTTTTCCAAGTACCCACAAGTAATACTCAACACTTGTACATTTGGTATTCAAATCTTTTATGATCTTTATATTAAAACTGCCTACTTGCCACATGCCTTTTTAAGCAGTACTAGTCTTTGACACACACACTGAAATCTACCCAGTGTGTTAAAGTTATTGAACTGTTGCGAGCTTCCTGACAACAGTGCTCTGCTAATGCCAGTTTTGATTCCACTGACATTAATCTTGGTAGGGCTGAGATGCTGTTAATACTCACTTCCTAAGCGAGGTAACCCCTTCAAAGGCTGACACACACCACCTCGCCTTGTTCATCAAATATATAATCTTACTAAATGCTGTAATCTTAAATCCCAACCTAGAGTAACTAGCAGTGCTTACATTATCATTTTTCTTTAAAGTTCATCTAAAGGAAAAAAAATATCTATTAAAGAATTATACATTTCAAAATCAAAACTTGGGACCACCACCTTCTCCATATACTGCACCAAACTTCTTATTAAGCTTTAATTTTAACACAATCTAAAATTATTTTTGCCTTTCTGCCAGTCCTCCCACGCTTCCATGCACACAACACACATGAATCTTCCAGAAGGTCCCATTGAATTTTTAAAGAGCTCTTTTTTTTCCCCATTTGACAACTTTACATCCTCAAATTAAAAGGGGTAATGTGGTTATAGCATGTGATGTAGAAGGAATTATAAAAATGGTTCTTCATTGCCAATGCTACTCAATGACAGCTCATTTTCTTGTGCCAATAGGAAGAACAAGATGAGAAGTGACTCTAATTCTTACCCGACTTCAGGCCGGTGAAAGTCACGTTAAAGAAATAAGGCTCTCAGTCTCTGGAGGGCAGGGGTACCAGTCACTTATTTCTTATGAACACTTGCTGACATGTGCACTAAGCATAATAATAATAATAATTTTATTTATAAAGTGTTCCCCCAGTGAAGTGCTTGGGTCATTGTACAATATCATAGAAGCAATTTAAAATACATTTTAAAGCATAGGAAATAATGGACCACCCTCTAATAATTATAATTTTTATTTGGAAAATTATGACAAGAACACTGGCCTGATGTTAGAGACTCCCATCAGCGATGGCAGAGGAGAGAAAAAAGGAGAAAGGAGAAAAAAGAGGAGAGAGAAGGGGAGGAGAGGAAAAAAGAAAGATAAGGAGGAAAAAATATAGAAGGAGAAGAAAGTGAAAGGAGAAGAGAAGAGAAGAGAAGAGAAGAGAAGAGAAGAGAAGAGAAGAGAAGAGAAGAGAAGAGAGAAAGAGAGAGAAAGAGAGAAAGAGAGAGAGAGAAAGAGAGAGAGAGAAAGAGGATAGGAGAGAGAGAGGAAAGAGAGAAAGAGGATAGGAGAAAAGAAAAAAGAAAAAGAAAGAAAACAAGTTTTAAGGCTCCTATAGCATCTGTGTTTGAAAAAAATCACATCTTTCAAGTAGCTCTGTTTTCCTATGTATAATGAAAATCATAAGGGAATAATATGACTAACAAATTACAGTCAGGTAGTTAATTCTCAGCTCCTGTTAGCTGGCATTGATGCTTCAATTTTCCAGACTAGCTTGAATTACTCAATTTCCTAGCTTTCATTGTAGTAAGTGGCATTCCTTATAATAATGCAGGAGCAGTTGGGTATTTTTTTTCCTCTGATGTATTTTATGTATGTGGAATTTTTAATTAATGTTTATTTAGGGATAAAAAGAAGAGTTTTTGTATCATGGGAACGGCCAAATTTATCACACATGCTAATCTACTAGTGTCAGCGAAATTACCCTGGGGATACGTTTGGCTCTATGTACCACACTATCATATATAATTCCAATAATGGGCATCTCCTGGGGAATAAGAGATAGAAACCAGAAGGAGAAGCAGGAAGTCCAGGGCAGGATGCTGGAACATGCTTTGACAGTGCTTGGCACTGGACATCTCCTCGCTGTGCTGGTGTGCATGGGCAGTAACCAGAGCACCACCCCAGCCAAGGGCCCCAGCTAGACCCCAAGGCTGTGGCACTGCTCTTGACCCAGGGCTCTGGGTACAGCTGGGCAGAACTGGGGATTTGTTTTCTCCAGAAGACCAACTGTGAACATTCCCACTGTGATTATCACACATGCAGAATGATTCTGCAAAGCACGTTCAGAACTGCTGGAAATTTAACTAAGTGGGACTGGGAAGGTCAGATAGGTTGTGCCTTGCAAGTCACAATCAGAGCATAGATCAGGTTCCTAATTAGGACTCTATCAATTATTTTGAAAGGATGGATATGCTTAACAAGAAACTTAGCTGAGTGTCTTTGTACGCTCTGCATTACCTATGCTATCAGTATTTTTGCACCTACACTTAGAGTAAAGAACAGAAAGAACTAGAATTTAATCTGACTGCTGGAGTGAAATACAATTAAAAATATTTCCATAAATACATTAGCAACAAAAGGGGGCTAAGGGAAACCTCAATCCTTTACTAGATGTGAGGGGAAATATAGTGACAAATGATGAGGGAAAGGATGAGTTACTTAATGCCTTCTTTGCCTCAGTCTTTAATAGTGAGATAAGTTGTTCTCCAAGTAATCAGCCCCTTGAGCTGACAGGGATGGGGAGCAGAAAAAGAAAACATAATCCAAGAGGAACTGGTCAGCAGCCTGCTACACCACTTAGACACAAACAAGTGTATGATGTTGGATGGGGTCCACCAAAGGCTACTGCAGGAGCTGACTTCCCCACAGCATTGTCTTGGGCAACGTGGCTTTCCACATTGTGCACGGGTCTGCTCTTCCCTGGGTAAAAAGCTGGCTGGATGGCCTGGCCCAGAGAGTGGCAGTGACTGGATTTACATCAACTGGAGACCAGTCACCAGTGATGTTCCCCAGGAATCAGTGTCGGGCCCAGTCCCATTTAATATCTTTATCAATGATCTGGATGAGGAGATCAAGGGCACCTTCAGTCAGTTTTCAGATGACACCAGGTTGGGTAGGAGTGTTGTTCTCCTGGAGGGCAGGAAGGCTCTGCAGAGGGATCTGGACAGGCTGAATCAATGGTGTGAGGTTAAACAAGGCCAAGTTCTGGGCCCTGCACTTGTGCCATAACCTTCCCCTGCAGTGCAACACGCTGGGGACAGAGTGGCTGGAAAGTGGCCCAGTGGAAAAGGACCTGGAGGTGCTGATGGCAGTGGCTGAACAAGAGCCAGCTGTGCCCAGGTGTCCAAGAAGGCCATTGGCATCCTGGGCTGTATCAACAAGAGTGTGGCCAGCCGGACCAGGGCAGGGATTGTCCCCCTGTACTCAGCACTGGTGAGGCCACAACACAAATGCTGTGTTCATTCTGGGCCTGTGAGTACCAGGACACTGAGGGGCTGGAGTGTGTCCAGAGAAGGGCAATGGAGTTGATGGAGTGACTGGGGCACAGCTCTGATGAGGACTGGCTGGAGCTGGAGAAAAGGAGGCTCAGGGAGGAATTTATCATTCTCTACAACCACTTGAAAGGAGCATGCAGCCAGGTGGGGGGTCAGTCTTCCATCTGAGGTAAATAGCAATAGAACAAGAGGAAATGGCCTCAAGTTACTCCAGCATAGGTTAGGGACAAAGTTTAATGGTGGACTTGCCAGTGGTGGTTTAATAGTTGGGCTCAATGATCTTCAGGCTATTTTCCAACCTAAACAATAATATGATTTTCAAGAAAAACTCTGCATAGATTAATTTTCATAGAAGCGGCTGAATAACTCCTCAAATTTGCTCCCAAAATTTCAACAATAGTGTCAAGAAACTCATTTAGTCTGTCTGTACACTCCCAGGAGAAAGGATTATGGCTTTACTTATATTTTGGATGACCCCAAGCAACTCTTTGTACTTAAAAAATAAAAACACATTCAAATAGCATTGACTGGCCTCTCATTCTCAAATGTGCACACATGCCCAATACGTAGTCAGCCCTGCTCAGAAATAGAATTGAAATTATTATAACCAACTCACCACTTGATTTTTTTAAAGCCTTTTTCTGTGTCATTTGCACCTTTCACTGGGTAGAATTACTTTGGTCTTTAAATTATATTTTCCTCATTGAATTTCCATGTTGCATGCTCCTTTGCATGTTTCATTGCTCAGCATTATCATTCATTAATGTTTCAGCTGCCTTCTTTTGTCTGCTGCCCTTCTCCTGTTAACATCAAGTTCCTTTGCTAGTCAAATAAGTTATCCCACTCTTTTTATAAATCTTGGTTATGGCTTTAAAAAATAAAAGCAAGAGGATACAAAATCTTCAAATGGCTTATTAGAATTCAGTATGACTGGCAAGTGTCATTTAAAAAAGAGATACTGCACCTTTAATAAATTTAATCCACGTCTGATTACAGAGGAAGAAAGCTCTTTTTTAATCTTACAGGGCTGGAATATTGCAATAACTGTTCCATCTGATTTTAAAAATAAGATTTGCTAAAGGTCAACGTATCTCCTGGCCACATATGCAGCAACATTGAAATTTCCTTGGCCAGGGAATAAAAAGATTCTATCATTAAAAATAAAAGCGCAAGGACATCTTGCAAGCCCATAGGGTTTTTAGAAAGAGAAGGAGACATTTCGTTATCAACTAGCAATCATAAGATTTTTAAGCAATATCTCTAATCTGCTTCTCTTCCCCCCACCCCCGCTCCCCACAACCCCCCTTTCCTTTTCACATCAAGGTCTTTTTATCTTCCAATTTTGCATCTAAAGATGAGGTGAATGCCATTAGCTCAATTCAACCTCAAGTGTAGTCAGATGTGCCTGTGATTTCTGAAAAGCACTGTCTAAGGTCACATTAAAATGTATAAGAGCTTTTCTATTCCTGAGAAGGGGGCTTATTACCCATCCATGGTGTAAGGGAGTAATGTCAGTGGCCATAGACCAGGGTGAAAACAAAAGAGATACCAGGGTTTCAGGCTTTTGTCAGGGAACCTCTCTGCCTCCCTTTTATTGCTGTCTGAAGCCCTACAGATAGCGCCACAGACTGTAAACTTGGGCAGCGCTGGGGGAGAGAAAAACAAGTTAAACAGGCTCAGACTCTCCTCCCCTGAACCCTCATCTTTAAAAGCTTAACTCTTTCTGCAAAAATAAAATCTGAAAGCAGCTCTCCCCACCCACTGAGAGGTTTTGCTCCTCTCGCTTCCCAGATGGGATTGTCACCACCGTGGGGGCCACCAGAGCCCCAGGCCTGCCAGAGACAGTGGCACCCACATTGCTCTGAGCACACCACTGTTCTCAGAAAAGAAACCTGGTAAATGCTTATTAGGATTACAGTCAGGACAAGATCAGAGCTGCCAAATTTGGCAGCAACTTGGAGTGCCATTTTTTTTTCCTTTAATTTAAAAAGGGCTGCCAAGAAAAGTTAATGACTATTTACCTGGGCATACCTGGGCATTACCGTATTTTCCTGCAATTGAATTAAGGAGCTGTCACTCAGGGATAATGCGAGTCATCAGTAACAAATATTACAGTATCAACAGTTTCTGTTTTCCTTCATTCTTTAAAAAAAAATCAGTCTAAAGAAAAATTCAATCACAGAGCCTTTTCAAAAACAGATATTCATGGCCTATTTTAAAACACTTTCAAATGCAATTGTATATTTTAGACTCAATTCCTGTCTCAGACCTTTCTGCGTGATGTTATAGCTTTAAGTACCTTGTAGATATCCCTTCAGGGCCATGTGCATGGCTGACTTGCAGCAGTCTGATGTCTTTAAGAGACTGCAGGCATGCTCTTTCTACTTTACAACTCTGCACTGAACTCCCATGACCTGGTACAGAAGATACACTCTCTTGGTGATCTACTGCTGAAGCTGCAGGTAGGCCTTTTCTGGAAAAACAAGGGATTATTTCCACAACTTCAACTGCCTTTTGCCCTAAGGAATGGGCAAGCTAAAAGCATGAGACAGGTTTTTTCTTCCTTTTTTTTTTTTTCCCCCAACAGCAGGTCTGATTCATCTCCTCTCCAAAGCACATTAAACACAATCTAATTTATAAAGGGTGGGCCAAATGTATTCAGGGCATAATACTTCTGAATGCTACACTAGGAGTTAATCTGACCCATAATTTTCCACCTTGGTAAATTTTCCCATCTTGCAACAGTGATGCCAGTTAAGTGACTCACTGTGATGAGATAATGTAGTGACTTAATTACCATTGTGAACAATGAAGTTACCGTGCCATTTGTGCACCTTAAAATGGCTCACAAGCTAGTAAAGGTAATTCCTGGCTTTACTGTGTACCATAGAGCTTATTAGAGGGAGTAATAGATTGATATATCTCTTTCTTTGTGAGTAGGGTTAAGACCTTCTGCAATATTTTTCCATGGGACTATATATTTTCAAACCTTGCCTCTGAACTCATTAGCTTTTTCCCATGTAAGCAACTCCCTGTGAAAAGGGAGCTAAGGCATGTTTGCAAACTCCAGGCAGCAACACAGATCTGTAATGCAGTCTGCACAATCATTGTGGCATGCAAAGAAAATCACTCGTGCAAAGGAGGCTTTGACGTCTCTGAGATGTGTTTTGTCTCATAGACAACATTAGCTGGAGTGAAAATCACTCTGTTTCTGTGTGCTGACAGTGCAGTTGGCATGCACAGGTGATCCCAGTATAGGTTTCATCTATTTCAAGTCCAAACAGCAAGAATATTCAGAATCCCAGGCTTTTAGCCCAGGTAAGGCAAAACCTCTCCTCCCTGCTCAGGATGGTATCCAAAGGCTCTACACACTGCAGAGACAAAGCAAGCTCTTCTAATCCATGTGGAAAGATACAGTGTGTTTGTTGTCTTTGTCCTTTCATGAGAAAAATTGACATCAGTTGGACAACAACCATTCTGGCCTCATGTGACAATAAAAAAAATTGAGCTCTTGGGTACATCACTGTATTTACCCAATTTGTCCTTTGGTTGTGTCAGTGTTGTCACTTTCCATGAAGCCCATGGAGCACAGGCAGCCTTTACCCTGGCCTCACCATGTCAAGCCAACACTTGACCTCAGTACAAAGCACACCTGGTGCCTCTCACAGGCCTGAAAGTGCTTCCTCTGCAGACTCCAGCTAGCCTGGGATCACAAGGATGAGTTAAATACATAACTTCAAATATAGTCAAAGTTTCAGTAGGCTACTTGGTTGGTTTCCACACCCCACATGCCAAATACATCCTCTAAATTACTTCCTTATTTGTCATTTATGTACTTTTGAATTTTAATGAATAGTTCTCTCGTTCTTTGCCAAACTCCTATATTCATAGAAAGCTGGCATTTCACAAATATCAAAGAGTGCTGCTAAGTGAACCAACCTCAGAGAAACTCAGGAATCATCATTCAAATTCCTTGTTAAAACAGGAAAACAGCTAAATGACATTTATCTGTTAAAATACAAATAATATTTCTGTTTATCCCTTCAGTGCTCCTGCACACCCTTACAGTGTTTCCCAAAGTGTTTGTGCTGCAATTTTGTTATGATGGTTTGAGCTCTGGTTTCAGAATCTGCAGCAGCATGAATCAGATTGGGATTTCAGTTTTCTGCTGTTCTTTTTAATAGGAAGGTTCATAAAGAAATTGACCCCTCTTTCTTTTTTGGCAGCCATTTGACAGTAGATCATCTTTCTTTTAGTAACCCACATCACTGTTTCCACAGTAATACCACAGTATATTCCACAGTGATACTGCAGAGCACAGACATATTGATAACTACAGCAATGTGAAATATTTGTTTCATATTCATCTTGTTTTGTTCTATTTATTTATTTCTTTAGAAGGAAGGGGTTTTTTTCTGATAAGCAATCTCTGACTTAAGGAACAGCTATAATTTTTGTTTAGGGAAGATGAAAGACCTCCTCAGAGATCAAGGAAAAGAAACAGGGAAAGAAACAAAGGTGAAATCAACCCAGGTGATTTTTTTCACAGAGCCTTCCAATATAAAGCATTGGCAAAGAAAAGCAAAGACAGCTATGAGACACTGGTCACTGTATCCTCCTGCAGTACAGAGAAAAAAAAGATTTTAGAATCAAAAAGCATTTGGCTATCTTCTGTGGTGAGAGATGGCTGCTTTGTTTAGATGGTCTCCAATAAAACACAGAGTGACAGCTTCTCAGGTACAAAATTGGCTTGTTATGTGGGCTTTAAAATACTCTGAACGGAGAAGCTTTTACTTAATGCAAAGAATTAAGTGTGTGCTTTTAACACACAAAGATGTAAGTTGAGGATCTGAAATCGGAGATGAATAGTAAGAGTACTAAAGTCATAAAGTAGCTCTATGTGAATGGAAATTCTGTATGGGAAACAAGCAAGAAGAACTAGAAGTATCACTAAATAATGGAATATATGAGAGCAAGTGAAACCTTGCAAAATGATTCTCATAACCAGAATATCAGTACAGACAGGTTCAATTTATATAGAAGAGATGCAACGGGAAGAGACAGTGGAGGGATGGTTTTGTATGTGAAAAACATCTCCAATGCCAGCAGATGACAATATGAAAATGGAGAACAGGGTAGTGAAGTTTTTGGACAAAGACAAAAGGAATGAAAATCAAAGGGGAATCTACAGGAGGTAAATGCTATAGATCACCAAGACTGGAGGAAAGGAAGAATAATAATTCTTGGACCAACTCTCAAGATACTTGTAACCACAGGATACCCTCCCCACTAGAGAATATAATTTCCCAGATATTTACTGTGCAGCTAGAGCGAGATACAGGTTACATCAAAGAGTTTTTTTAATAGTGTGGGAGACAGCTTCATAATCCTGACAGGAGAGTTTCCAACTGGTAGAAAAGTCAACCTGGAAGTAATTCTTCCTCAGAGGCTTGAATTAATCATGTAGAAGCGACCAGTAAAGAAACTCAAAATGAGTTAACTACCACTTTCTTGCCCTGAGAAGAAGAGATTCATGGCAAAATATACATTTTAAGAAGCCATATTCTGAGCAGAAATGTAATTTAAATTCAATTCTTCTGCCTTCAAATCAGTGACAAGGCAACCATTGATTTTGTTCTTTAATGCTGCCTTCATCTTTGTCTAGAAGTCAATTCAGATTTAGATGAGAATTTGCAGCACACCAGTAATTCTGCATGAAGGGCAAGGATTCACCATGAGAGGTTACAGAGACACTGTCTGAGACACCAAACCCAGGTGCCAAATCTTACCACCTAGTCAAGAGAGACATCTCCCCAGGGTGTTCCAACCCACCTAAGATCTGATTGCCCTCTGGATACGAGTAGGATTCTATGTGAAACACCTTAGGGCACCTACAGTTAGGAAGAATTAATCCCCTGCTGGATCCTCACGCGGATGCTGTTATGCTCCCACTAAGAATATTTTTATGTGAAGCAGTTAACTCTGACGGTATCCATATGGAGACCGGATAGGAAATAGTTTCAGTGTTGCATACTGTAGCCTACTTTTCCTATCTAAAGAAGACTGACGGATATATTAAAATTCATCTGTGAGAAACCAAGCTGTGAAATCTCAAAGTACATAGGAAGTGATTGTTTTTAGGGTCTACATTAAATTCTCTACCATTGTTTAACCATCAAATGGTGGTCTGGGGTATTTCTTCCCATTTTTGCTTTTGAAGCTAGAAATAAAGATTTCAGGCAGGAGGGCAGAGGAAGTACACTGGCTTCTCTTACTGACATCTCTCCATCTCTTTTTCTGAAACAGATTACTTCTCTGCCTTCTTCCCAGTGGATTAATGCATACATTTTCCCTCACTTAAATTAATCTTTAGTCAATAAGAATGAACAATTGCAGTGTACACCCTATTCCAGAGATTCTTTTTATGCCATGTGTAGTATCATTGATAATTTGTTATTTCTACTGTCTTACCTGGGATTTCATTTCCCTTTTTTATAGCCACGTCATTGCCAATGGCTTAGGCACATCTCTGTGTATTAGTTTGCAATGGTTGAGATGCTGGCATATGTCTTCTGGTTAAATGAGTCTCCTTTTTTCTTGCAGAAATTCTTGTTACTGTTTCCTAAGGGAAGTACTTTGCACTTTGTACTACTAAATTTAAACAAATTTCTAGTACTAATATTCTCCAGATCATTTGTATTTCTCCTTCTCCCAGCTTTTGGAAGCACTGAGCCAGTTATACAGTGATGATGGAAACTCTCATGGTTTCTTGTAGCATGAAATCTAGGGCTAGCAGCAAAGCCTAGAACACAGAGAAAAATCTTCAGACTGTGTAAATCAGCAAAGCTCCTTTGATTCAGTTTTCACAAGGATGTGGCTCTAAATCTCTAGCATGTGTTCAAAAAATGTAGTCCAGTTAATGTGGAAGAAAATCCAAGTGCTATTGTTCTTTTGAAGACTGAAGATTATTATTCATGAAATGCACTGGGACAACAAAAATCTCATAAAGAAAAAACAAAAAAAAAAAAAAAAAATATGTAACATTTAAAATTAACTTGAAGATTTTTATCTCAGTATGAAAAATAATTTTTCTACCATAGATTTGAGATGTTAATAAGTTTTCCCTTATGCAGACTAACATGAAAAGAATACAAATGTCATAATCTGGATTAAAATCATTCCTACTCTATTTGAGATACACATCTCATAATCAAGAATATCCAGGTCCCCCTTTCACAGGCACTGCTATATTCCCCAGGGGTTTTCCATGCTGAAGTTAACTTATGCAGGAGGAAAATTTAGACAGAGTGAGACTTAGAGCACTAACACGCAGGGCTGGAATTCATATACACGTGAAAAAAAAAAAAAGATGAACTAATTTTAAAACTGTGTTTGCTAGATGCACTCTGTCTCTTAAGGGCTGTCTGTTGCCTCTCCTGGGTTCTCAGAGCTCTCTGTGAGCTGAGAATTGCAGCCTCTTACTGGATAATCACCAAGGC
Organism: Onychostruthus taczanowskii; assembly: GCF_017590055.1. Classification (NCBI taxonomy): domain Eukaryota; kingdom Metazoa; phylum Chordata; class Aves; order Passeriformes; family Passeridae; genus Onychostruthus; species Onychostruthus taczanowskii. The sequence goes on from NW_024496525.1 coordinate 28,428,776, forward strand.
AGCTTGTGATAAGTATCACACACAGTGAAGGAAGCAGTTCAGAGTTTCTGAAGGCAAGGTAAATAGGCTTCCATTAATTGGAAAGAGCATTCTTTAATTACTTTTCTAGCCTGGACTAGCCTATTCTAATATATATCATAATTCAGAATACAGTAACTAATGTCTACAGAATTTTCATTACAAAGGGTGAAGAGCTAACTTTTTGGAAGCCAAGGGTAGTTATGCGAGTGGTTTTAACAAGGTCAAGAACTCACCACAGATAGATAAAGTTGTTCCTCACTAGCTCTTCGTGCTTGTGTGAGCAACTGCAAGTCACTGCTCCAGACTCCTGTGGTCTCTCTCACAGCTTCTTTTTATATTCAAGCCCATTAGCACACAGACTGTCTCCCTGATTTGTTTGACTGGACTAAGAGGGTGGGAAGAGCACCATACAACAGGTCTCAAAGTAGTCTAAAAAGGCTATTAAAAATATAAAATAAATGTAAGCAAGTTTTTTGAGCTCTGGACACATAAGAACATAAAACCCACCCTGGATCAGACAGCAATCTGCCCAGCCTGTGCTCAGTGATGATATTTGGGGATGCAGCAGAGATGCAGCTCCAGGCTGGGCCTTGTCCCCAGTTTACCTGCCAAGCCTCCCTCAATCAGTTCTAAACATCCCACGAAGCAGAGTTTACTTCTGAAACATATGATTTAGCAGCCACCACCAGAATTTCATGAATATGTCTAATTCTTTTTTTTAAACTCATTTTTGTTTTTCACTTCCACCACATCCTATTCTCCATTTTTTTATGTAGTGCACAAAAAAAAAAAATAAAAAAAGGAAGGCTTTGTTGTTTTAAACCTAGTAATTTCACTGAATTGTGAAAATCAGAGTCTAATCCTTTCCTAATGACATTCTCTGCAATATTAATTATATGGCCTCAAAAGTTCCTTTCCAAGCTAAAAAGTCCAATTCTTTCCAGTCCACAGTGTAAGAAAGGTATTCCTGCATCTGGTAAAACACACCATATTTCTCCATAATTGCATTCAGTATTTAAGATACAGATATGCCATGAACATGAATAAGAACATAACAAAGGTTATTGTTCCCACTATTCTTTACCTAAATATTCCTAATCTTCCATTTGCCTTTCTTGAACTGACCCTGAACAGCTCTCTAAAAATATTTAAACATCTCTGTGCAGCTATACCATCCTGTCCATAGATACACATAGACATGAGCAGAAAAGGATTTTAAGGAGAATTCTTCCCTCTCTGTAACTATTTTGCAGTTACCACCACTGAATTTCAATTGCCATCTGAAAACAGAATCTCTCTGGATCATGGGATACTTCAATCAAACCTACTAAATGTACCTATCAGAATGTAACTATCAGAAGTCAATTTTGGTAGATAACACTCTTCATAATTTTTTTAATAATTGATCCTGTTTTATCCTACTTAACTCCAAATTATTCAAGAGTTACTATGTTGCACAATCTCACTGGAGTTCCCACTGAAAATGGGAAGCAATATTGATGGCACAATAGATCATACTGATGCAATCTTATAGAAGCAGACAGCATACAAGAAGACACAGTTGATGCTCCATGTGGCAATTACAGAATTTAGCTGCAGCACTTCGGTTGAATACTTGTACCATCTCCTAATTAAATGATTCCACTTCACAGGGCTGCCATATAGTCCTCTGATTGAGTAAATAAAGGACTGTACAAACTTCCATCATCTTAGCAAAGTTTTGTTTCCTTTTCTTCTTTTCCTTTTAGTCTTTGATGACCCTCTGCTCCTGCACCTATCATAAGGTAGGAAATACAAGAATGAAAAACAATTCTGAAGAATAAATAAAATGTTATGGAACTGAACATCCCTGGGGCACATATGTTTTCAAAAAAAACACCTCCATATATCCTTATTTAATTATATGTTAAATTTCTCCTGATTCTGATTAAAGAATGCCTGCATTCTTTTCAAAAATTTAAGATATTCTGTATAAATATCTAGGATAACAGAATATGCTTCAATCACTAAGCCAAGGAAGGAATAATTTTGTAAGTAATGGCAGGAGTCTGATGCCATCCCTCCACTGCACAGGCTATCAGCCAAAGAGCACCACACAGCTGCAGTTTTACAGAAGGATTTTTGGAGTTCTGTGATATTATTAAAAAAAAAAAAAAAAAAAAAACAACCAAACAACCTGTTTTCCACTTTCAAGACAATAAAAGCTTTTAAGATCCTTTATTATATTTATAAATAAACAATCTAAACAATCTAAACTAACATATAAAGGCATTACTTTTTACAAGTACAGATATATTATAAGCACATAAATTATATGGTTATTCTTTTGTAGATATGAATAAGGATATAGGTATTCTATAAGACCTATATTAAAACATAGGGAAATTATCTACTGTAATGTCAGGGACTAAAGGAGTTGTGCCCATGATGTCCCATTATTTAATAATTTCATATGAGACACATACACAGCTAGTGGAAAAGTATTAAGAGATCATAGTTAAATTCTTTAGAAACTATCAACACATATGACATCCCATTACCCTCCTGAAAAAAAAGGGGTGAGACAAATTAATCTTTGCTAGAACTTCCCTGAACTGTATGATAGGTGAATTGCCATAGCTTTTCCTATGCTCACACATCACACAAAGCTCATAGCTTACTGGCAATTTTATTTTAAAACAAGCCCCATGTTCTACTTAGGATGCGTCAATAAGTGCTGCTTTTAGTACATAGCCTGGCACTGGCTTTTACAAATGTCTAAATTTACCTTGTAAATCTGGAGAACCCCAACATTAGGTTCTCTTCCTCTGTTTAGAGAAATGACACGCGATTTACAAAACATTTCCCCAGAAGAAGAGCACTAACCACCCGAGTACTGCGTGGGTGTTACAAACTAAAGCCCGTGGAAGTTGTTTTCCAGGAGCAGCAATGGTTAATGCAACATGCCAGAGCTTTGTGTGTCAGCTGGGCTCTCTGTGCCAGCCCCAGCCATGGGCCACGAGGGTGTTCTCCTACACCCGCGTGCACCCGCGCACACCACGCTCTCGGTGTTGCAACATGCTATTAAGATATTTCCTTCCTTTCATCCAGAGAGCATTACAGAGGATTAAGCAGCTCTCCCTTTCTTCCCAGCACACTGTGATTCTCCAAACTCGGAATTTGTGTAATTCTGAAATTCAGACTGGAGGAGGTTTTCCTCATTCTGTGCAGATCAAAGGCAAATGGGAAAAAAACAAAATTATGCCTCATATACAATGCAAGGGCCTCTTCATTTCTAAGTTATGCAGATGACCCCTCCGCAAAAATAACAATCTCTAGGAACTTGGAAGAAGAAACTGTAGTCCCAGTTGCTTTGACCTAAATAAAGTGTCTGTGTAATTATCTTCAACAGGGCTTGCCAAAACATCATTTTATACTGTTCAAATGCATATTCTAAGAGGGGATGGAAATTTGAGGGACAGGATGGCAAGCAAAGTACATTTTATTTCTCTGAACAATTAGAAAGATTATAATAATACAGCAAATACTGTGCATCCTGCCACTATGTGCCATCTTCCATCCCAAAGGATCTCAAAGGGGCTTGTCAGTAATTCCATTTTTCTCGTTCCAAAAAATAACATGTCAACCTTTAACTATTTTGTTCCATGCAGCACAATACATACTTAAATTTCCTACTACCATTTTTGGTCTTGTGAAACTGCCAAAGTGGCAGTCCCATTTGTTTGGGACTTTTTTTTTCCAGTGTCTTGGGGTTCCCTGCAGTCTTGATAAACAGGCACCTTTGCTTAAGTACAAGCCAAATTTTTCTCATAAATCATACCTGCCTTTTTCATTGCAGGAATTTTGCAAACCTTTTGCTCAAATAATGGAGATGGTTGGGCAATTTTAGTTATGCAATAAGAAAATTGATAAAATCTTATTTTGAAAGGATTTGCAAGGAAGTAAAATCTCAGTTCAGTCAGTAAAAACAGAAATTTTAAAAGGAAATTAAAAGTGAGAATTTTCTTTATTTGGTCAATACTTTTTTTCAAAAAAACTTAACTTTTGAACAAAATGCTTATTACACAAAACAACAAAACTGTTTTAAATTGATAATCCACCACACAGGAATATGTGATTTACAGAATGATGTAAGAGTTCAATAGCATAACATCTTTTTCATGATAGAAGTATAGATTGATTTGTGAGATACACACCCCAGCAGCTGCCTGAAACAGAAGATATGTCAAACAAATAGGAGAAATTTATTCACCATTTGAAAATGTTCTGCAGTTAATAAAAGCTAAAGTTCGATTTCCTCAAAATTTAGAAAAAATGAAAAAAGGGAATAAACATCTCAGACTTTCTCCTCATTATCTTAAGCTGACATTTCCTTAACCTGACAAGTTAAATTCAAGAGTCTTTAGGACATGACTGTTTGTAACTTTGAGAGGGATTTTTATAGACAGAAAATTATTCCCTGAGTTGGAGTCTGGCCAGGGCACTGCAGAGAGAAGCATCTTGAGAAAAAGTGATCTGGTCAAAACAAGGGATACACTCATGCTAAACTGTTTATATAAAACCCTCCTCCTGGCACCAAGACAAGCTGTCAGACACTACCACAGTGACCATCATAAACAAAGCAGTAAAGCATTTCATCACGAATGTTATCCCACACTGTGCAATTTCAGACAATAGACACCAGTTTGTTAGCAAAGAGTTTGAGCAATTTACCAGGAAATGTGAAAGCTGGTCAAATAGAGAAAGGAAAATATTTCCAGCCTATTACAGAAAAGTTAAACAAGGAACAAAACAGAGGATCTCTCACAGAAATGATCTTACTAGGTTGATATACAGATGCATGCCAATAGTCCCTGTGTTGTTAGAGCTTTATTAGGGCCAACAGCAAAAGGATAGGTAAGACAAAAATTGAGACGTCCTGATTCCAAAGCATACAATAGGTGATGAACCAGAAACATCTCAAACTACCATCAGGAGCCCCTGTTGGGATCAAATGCAACCTCATGAGAAATAATATATTTGTGAGGAAGATCCGTGTGTGGAACAGATAAGCTTCAATCATGTCACACAGCAGTGGCTGGGTATATTATTCGCAAAAATCACAGATACACACTTATTACAAACTCAGGACATTAACATGAAGGTGGTACTGAGACTCAATCTGCAGGATGTGGAAAGGAACATAGCAGAAAAACATCCAGTAAACATCAGAACAGACTTTCAAAACACCCTGCTAACAGAAGAACCAAGTACAAGCCAGCCTCTTATCATCACAAGAATAAATTGCATTGGCACCAACATCAAGATGCCTGCAAGGTAAACACAAGGCTTTGTACAATACTGGCATGAGAAAGTAACTCTCTTAAACCCAGAAGAAAACAAGTTAATTCTCCAAGCAAACTGGAATCTCACAAAAGCTATCAAAGAAAGAACTTGTTGTTGGTGTGAAACAGTGTTAAGTTATATAATTGAGGAGAATTTTAAGTGTATAAGAAAGTTCTGCTAACCACATTTAATGTTGCTGATTTAAGTACAGTAAGAATCACATTAGGAAAGGTGGCTTTCCAAGAGGGGATATTGTGTTTTGATAGGCTGCTTATGTGATTGGTTTATATCTTTTTTATATATATATATATATATATATATATAATTTCTCTAAAATCTGTTCTTTCAAGAAGTTCCTATGATAGACAACACTAACTGTATGTGTAGGAAGGACTAAAACTGAACTATGCACCACTTTGGCTCTCTCTTTTTGTGCTTGAACATCAAACACCAAGGACATAGTTCACTTTTAGTTCACCTTTTCAAGCTTACCAGATAACACTTAACACATCCTTTTGGGGAAGTGTAACTTCTAGATGCTGTCTCTTGTCCTTTCTTCCCAAGAGTGCAGTAAAGATGAAGCTGCTAATGTCCTTCAAATGAAATTACAACAGCTGTAAAAGAGAAGACATTGTCTAAAGTTCAGAAGAGACATGTTACTTGTCACCTTCCGTGTTACCTGTTAGTGCTGTGCAGACTTATTGCTTCTTTCCTCTGAAACAGGACTTCACATTTGTCTCTAAGAGATCCTTTGGCTTCCATGGGCCTTTGTTTTGTTGTTTATTGGGTTTTCATCAGCAGGAACAATGCATGCTGTTTTTCCCATAGTGTTTTTGTACACTGTGACCCAAAATTTAACATTTCATTTCTTATTTTTTGCTGCAGAAAATGCCAATATTTTGAAATAACTTTTCCATTGAGACCAACTTCCACTGAGCATAGGAACAATCACATAGCCTGCCTCTGTGCTGTACTGTGGGCAGAAATGAACGATGTGCCAGTGTCCTCAGCCAACCACACTCCACTCAACCACAGCTAACAAAGTATTAAATCTGACATAAGTCCAGCTGATAATGAACCCAAATATGCTGGCGTCAAGAAGGCAGAAAACTGTCCCACTGTTTATGATGTTCCATTTTTTGCAGCTCAGCAGGGTTATGTCCTCCTACGTGTCAAATGAGTGTGCAGCACAAACCCCATATCAATACACCCACCTACAAGAGGAAGCCAAGCCATTGGATTCATTCTGTGTATCTACAGCCACTAAATATTTGCAGTGAGTGAAAACACATATTCAGATTACAGCTTTCCCCTGCTAAGACTCATGTTTAAATAATTTTCAACTTCCTTTTTAATTATGTGCCTTGGAGCCTGCTTTCCAGATTGAATCTGTACCCTAGGCAGGCTGGATCTGTGCTAGATCAGCATGTCTCATTTCAGCAGGTATCTGGTAAGAGATGGCACCCAGAAAGCTGCCTTCTGTAGGGAAGGATGAAATGCAAGAGAAAAAGCTGAGGGGCTGAGGACCCCAATACAAGCAAACAAGGTGAACAGATTTGGATATGTGTGTTGTGCCTGCAGAGCAACAAATTGCCACAGGTGAGGTAAGCCTCTGATTCTCAGCTCCAGTCAGCTTTTGAGGCCAGAATTTGCCCTGTCAGTTCAAATTCAGAAAGGCAGGTATGGGAGCCACTGCAAATGCCCTGAAATTTTGCCCTGTCCTTTTAGAACAATATAAATAATGTGAGAAGGACCAGCTGAGGAAGTGAAAAAGACAGAAAGATTCCAACAGCCAATAACCCCATCATGCCTTCTCATACACAAATCCTCACCAAGTGAGACAACAGTCAGAGGGACAAAGGAATATGTTAATTGTTTTCCCCTGAGTAACTCACACACATCTCTTGTCCAACGAACTAAACTTTCCTGTACACCTTGAAAAATCACCTTTTATGATTCCTTGATCAGACCTTGTAAAAAGCATCACATTTAACTGTCTCTGCAATATAACTATGGTTGAAGATTGAATCTAATATGTCTGATGGTTATGGGCAGCAAATTCCTAAATCCCTTTATCATTTCAATTCTCCATGTATAATTTACATGAGACTATTATTAAACTATGGCTGTTCGTTTTCTCAAGTTTAATTTCCAGAAGAATTTTCTTCAAAGCTCCACTTCCAAAAAGCAACTAAGAAATTTGTTTCCCCCACTTAAAACTGCTCCTGATTTTGGGAAATATTGAAATTGCTTATTATTAAACCTTCTGTGTGAAAATTATCTTCCACAGGCAAGGAAACACAGCAGGTACCCACAATGTGCACCTACAGACTTCCAGTTACTCAGTAAGGGAGCAGAACTGAAGAATTTCTTCCTTTGGTCACAATTATTTTTTCCCTCTGCTTCTCCATAGCCTCCTCTGTAAGAAAAGTGATATTTGCTGTCACAGCTTCAGCCTCACTATGTAAGTTAAAAACATGTCCTGTCTCCATTACATGATTACAGGCAGACTTTCAACTCTGATAGTCTATGAGCTAAAGTCGAGGAACGTGCGCCAGCTGTTACAAAACAGTTTTCCTGGAAAATAGCCACCAGACCAGCAGTCAAACTAGGACATTCTACATACAAGGAAGAATAAAATATAAAAATAAAAAAAAAAATTTAAAAAGGAGCAGTACAACACATGATTTTAATAAAGTCAGGAATGCCATGAAATGTCCAGAAGAAAACATGTCTGTACTAACCACTAAATTTCACGAACTCCATGAACATTCACTGCAAGAAGAGCACCATGGCACTGAAACACTCACCCCAAAATCTTCACTTTCTGTTAAAATCTCCTGCAGAAATTCACGTGTCCTTCTGTCCTGTTGCATCTTAAATACTTGCTCATCTGAATATCTGAGGACATCTCAATATGGGATGTGTCTCACATCCATCACATGTTCTTTGTTCTCTCATCATCTCCCCATGGAGGAGGAGTATGTGGCGCCAGGCCTCTTGTTTTCCTAGGGATTGTTGGTTTTTTTCTGGTTTTGACTGCACATGTTTCTGCATACTGGATAAGGCAAGGTCACAAAGCATGTCTCACATTTGGAGTGGAAGACTGTGAGGCTTGTGATAGTCCTTAGCTTCCTAGGCTTTTGTTTTAACTGATGGAGACCTTCCCAAAGGCTTTGTTTCCCTCTCAGACAAGCTTTATCCAAATGGAAGAGTGCTCTCTTGAGCCAGAGGAGCAAAACGATCAGTGTCCACCACCAGAATGTCATTTATGTAGCTTTCTAGAAAATTCAGTGAATAAACCCCAGGTGTTCCCTAAAGAATTCAAGACAGGAGTCGTGGCTTGGTCCCATTTCCGATTAGAAATTACTAAGTCTAATGATCCTTGCACTATGGACCATGGCAACAAAAGGTACTGTAGCTTTTATTTAGCACCCAAACCAACCTCTGCAATAAATGTTGACACTATTTAACTTCAGGAGAGAGCTCTGCTGACTAAGACCAAACTCCCATGTGTTTATAGGCTGGGAATTCAGAGCTAGGAGCCTTCTCATCCTCCCAGATGTCCAGCTCTTATGCCAGTGTCCTCATGCCAGCATGAACACAAATCACACCAACGATAACCACAGACCTACACACAAATAAGAATGAATTTAAGGACTTACTGACCATAATATTATGTAAAATTCAGGAGAAGCAATTGCAAGATGTGACAACACTGCATGGCCATGATTGCTGGCATAGATCATGAGAGGAAAGAGGATGTTTACTCAGCGTGTCCAGGATGTAGTGAGAGCTGTTGGCAGCTGGGAAGGACAGTTTTGGGCAGTCAGGGAAATTGCAGGTGGATTAAACATTTTGGAAGGTCTGGGTATCTCAGTTGCAGGAGACTGAGCAGCTGAGAGGACAAGGGGTCTGTGAATACTCTCATCATGGCTGGGGGGGCTTCTCTTAGACTGTCTCTGGATGACCCTGTGAATTTCAATGGCAAAGCAAAGCCACTCTGACATGCAGAACTGACAGTGCAGAAGCCAAGGCACACAGGAGGGCATTGCTGCTTGTTCAGGTTTGGCATTTCAGTGATTCTGTTGCAAATTGCCCAAAGGAACTGCTGTACCTGGTGGCTGAGGTTCACAGTGTGCAACCAAAAAATAAGTCAAAGGAAATGAAGTGAGCGTATGTGTAAATACACATATTAGTTATTCTGAAGATTCAAAACAAGGTTAATTGTTCTAGTAGCAAGAAATCTTACATTTAAGACAATAAATAAATATCAGACCATCAAGAATAGCTGGGAGAATCACATGTTCAGCACGTGCATATCAAGGTTTTTAGTGTTATCAGAGGGGAATTTCTTTCAAAAAATGTAAAGTATCCTGATTTGGCTTGAGCATAAGTATTCCCTTAGAAACACTAACCAGCTAGGTAAAAATCTACAGAAAACTATTTTGTGCAGACCTTTTGTCCTAAATATGAGTGAAACAGGAATAATTTCATGAGGAGATATCTCTACACTACATTCCCTAAACTGGGCTCAGTTCTAACTTGACCTTCATCCATGAAAGCATTTCATCATAAATTTTTTTGTACAGACATGATCACTTTATTTTACATTGCAAGCACCAGTTCAAGCCATGATATTTGTGTTGTGCTTCTAAACATGTCAAGATGTGTTTGGACAGGGCAATATGGGTTAATTGTAACTTTACCAGTTATATATTGCAAACAAAACACTGACAATAAAACATGAGACAGAAAATCAATATGGTTACAGACAAATTAATTATCAATGGTATAGGGAGTTAAAAATAATGAAATGAGATCATGCGCTTAGTTATTTTCAATATTCTATGCCTCTGTGGTCCTCTTTTGAGTTTAGAAAATGCTCCATAGGTCTGGAAAAGCAGAATAATTGCCTGTTCAGTCAAGCTCCTTTCTCCTTCTGCTTCTGCATTGTAAACTCAGACACACTTCACCAGACCCAGTCATAGCCCTGTGTCTCAGATCACATCAGTTCCTGGCTTGCTGGATCCTCCCAATAAGGCTCTCATGTCTTATTATCTCAAATGAAATGAGTACTTCCAATTTCCAAACCTTTCCCCCTTTTCCCACTTCCTGCTCAGGTGCCCAGCAGTGAAATCTCCCTAACCATTCTGCTGACCCTCACCTCCTACAAAGCCCTGCTCTTTCCCATTGTATTCCCATCACTTCCCTGGTCTGGATTTCATTCCCATGCATTCCTTGTTCTCTCCTTGCTTCTTTTGGCCTATGCCCTATTTTGCATCCTCCTCATCACCCGGGCTTTCTGAAGTTCTTCTTCAAACTCGTTTGAAGGGCTTCCATATCTCCATCCCACCTGTAGCTCCCACAATCTCCTCTGCTATATGCCTTTAGGTCAGGTTTGCAACTCTAATGGCACAGTTACAGACTATCCCTTTCCCAAGACAAAAGCAGATGTCTTTGGGCCAAATCTGAATCTGATATGCATCAGCTTGGCTCTCCTGATTTCAGCTGCAGGTTCCAAGCAGCTGAGCAGCTCACAGGCAGCTTTGCCCAAGGGGATAACTGCACCACATCACACCGAGAAGTTCTCATTACCCCAGTAATGGCTATGGCTAGTTCTGCCTAAAGGCCAAAGGCAGGAGCTGCTATATTATGTTTTTATAGTTGTGGGTCATTCACAGTTCTGTCAGATACATAATAATCACAACAGACTTTGTTTGGCTGTTTTCAAAAACTTGGAATTGCTTGCGGGAAAAGGGTAAAAAGCAACAAAAGAACTTAATTAAAGCACATTCACTGAGGTCACCCAGTTATGACACATACATTTGGTTAAAAAAATACATTTTTGTTCATTGTCACAAAAACTGGCAATTCCGATTTACAAGGCAAATTTCTGTCTGCTGACTCCACCGTTCATTTTGGAGTCTCCCTTAGTGCCAGCATGTAACAGCAGTGGCCTTCTGCAACCAACATTTACGTAGGACAAAGTGTGATTTTTCCAGGTTCTCCTCCCTCCTGGATTACCAAACTTTAATTAACAGCACTCAGAGGTCAGTAACTCAGACTTTCCACATTAAGAGATCCTTTCATCAACAAATTATGGCTCTGATCGTGCCGCAGGCGCAGCCCTGGGACAGCAGTAGGTGATGACGGCGAGTCAGCCCAGGAGCAGCCCTGGGAGGCTGAGCTGCTCGGAGACAGCCCGGCAGCACCGAGGCCCCGCTCCTGCCCCTTCCTCGGGGCAACCAGCTCTGTCTACCACCAGCATGCTCCCCGTGAGAGCCCCGGCGTCCCGGGAGCCGCTGCCCGTGGGAGCGGGAGCAGCCGGGAGCCGCACCCGCGCACCTGGGCACAGGCGGGTTCGCAACATCCGCACTCCTCTGCACGGACACACTGATCTGCCCCGACAGGTTTCGCTCCCAGCTGCAAAATGACTGAAATATTCTCAGATGATAGGTCTCTGAGCAAGATGAATGTGTTAAGAGCCAGGGCCAAACCCTCAGCGGTGGAGACTTAGAGCCACGCTGACTTCATGCAAAATGGAGATTGGCTTTATTGTTTGGGTTTGGGTGTTTGCTCCCCCTATATTTCCCCGCAAAACAAAGCTCTTGTCTTCTAGCAACAGACTTGGATTGGAGATTATTCTATTGCTTTGGCCACCCTTTTGTTTTTCACTCCCTTCTTTTTTATGTGTTTTAACCTGATAGATTTTAAATTTAAAAAAAAAAAAAAAAATCATTGCTTACATAACTTCCAGTGTGCCATTCTGACTAATGATAATGAAAGCCAGCAAATCTCAGAGTAAAACCAGTGTGAACAATGGTGCTACAAATGAAGAAAGAAGACACTTTGCAGAAAGTTGCCAAGAGAGGCTGTGAGATGCCAGAGAAAAGCCAGGGATGTATCTGAGGAAACAAGGCAACTGCAAGAGATAAGAAGGCAGATATAGAGATTTAAACTCAAGAAATAAAGCAGGTTTTTGTAAATCAGAACAAAGATATAAAGACAAAGATGAGAGAGAAAACCAGGAAAAACAATATGGAATTTATCAAGACAACACTGAACAAACAAAACAAAACTTGAAAGTATGGTAGTAGAAAGAAAGCACAAGAGAGGGAAATAACATTTTATTGCAGTACTGCGAAAAAGACAGAACTCTGTAAGTGACAGGGCACAAATCATTAAAAGAACTGAAGTATTCTACAGAGACTTGGAGTCCTGCGTTTATAGCAACTAGTCAAGAAAAGAGTTTTTGCCTTCAAAAAGCACCTCTGAATTCACAAATGAATGAAATGCGTGGCCTGACCAAAGTGTACAGTAGGTCAAGGCACTGGCAGGCAGTTGCCTTTGATAATCCATGCAACAGCCTGTCAGACAGTGGTGAGCTCGTTCTGATGTCTGTTTAGTGTCCTGTATGAAAAAGAGCTGTTGGTTCGCCGTGCAGGAGATACTTGTCTCTCTTACAAAGGATACCAGGGCAGTTGGCACAACTAATTTTCTGAGCAAAGTCACTGAGAAATGAGTGGGCACAGAGATGTTTTTTTAATTTTTTTTTTAATATATAATATGGGCTGAGACATAGAGATATTCTGAATGAACAAATACAGCATCACAGTTACAAACATTTAGCATGACCCCTGCTAGGAAGGCCATTATGAGACTGTTTCAGAAAATTTTAGCAAGCTGCCATGAAGTGCATACACCAGCCTTCCACATTTGATTTTCAGCTCCCAAGTATGACCATAGCAGCAATGTGTGGGATCAGAACAAAGGTCTGCACCGTTTTTTCTCCAACAGTGTCCAAATACAGGAGCATATGAAGTATCTAAGATCAAGGGAGCATGTACAACATTTCTATTGTCTTCCAGTCCTCAGCCCTTTGTCCCTCAGCAACCTCTTAGACCAAAGATGGATTCTATGTATTCAGGAATCCTGAGGTTTCCTTTCTGCACTCTGGCAAAGCCTTCCTTTTAAGGCATGTAAACCTTTATAAAGAGATGAATCAAGGAGTGCTTTGGCTTACCTGCATGTAGGGTGAAAATGACTTCTGACCTCCTCCAGCCATAATCATTTCTCCATCCATATAAACTAACATGGTTTTAAGAACCTCAAATATCTTTTTCATGGTCTGCAGATACCCTGCCTTAATTATTCTTTCCATATGTTGCATCTTCCCTGTAGACCTTCTCTGAACAAGAACCACAATGAACCACTTGAAAAAGCAAATACCACCAATGGTCCTTGTATCTGATCTGAGGACCAGTGAAAGACAGTTTTGTATCTGTGTTAGTGGTGCAGGGTGGGGGGGGGGCGGATTTAGTGACAGAGGGCAGCAAAATGGAAAATATTTCTTTCAGAAAAAGAAGGCAGGAGAGATTTGAGAGTACATTGAAATTAACTCATTTGGGCCTGACATACATGTAGAAATGCAATGCAGTTGTAACAGCATTTCTTTAATAGAAATTTTCTGTACAAAGAGAAAACCAGAAGAGGTGCCCTCGACTCCTATGAAGCCCCATCATGCTAAAGCAGCCCAGTGGAACAGGCAGGAGATGCCAGATCTCCGACCAACCCATCTTCCCTACTGTCTTATCACACCGGCCCAGGTTGCCACTGCACCAAAAGTGAAAGCCCCTTAGGGGATAGCAGCAAGATTTGCCTTCCTCTGAGCTACTTAGGTAGCTTCACTCCCCTCTTAATCTCTCTTGGAAGAGGTGATTTCTCACTGCCCTTATCTTAACCTCCATTAAACCATCTTTAATTCCACAGTGCCCCTTAATTTTAGTGAGATTAACCACAGATTAAGACACTATTCAGGGCAGGAGTGACCCTACCCTCCACTTTTGCCTCTAAGAATCAGAGCCTGGGACGTATTTCACAAGCATTTAACAGTTGGTACCTGTTACCACCCCTTCAGATACTTTAGAGTCCAATCTATTTGTTTATAGTATTCATTTATCCTACTCTAAGCAGTCAAGTGTTACCCTGCCTGGGGACAGCACCAACAGTGGCAGAGCTCTAATGGACAAACCCTTACAATGAAAAACAAGAGAAAACCAAGACAAAACACTTGGAAATCCCTAAATCTTCTTCAACATCACCTACAGCCCTCTGCCACCAGCTCCAGGTTAATTGCTAACATGGTAGGTTATGGGCTCCAATTAGGCAATCTGCAAGGGGTTAAACACTTGGGATGGATCTCAGAGCTTCTGCCGATTTTTACCACCTACAGATCTGGCCTGAGATCTGCTGTTTTCCCGCGACAAACGCGAGAAAGAATACGTCTTATGCATCCTGTTAGCATTCGAGCAAACATCGTGTTTAATATTAGAAGCCGGTATGCATGTGGTTGCTTAGGAATGAGAAACATCCTTTTGCTATGCCCTCCGATATGCACAGGGTTGCTGTGGGATGTTTTTGTGCATTCTACTTGAGCAGTTACCAGGGTCTAGAGTCCACGGGAACATGACATTGTAATCTTGGTCATGTTTTATTTATGGGAAGTAGCGCAGCAGATAGGGTGTGTTAACAAACAAAGATGATTGCTTCAGGGGCACTTTCTCGTCCTGAGGTAATTAAGACAAAGTAGTTTCACTGGTTGGGGGATTCCTACTGCAGACAACCTTTCCCTTGCTAAAATGATCTGCAGCAACCAGGCCAAAAAGGCTAAATCAGAAGCAACGTGGGTAGTGTTTTATCTTTGGTTAAAGGTGCATCGTTAAATGGTACTGATATAAATTATACTCCTTAAAAATCCATATAGCATTAAAAGCTACCGAGAAGAAAATGTCATTCTCAGAGATGTGCAGATTTTCAGCTGGAGAAATATCCAAAGAATTACTGCTATAGCAAAGCATCTCTTTCACTTCTTGAACTGAAAACAGTAACTGTCACCAAGGCCACCCTAACCACAAACCCTGAGAGATGCTGGCCTGACAAAACATGTAAACTCAAAGTCAGGCTCAGCTGTCAAAGAATCTCAGCATCACAAGGGAAATCTATTCCACCATCAAAGGTCACAACTCGCAGACCTATGGCTGCTCACATTTGTTGGTTATTTGCAAAGTGTATGGCTGTGATCACAGTGTTGCAGTACTTGCTCCAGAGGAACAGACAGAAACACACACAAGCCACAGCACAGGTGTCACTGGGAAGTACACAAAGACTCTACTCTTTGTCCATTGCCTCTTCTCCCTTCTTTTATTGCTAGCCCCATCCCTTCCACTGCAGCATGTCCAGTTAGAAAACTCCCCCCATCTCCTTCTCCCTCTCCACAGCAGGTCAGCTTCTCCTGGTTATGGGCAGGTGCCTTGTTTGGCCAAGGTCAGGCTGATCCCCTGTGGTCTAATGCAGTCACGCTGTGCTCACACCGACGGTGGGGAACGGCCTTGCTCTGTGAAGTTTTTAGCTGGCCCACTGAAACCAACAGGACATTTTTCACTGATTTAGGCAATCTCTGGGTGAAGCTTCTTTGGTGAAAAAACCTAATTTCTTAGACCTCGAGACATAAAAACCATGCCATAAAAACATGTCTCCCAAAGAATGTCCCTTAGGATTAAGGAATAAGCTCAAAGCCCACCAGAGCTGAACTTGGAAGACCTGCACAAAATTTCTGGTTACTTCATGGAATTTTTTTGCATGATCTTCAACAAATAAATTAATTTTTCTCTGATTCATTTGTAAAACTATTATAATAGGTTTTTCTCTTACTGTTTATACATGCTGCCCAAAGATATTAGGTCTCACTAAAAGCAGAGGTAACAAGTTCCAGCACTGCTCTTCTGGGACAATTATAAGCATATGGGGCATTTCAGAGTCATCAGCTATAAAGTAATTCATTTTTAGGATTCCCCATCTTTCACTAACAGGCTACATTTGCTGTATAGAATGCTTACAGCAGTGCTGCTGTCTTCTATCAGCATTAACCCAGAAGAGTGGTCTGCTCAACAGAGACAATTTGAAAGGAAAGAATAAATACACATAATGAAACCTGACAGGTACCTTTCACACCTTTCCAGGGAAAGACATTAATTGCCCCCTTTGCTTTTAACTGTCCTATGTTGATATTTTAAAATAGATCTATATAGTAAAAACCAGTATCTTGATTGCTTGAACTGTACTTTTAATTAGGCTAATTTGCTTAATTTTCTCTGAGTCAATTTAGGGGCTAAAATCAGGTCTGGTGAAAGAAGGGAGAATTCTTTCAAACATTATGTTGCTTTAGCTTACCCCAGGTCTGAATCTGGTCCGCAGGTCTTTTTTTATGTTTGATGAAACCTGGGTGAAGGCAAGATTGCCATTGAACTTCTGTGGCTAGTAAACATCAAAAAACCCAAAACCCCTTGCTCTTTTAAGATGCCATTCAAGGGAGCCATGGTCACTAATTTGTGAGGAAAGGTTTGCCAAGGATTCTGAGAGTGACATAAGGTGAAATTCCTTGTGAAGATGCAGTGGATTTGTTTCTTCTTCCAGATACCATGGAATCATATGATTCCTCACAGAGGGGGAGAACACCTTTACAACATTCTTTTTCCTACCTGAGAAGATTTATCTTCCTCCTTACTTTGGCTGCTTCTGCTCATATTTGGACAAATGATCCAAAGTATTCCAACATTTCCTCATCAAACATACACCGTTTCCTTTGCTCCCTTTAGGTCAGCCTTCCAACTGGACTGCATTTTTTTCATTTCTTATGAGCTGAACCCATAGCTGGATGTCCAAAGTCCTCACCAGTGCTGGGCAGAGGCACAACACACCATTTACGGGCTGCTCTGGTTGATAAATGCCATAGTGGTATCTCTCTTTTTGCAAGAGCATATTGCTGTCTCCCTGTCACTTATGGCCCTTCATACACTTTTATTTTTTTCTCTGACCAATGGCTGTTTAGTAAATTAGTCAAATATTAAGATCACTTTGAACACCACCACCAGCCTTCAACATGGTATTGATCTTTCACAACCTGGTTTGGTCTACAAATATAATAAATTGTCTTCACTCTATCACCTAAGGATGTCATGAAATTAAATTTAATTGCACAGAACTGGCCCTAGTACTGACCCCTTAAAACCTGCTCTATTTTGAGAGTGGCTCCTCCAAGATGACTTTGTTCCCCTCAAGCTGTATGTGTCTTTCTCTTCCTGAACAGAAAAGGTTCCTTGAAAAGAAAATTGGGAGTGTGTAGTAATACAAGCAAACTGAGATATGATATTTGGCTGGTAGACACAGAGGCAAGCTGAACAACACTTTATTTGTAGGTATGCAGGTTGTTCTGGTGTCCTTTGTGCCCAGAGGATCTGAATTCATTTTTCTTTAAGCTCCTATTTCACTTAAGCAGCTATTATGTGGGACAACTGCAGAAGCAGATCACCAGACCCCTGGGCCAGAAGTGTTTCACAGATCAAGAAACTTCACTTGAGGCACAATTACCTGTACAAATTACTTCACATTAGCAGTTTAGGGAGAAATCAATGTCCAGTCTTGCCCAGCCAGAGAAAGAAGGGCTGAAACCTCATCTGTGGGAAAACAGCATGGTGAAGAGAAATATACTGATTTTACATTGAGGAATCATTCATCACCAGGTTAAAGTGGTAACATGAAATCACATTGGAATAACAGCTAACAAAAGAAGGAGTCTGAGTATGGAAAATCATGTGAACTCTCTGGCCAAGGTTTTTGCATATCAAGACAAGTATATACTTCTGGGAAAAATTGCTTGAGAGATTACATCAGACTGAAATGACAAAAAAGTTACTTCATTCTGCTGGCTGATCATTCACACACCTCACAGAAGTTCCTACTGACATGACAGTAGACTTAATTTGCCAAGAGTTACTGCTTTCCACTATTCACTCTTTTTTGAGGATTGACTTATTGGGAACTGACACTCAGTATCACAAAGCAATCAGGTAATTTGGTTTAAAACACCTCTTGCTTTAAAAAGTCTGAAGAACATGGTACTCTTTAAAAAAATATATCCAATATTAAAACCATTTACCAAGATGACTTGGATAGCCTTGGCACAACAAAGCAGTGCTGATTTACATCAGCACATATCCCACTTTAGTTTGCTCCTCCACAAAGCAGAATTAGAAAACTCGTTTCTCTAACTTACTACTAAAAAAGGGAAAAAAAAAAACATTTTTAAAATCCACATCTGGGAAGATAATCCTTCTTCATAGACATAGCCCCATCTCCACAGGTCATTACCACTGTTCTGCATACATCTGCTGTGGAGTATCCCTGTGTGATGGATGGGCAAGACATTCTACAGCCATCATCACACATGTAATGCAGAATAAGGTGTGCCAATTGAAATTGTACTGTTGAAGTCCTCTATTTTTCTCTGATTAGCTTGATCTGCCAGAAGAGATGTGGTTAATCAACCTTGCACTAGAGGGAACAAGGAGCACCTATGAGAGCTATACTGCCATTCTTTTATAGAAAAAATAAATTATGGCAGAGGAGTAAACTGCAAATGTTTCACATATCAAACTTCAAAACTAGTGCATACATAGCAACATTTCCATCAGAGAACATTTTTCACGCAGAGACATGAATTTTTGACTAAAAATGTGTTTCCCTCAACAAGAAAGTTCATGTTTTTTGTCACTTGTAGATTGGGCATGTTAAATAGCTAAGATTTCATACTTCAAGTCTGTGCAATAAACCAAATTGCACATCTAAATTTCAACCTCCTGCAGGTAGAGAGTGGTATCCACCAGGGTGTCATTCCAAGAGTTTCACAGGACTATTGCAACACTTACAAGCCCTATGGATCTGAAGATAATTCTGCAGCCTTTCATATCCAGTGAAATGGTTAAAACACTGTCTTGGCCATGTGCTGCTTACCCTGAATTTTGAGTTATCTGTTGGGTACAGTGATGGGTTTCTCCACCAGAAACATGGGGAGTTAGGAGTTATGTCTCTCTTTAGTAAAGATGAGGTTAAGCCACAAACTGAAACAGGATAGATCTGGCATTTCAATTCCTCTAAAATGTTCAGACATTAAAAGCAATAATATAAGCCATTTGAATATGAGCAGAATAATACCTATGACAAGAATTTTTTTCTAAAATAGCTTTGGACCACTGCCTTTTTCAATATTCATTTGGAAATACAAAGTTTGTTAAAAATCAGTGGGTCTTAGAACTCAAGTTACCTCTAAAATGTGATTTAAAATCCCATTTCACTTAGGTATTTTTAAATGTCTAACAGTCCTGATTCATCAATGATCCTCCAACACATTCCTTTCATCTGAACATGATTACCATGTGAAACATGATTTTCTCCCTTGTTTATATCTCTCAACATCTCCTTACCTCTCCTAATTCTGTAATTGTGTCATTTCATTCTGTCAGTCATTTGGGAGTATTTTGCTGGAATGATGCTTTTCCCTGTGAAGCTGCATTATGTTACATCATTGCTAAGAATTCAGAGTATTCTGTAATAAGTGTCTGGATTCTGATTAGATTGCTTCAGCCACATCACCAATAGAAACTACTATTGCTATCAATATCAATTTTCCTTGGTTTTGGTTCTGGTTCACATTGGAAATATATTATAGGAAGACTCTACTCCTTTGGCCTCTTTTTTCACTCCAACAGTTCTTCTCAACATTGCACCACAGGGAGTTAAATGAGAGTTTGTCCTGAGTTCTTTGTTCTGTGCTTCACGTCTCCTTGGCTTTCCTAATTTATTTTAGTTTCACTTTGTCTCTCTACATATCACCCTGTTGGGAAGACCTATTTAACTTGGTGAGTGAAGTCCCACATGTAGTTTTATATGAATTTCACATATAAATTAATAAATACAGTGGGGGAAAGAATTATCAACATACCTCCTAGTGTTATTTTGCTACTGTGGAAATTTAGCATGTACCAAATTATCTTGGCTAGTCATTGGATTTGCTTTATGATCTATTGGTTTCTAGTGAAAAATAGCATTTTAGCTATTTTAATAGTGTCTCATAGAATGTTATATAGACATTGTCCACATGAAATAGGTGCTCCAATTGTGATTTCTAGCAGGGAAGCAAGAGGTCTTCATTTATCATTGTAATATCTATTTTAAATCAGTCACTAAAGTGACTGGCAATCTTAAGAACACAATGTGATGGACTAAAATGAGCTCAGTTGCACTTTTCTGTTAATTAGGAGAAATTCAGATGAAACCACTATTATACTCTAGCTTTCTATAGGTACACAAATATCTAAGTTAGGCACAGAGAGATGTATACATTGTTTTTGCACACTTACACACATCTAACATGTTGTTCATTGGGTATCTATTCTTTAAGTCTAAAACATTTTTGAAGAGCAACTTTTTTTTTTTTTTGCATTACTATAATTCATAGTCAGTTTTCAGGAACAATTAAGTCATCATTGTTTTCTTTCAGATTCTCATTAGCTTTTATGTTCCGGATGATACCTGTGATTTCTACCATAATCAGCACAGGCACATCCAGCTCTATCTGAAAACATAAAAGTGATCTTCACTTGCACCGGAAGTTTGTCACAAATATCCTGACAGAATAAGAAATAATTTAAAAGATGCACATAGAAGGAAACTTGTGTCTTAACTTTTGTGCAGAGGAAGTAATCTATGAATCAATACCTTGTCTGTATAATGCAATGGTCTCCTCATTAGTCTGGGAAGTAGAAGAATCAGAACAGATTTTTTTTTTAAACTAGTCTCACCATCAAACTGCAGTCCAACAAAACCCTGAATTGTGTGTCCACTCTCAGTAAATTTAGTACCTGTTGTTAAAGCCATGGGGAAATGGACAGTGACAAGACTGGATGAAGAATCTTTTCCTACCAACCTTTTTTTTTTTTTCCAGTGTACAATTACATTTGATTCTGTTCTACATAAAAGCTTGTTTAGGAAATGTACAGAAAGAAATAATCTTGCATTGGTAAAGCATTGGCAAATGGAGTGAACTGGTCTTTTCCATCTCTCACATGTGTGATCTCAGAGAATGGTGTGTCATCTGCTAGACAATGAAATGCATGTTGTCATTGAGTAGCTAAAGGTCAGTGTTTAGCTGAGCTAGGAGAATAATTCAGAGCAAATCAACTATTAGGCAAATGCCGCTTCTTTTTTGCTTACAAGTTGTCTGCAAATAGATCACAATTTTCTCAAATATATTCATTATTCAGAATTATTTCCTGAATGATTTTTGTGCGTAATTATTGGTCTGTTCACAAGCCTTTCATTTTGGGTGCTTGGTTTTCAAGCTGTTTTAATTGGGCGTACAGATCACATGGCATCCTTCTGTCCTTTGGTAGGCTAAATGTAACTCTTGGACTCAACTTTCTGATGGAAAAATCTCAGTTATTGTCTTGGAGTTCAATGACCACTGCTGTTCTGTTGTATGTTCCTATCATTTATGTGAGTTTTATGTACACAAAACCACTAAACCAGATTCAAGTCCATGGAATACTCCTGATAATCAGGAGTAAATGTAAATGTAAAATGAGTAAAAGAGGTAATATGGTGTACAACCAGTGTGAAGAATAAGGACCTTGAGAAATCAAATTTCCTTTATAACAATTTTTCATTATAATTACAATGCTGAGTTTAATTACCTCTCCCTTCATACCAAAGTTTGAATACATTGGTTTCACTTGTATTTCACAAAGACTTTTCTAAGCCCTCTTCCTTTACCAGTTATAATGGAGTTCTTGGATTACACAAGCATGTGTGAAACAGGAGTAACCAATCCAAGGATGTCACAAAGAGACTCATTTAGATTTAGTTGTTTGCAGCTTTATTTGTGTGATTTCTCACATTTTCTCTGTCAAAGGGGCCTAATTCTACTTTTTCCCTTCATGCCAATGTATGTGGGTAATCAGGGCTCTGACAGACAAGTTCTAGCATATCCAGTGGTGATGAGTTAAGGCATTACAACTTCCAAGAGGTCCAGGATTCTCCTTGCCAGGCATATATCACTTTCCCTAGCAGAGGCAGTAGACAGAGACCCCTTGTATCTCCAAACCCTCCCAGCCACAAGCTGCCATGCACAGCACTGGCTGCTGCTGCTAAATCTTCAAGCACCACATCAACATCTGCAAGGCCTGCAGCGTCTTTACAGCCGGCAAAATGACATGGCAGTGTAAAGCTGTAGTGAAGTCATGTTTATGGGGTGTCAAAAACACCCCATTCAAATGCAAACTGTACAAAACTTAGAAGTAAAATGTAACAGCCCTCACAGCTCACTTCAGAAGGCATCCAAAATGAACATGGCATTTGGGAAATTATAGCGTGAACTATTGCCCAATATAATTGTCAGCGTCGGGCTCTGACTTCATTTTCACTGTTTTTTCATGAGTGCAACTTTTCAAAGCCTGTAACTTTTATATCACTCTGAAGCCTTGATCCAGCAAAGCGCTTACACACATACCTAAATTTAGACTGTAGATTCAGGGAGCCTGAGATCAGGAAGGGACCATCTGTAGGAGCTCTTCTGTAGCACACACCACTTAGCTTCCCCTCCTGACTTCTGAGTTGAGCCAAATACTTTAAAGTCCAGGAGCAGTTCCTTTGAAATGAATTTCAATTACCTGCCTGCTTTGAATCAAAAGCCTGCTACATGGTTTGTTGGACCAAGACCTCCAGGAAACCAGAATCTGGTCTCCAACACTCCAAATCTTTCCCAAGCTTTCCAATAATGGTTTGAATAATAATTCTCTTATTTAAGATTTTCTTGCATTAGCTAACAGGTTGGCTTGATAAAGAGCATCAGGACAGTAAACTGCCTGTAGCTGTCAGCTCAAAATGCAAATTGTGCAAAATTCTGCCTTTGAATGTTCATGTCTTTGTCCCTAGCTGAGAAGGAGGAGCAGATGTTTAGCTGCAGTTACATTTTGGTACTTCTCACATAATATAGTCTGTGGCCCAAATTCAGGTCCTGGTTGAATTTGTAAGTGTTCTCCCTATTTGCATTGGCATCCAAAAAGCAGAACATGGTAACAAACCTGAGTGCATACACCATACGGTTACATTTATGGGGAGGGAAGGAAAAAAACACGAGCAAAGCACTTCTCAGCACCTTCAGAAAACTGAGATAATGTTCCCAAACATAACACAATTTTGTATGAGAAATGTGTCTGTTTCAAGAATTATTCTACCACTTTCTCTTAAGACCCCTATTCAGGAAATACCTTGCATTCTATTTAAGTCCAAGGGATGTAAGCAGGACTTGAGCATCTGCTTAGCATCATTCAGGGTCTCACATATCCTTCTCAAACAAGATTTCTCTCCTGATGGACTCTCATGAGAACTGACAGAAAATATGGCAGGAGCTCTATCATCTGTACTGAGGCTTCAACCCCTTGCTCCCTTCTTTTTCCCCTTCCCACCCCTCCATCTCAAAAAAACAGTAAAGACAAGATTTGGAGATCAAGTCAAATGTCCAATTTATTTTTATAACTTGAAACTGGAACAAACGTTGTTTTGAACGAGCGTACAAATGAAATGGTAGACACATGCTGAACTCAACATTGTGACAATAAGGGGAAAAAAAAGAGGCCAAAAATCTTGTACAGAGAATAAAAGGAACAATAAATATTTCACTAAGCCATATTGAAATGACCTCCAGCCATCTCAACATTTTATCCATAATAAAAAAAAAAGTGCTCTTGTTTTTTAAACAGAGCACAAATACCAAGCAATAATAAATAGTTCCAAACTTGTAGTAAAAGACAAAACCTCCAAGTAAACAACAAAAGCTCATACAATAAGTAATAGAAAAAGGTAATAAAAATATTTTGCCTTGCCGGTACAAATGCAAACAACTTAAATCAATGTTACTTTGCTTTGCAGTTCTAAAATACAAAGAGCACCATAAAAATGAGTTTGCCTGTGATAAACAAAACCTTGGACTGTCTTTTACATAGGACTGGGATGAAATGCTGATTTTTTTGACCCTTTCCTTAAAAATTTCTATTTTTCTTTCCAAAACCAGGTTTCTGCACCTGTCCTGTTGCCAGGGAGTCAACTGAAGTTTTGTTCTGGACTTCAATGGCAGCAAGACTAGACACAAAGAAAGTAATAAATTCAACCTTAAAAAAATGTAAAACTAAAAGTGTGAAAACAACTACGGCAGCATTCTAGCTATGTCCATGTTATATTGTGCTTATGGCCTAGTAAACTACGGCTCTTCTAAGCAAGAAGAAAAGGAGGGCCATTTCAGTATCACTACAGTCTGCAGAAACACAACCCTTGTGCTTTTGGGTGACTTATTGTTAGTTTCAGTGATCTAAGTCACAAAATTAGACAAGTGCTGGTGTTAGCTATCCTGGATAATTAAAAACAACAGTGAGACTGAAATCCCTAAACAACTTACAATAAAATGAAAAGTGAAATTCTTTCTTAAATCAATGAATTATGGACTGAAAACGTGCAGTTAACTTCTGATCTTCATTGCACTGATGCAAGTCTAAGAGATTCTTCTGAGTTCTGTGGCATGACTGGATTTATACAAAAGCCAGAGATCTGAATTTTCACCAAAAAGTGAAAATGTGCCTTTAAGGGACCACATTCCAACCTCAATTATGCTGGAAAAATCCAAGACTAAGAGTGATGAATAATTCCTGATTAATATCAGTTTAATTGAGATACAGAATTTGTCCAGAAGACTTAAGGGTGCAACATTCAAGCCAGGAAGGCATGTATCTATCTGATAAGGTGGACCAAACCGTCCCTACTGTCACACCGATGCCTCTCCAATTGCTCCAGTGGTTCTGCAATGATGAAAGCAGAATAATTTGGCATGGCAATATATTTTTTCTTGTTTTTAAGTTTTACCGTCATTTTCTGCAAGAGCGGTGATCATTTTCTCCTCCCCTTCACTAAAGCATTAGTGCCTCTTCTGCCACGTCTTCCCCTCGACCCAAAAGCGAGAGAGTGAGAGAGAGAGAGAGAAAAATAACTGCAAAGAAGAGAGACATAAAAAGGTACAGGATTTCATCCCAGTCCCTCAAACATTCAGAAATTTATGGAATGTACAATTAGAAGTGAACAGCAGCAAAGCAGCTAATAACATGGACTGGCAAGACCTGTACACGGAGTTGATCCTGTTCTGACAGGGAAGAGGAGGGCTGTGCCTGGACTAATTTTACTTCAACCCGATTACAGCTGTACCAACAGCAGGCTTTTTCACCATTTTATGTCAAAGTGATGCAGCAGCTCTCGCTTTTTGCTATAAAAAGACTTTCTTCCAGAGGGCAGTGGCAGGGTGTGAGGAGCAATGAGTGGGAGTTGGCCAGGAGACGGAAGATGTATTGGACATCTTCTTGTTTGGAAGGAGGGGAAGAAATCTCCTCTCTCTCTCTCAAATCTGCAGGGAAGCTGTGGGATGTCACCCCAGACACCTTTCCAGGAACGGAATTTCTTTTCACACAAATAGGCAATATCCATCCAGCCTGGTTCAACCATACCTGGTAAAACCTTGATGCAAGGGGTCCAGGCAACTTTGAAGTTATTTAGAGCCCTGTGGGAACAGCACTTTTTTGTAGGCCATTTCTGACAAAAAAATATATATACAACTAAAATTATTTGTGAACGACAACAAGAAAAAAAAAAGTAAAATAAAAAAGCACTTAATTATTTCGTTTTGTTTCTTTTACTCAAAGGTCGTCTAACAACCCCCTTTTTTCCTGTACAATAAGGACTTCACATACAAATTTTTTTTTATTTTTGCAATATTTTATCCTG
Organism: Onychostruthus taczanowskii; assembly: GCF_017590055.1. Classification (NCBI taxonomy): domain Eukaryota; kingdom Metazoa; phylum Chordata; class Aves; order Passeriformes; family Passeridae; genus Onychostruthus; species Onychostruthus taczanowskii. Next base: position 28,454,840 of record NW_024496525.1, read on the forward strand.
CCAAATTAAAAAAATATATTATGGCAGCCTGTTTGTTTGTTTTTATTTTTATTTCCAAATTCACTAACAAAAAGGTACATTAAATCCCTTTAAAAGGACAAGCGTACAGTTAAAAAATTACAAGCTTCAGTAAAAATACAGCAAGTGCCTACATCATATGAATCAACCAATATCAATATCCATTCCAGAAGGGGAAGGGAAGGGGGAAAGGGGAGAAAAAAAGAGAAAAATAGGTACAGGTCAGAAACGTGATTTTTTTTTCTGCAAAGCAATAACAATATTGAGCACTTTTTTCTACATACTTTTTCTACATGGTGTAGCAATCACCTTTTAATCCCCGAATACAAGATTCTATACATTTTTGAAATAAAAATTCAACACCCAAGGCAGAAAAAAATTTACTAAAACTCAAGACTTTACAGTTACAGTGACAAGAACAAATTTATAGACCCACCATTTAAATTTTACTGCAACATTTTCAAGGAAAAAAGAAATTTTTTTTTTTCTTTCTGGTTTTGTAAAATGCCCAGGCATTCTCCATTATTACAAATACTGGTCCACTTTTACAGTAATCAAGAAATTTTAATATATATAATATATACTAAAACCCCGTCACCAAAAGAAAACAATATACACATGGCCATTATGGCATTTTTTTAATAACCTATTAAGCAAACTTTGAAAAAAAAAAAGATTGCTCAAACACACATACACACAATTTCTTTTTTACCCTTGTATGTATTCAATACTGTAAACGTATTTTAAGACAGAGTGCACTAAATTTAACTTTTAAAAAAAAATTAGCCGTTGTTCCTGAATTGTTTTTTCTCATTCAATGATAGCAACTTATAATTTGTGTCATTTGAGTTTTAATTCAGCAGTAAATCATTTCCATTCCATTTCCTAAGCAGCGTTGTCCTGAAAAAAAAAAAAGGCTGAGAATAATTCAGCTAATGTATGTCCGAAGTTGTGCTGGGTATACATCTTCATTTGATTGGGTCTTATGGCATTTTCATGTCCACTATCTTCAACCAGTAATTTTTTTTTTTAAAGTAAATGTGGCTCTTTTTTTTTTCTAAAGAATGTACTTTTCTTGTTTTACTTTTATTTTTAAAGTCTTTCCATTTCACAAAAACATTTTGCATTTGTCTCAAGAGACTCAAATAGGAAGATCAGTTTTCAAGGCACTCACGTCAAATTGAATGGCAGTAGAAAAACTGTCCAATAAATTATTTTTATTTATTTTTCTTTATAGTGCCAGTATTGTGAATGCCATGCTTAGCAACACTGACACTTAATCTCAGCTGTTCCGTTACAGTTTAACCCACCTTTGGGCCAAGTAGAATATGATGTAATTTCTTGTTGAGAAGCCATTTTTCTCGTAACCACAAACAAAAGATTTAAAGTGCGGGTCAACATAATTAAAATGTCTAGCCATAATTGTCTACTGTTTGCTAATATTAGTTGAAAAAGGCTTTTAAAAATTTGGAATTTGAAAGTAGAGCAGGTGCATTTTTCTTTGCTTTAATTTTTCTCTGTCATAATGCTTTTATCTGAATACAATTTCATTCTGTTCCTAATTAGGTTGGAAAAAATCTTACCGACTTCTGTAGGAGCAGAATCTTGCCAAGACAGGTAAATCAACGTGAATTTATTTTTTCCATTCTTTATAATAACATCACTGTACAGCATCTAAGATAGTTCTAATATTCCTATTCATAAACCAAATGCCTGAGTTGAGGCTTTTCATTGAGAAATTCACACTTTCCTATCTTTTAGTAATCAACTACAGCACATATGGACTAAAGTAGATGTCCTAAATTCAAACTTACGATTTTGTGGTTTTAAAAGAAAAAAAAAAAAGATGGCATTTGGCTCCTCTGAGGTTTGAAAATAATATTAAAATGCTCAAGATGTACTTTTATTGTCTCTGGGAAGAGTCACAGGAGGGGAAGAAGGAGGGAAAAACACTCCAGAAAGTGACAAACTGGCATCATTATGTTGCCATAGCTTTTAAGAAGAAGAAACTATCCTATAGTAATGCACAATTAAGGATGTTTCTAGGTTTTGAGTGTAGCAGCCTTCTGCATCTATGTCTTTTTTGTTGCCATAACTTTAGTGCTGAAATTCATCTAGAAAAGGCCTCTATCTTCAGCGACATTGTCAGTGCTATGTATTTGATCCAATTTCGAAAGAAAGTGCTAATTTTAAAGATTGTTATTCGCTGTACAATTTTGTTTTCCCTAATCTTCAAGGTTATTTAAGAAGAGGAATGAAAAAAGGGAAGGAAGGAAGGAAGGAAGGAAGGCAGGAAGGAAGGAAGGAAGTACGGAAGGAAGGAAGGAAGGAAGGAAGGCAGGAAGGAAGGAAGGAAGTACGGAAGGAAGGAAGGAAGGAAGGAAGGCAGGAAGGAAGGAAGGAAGTACGGAAGGAAGGAAGGAAGGAAGGAAGGAGGGAGGAAGGAAGGAAGGAAGGAAGGAAGGAAGGAAAAAGAAAGAAAGAAAGAAGAAGAAAAGAAAGAAGAAAAAAGAAAGAAAGAAAGAAAGAAAGAAAGAAAGAAAGAAAGAAAGAAAGAAAGAAAGAAAGAAAGAAAGAAAGAAAGAAAGAAAGAAAGAAAGAAAGGGAAAAAAGAAAAAAGAGAGATTTCAGTTCAAATGCTGGCTTCCTCACAAGAAATTACACACACTTAGCTTAAATTTCAACAAAGCAGCGGCCCAAAAATTATAATTTTAAAAGATATGTTTCTCTCCTACAATGCAAGTAATCTCAGGCTACGACTGGGTAAAATTAAAAAGGGATACCCAACAAAATTTTAAAAGAAATTTAAAGAGAAAGAATAAAAAAAGTACCTGCACATGCCAAAAAATTACAAAAACCCAATAAATACAGAAATTATTGCACAGTTAAAAGGCTCCACAATTTTTACTGCCTTAATCAACCCTCGGGTTTAATAGAACTTTGTAGACACAGGTTATATTTAAGTGCCAAAGTCTGGCACCTTACCATAGTTATGCTAAGTTATGTTTACGGAGGCAAGTTAGGTCATCTTTTCTCAGTTGGCAATAGTTAAACTGTACAAATAAAATGTTACCTAGACCCCTGAAATTTAACCTAGTGGAGGTGGGGCCTGCTCAATTTTGACGTCATTTGTCAGCAAATGTTCTCCATGCCACTTTTTCATGTGTTTCTCCAGGGTGCTGTAAACACTGAAGGGCATCTGGCAAATGTCGCAGCGGTAGACCTCCTTCCCTATCTGGCCATGCGTTTTCATATGGCGCGTCAGCTTACTGCTCTGGGCACATGCATAGTTGCAGAGCTCGCATTTGTAAGGCCGCTCTCCAGTGTGGCTCCGACGGTGTACCGTCAAATTGCTGCAGTTCTTAAAGACCTTGCCACAGTACTCACATGTATCGCTCCTGCGTCCTTCCTTCGAACTGGGTCGCCCAGGGCCGGGTCCACTGATGTGGGGGGTGCTGCCTCCGCTGGCCGTGCCGCTGCGCCCTGAGAGCCCCCCGTCCAGCATGTCCCCCGGCGGAGTGGAGAAACGCAGGCTCCCATTCTCCGATGAGTGCTCGGAAGAGGTCGCGAAGGGGGATTGTCGGGAGTCTGTGAATCCGAGGAACGGATCCTTCATGAAGTGCCGCGATGCTGCATACCCTACCAGCCACTGGGAGTAAACGTTTTCGGAAGGTATTATCGTTGCTGGTGGCAAGTCCAAATCTTTCTCTACCTTTATTCTTTTAGAGGAATTGTTTAAACTGGGGCTCGTGATAGGTGTTGGCTTGCGGGGGAACAAGTTTGGGAAGGGCTCACCCGGGCCAAAGTTTCTTCCATTGACCGTACCTTCCTCAGTGCGGTCCAGCTCTCCTACCACTGAGTCTTCGTCACCCGGATCTCTCTGACAGAGGTCTCGAGGACACAAGTCTCGCTGATCAGAGGACCTTTTCATGAAGCTACTCCTCTTCTGTTTCTCAGCTAACATGTCATTATATTGCTGAATGGCACCTAGACTTACATTCTCAATGACTTTTCCCAGGACAAGGGATTTCTCATCTGGCAGTGACTTGGAGCCATTTTCTCGGTTACGACTCAGCTCTGAGTCCATACTAAAGCTTGACTCGGGCCGGCTCTCATTTTCAAGCTCCTCTTCCTCCTCCTCTTCCTCCTCCTCTTCTTCGTTGTCATGGCCCAGGGAAGGATCGCTCTCATTCCTGAAATCTGCCTCACTGGATTTCAGTCCCTCTCCAGTGAGCTCACTTGTGCCTGGCTCAGGGGAACTAGTGGTGGACAGTCCATCATCTGACCTGCCTGTCATGGAGCCAGCTTTATGCATATGCGTTTTCATGTGGCGTTTTAGCTTGCTGGCCTGGGAGCAAGCATGGTCACAGAGCTGACACTTGTAGGGTTTTTCTCCTGTGTGACTGCGCCGGTGCACAATAAGGTTACTCTGGAACTTGAATGTTTTCCCACAAAATTCACAGGACTTGCTCTTGGCCTGAGGCTGGGGAGGCGTAGTGCTGCTGGGGGGCATGGGGGGCAGTGGCGGGGTGCTCAAAAAAGGTGATTTAGGACTCGGCTGGAAAGGATTCAACAGACGATGCATAGGGTTGGTGCGACTGGGTGAGACTGGCGGAGGGGTGGAACTGTTTCCTGCCAGCTCTCGAAGCCTTCTGGAGAAATCCATCGCTGGGGACTCAATTGCCATGGGGTTTAAACGCATAACTCTGTCAAAGGCACTGGGATGCTGGGCAACTAACCCCATTTCTTCGGCACTAAGGCGATGTGGATCCAGATGATGACGAGGCGGTGGGCTAAACAGCGGAGGCGTGTTTGGGAGCCGACCCTCACCAAAGCCAGGGTGTTCACGCAAGATGGGTCCTGTCATGCGCAAAAGGTTGAAGGGGTTGTTGTCTCCAAGAAAATTCATCAGCGGGGACTGTGCAACAGTCTCCGGTCCCAGAGGAGGAGGGATGGTGATGCGTGGAGTAAGGGAACTGTTTGAAGGGCTTGTTTCCAGGTAGATGCGGAATCCATGTGTGTTCTGGGCATGCTGAAGCAAGAACCAAGCGCTATTAAAAGGCTGCTTGCATGTTGTGCAAATATAGCTTGAAGGCTCATCTTTACCTATAAAAGAAAAAACAGAAAGAACACTTAAAAAATAATACAGCGGAGAACATTTAAATACAGTTGGCATTCACTTTATTTTGTTAACACACTTCCTCCTTGGCATTTCTGAAAGAAGGATTTAATTGCAACGTATTGACTGATATAAATTGTTGAACAGCACATTTACTCACCGCACTTATTCACTTAACATGTATGACAAATATCACACATACGCATTTGTGCTATATAGGTTTACATCCTCTAATTTGCAAATAAAACCTTCTTTTATGACGTGTAAGGATCCAAATCCTTTCATGTGTTTATTCCACAAAAAGGAATTTGTTTCAAGGGATTTATGACTACGGACAAAAACCAAGAAAAATGCGGTGTGGTAGGTTTTACAAGGCACCTGTAAGGACCTTCAGTGTCATTTTCACTCTCTCATTTTATATACTTCATGCAGCAGTCCCCTGAGATCTTGCTGAATTTAATTTATACATGCTTAAGTCATGCCAGCACTTCCATTTTTAAAATATTATGTAGCTATTTAGCCACAAAAGTCCTATTCAAGTCAACAGGAGCTTGGAAAACATACCCTTGCATAAACCACTTTGACATTCTTTTTGCCAAAACACCAAGAAGCCACTCAAATGAAACATCCGGTAATCAAAGCCGACAGCACAGTTGCAATTAACAGTAACAAATGTCGGGCCATGCTTGAACCAGGTCCCAAGAATTTCTGAGCCTGAGCCTGCCCTCCAATGCAGAAATGCTCACCAGAGCCAAAAACACTGTTCTGTTTGCTTTTCTAGCCTTTGGAACAGCTGCATAAAGGTGGAAAGCATTCCTTTAACCTTGATTCAGCTTTACATAAAGGACAGGTGTGGACAAGTCTGCATCACAGTCATAATTTTGCTAGCTAGAAAATTCCGGTCCTGGGCACAATGTAAACTATGTGGTATCTGCAAGAAGTATTTCCCTCCTTGCCCCGCTCCTTTTTTCAAAGCCTCTCCAAGACACTGATAAATTCATAAATATGTGTCAACTTGAAAATCATGATCCAGGATTTGTTTTGTTGTTTGTTTTTAAATGAGTTGGAGGTTTCCTGAAAAAAAACCTGACCATTTTGGAAAATCAAAAATTAATTTCTTGCTTGCTTGATTTTTTATGATAGCACACATTTTGTCTATCAATGGCCCCACTGAACCTAAAGGCACTAAACTTCCTGAAAGCTCAGTACTTGAACCAAGCTTCTGCCTGACCCATGACAGAACCAGGACCCAAGCAATGACTGATTCAGCCCCTCCACAGGAGCTCAAACCCAAAGCTGAACTAACAGAGCCTTTCTAGAAGGGGCACTGTGCCATTCCCAAAATCCTGTTGCACAAGCTTGAAAATTAAAGCCTTTCTAAAGTGAACAGAACCATATTATCGAAACTACCTTGTAAAGAGGAATGGCTCATAGCAGACCAAATCAAACCCAAAAACCAAAAAACAAATATTTAAACTTGGGCACCTCAAGAGAAGCTGACTGAATTCCCCTCTTCTGGCTGTTGCAGGAACGACTGCTGCTAACAAAACCTACAAAACCTTAGACAAGGAGGCTAGAAGATTATCTGCCTACATATCAGCCTGTCAGTTTATTTAATCTTATCAACCAATATGCATCCATAACAGCATAAAGGAAAAAGCATGTATCAGATTGAGACTTATTTACAAAGGTAGGTGATAAATGTGGTGCAAACCTTCATGTACTTATTGATTTAGTGGGCTATTGCTGTGGATAGCAGCTTCAAACCCTGATTTCACTGAAGCTGTCTCTTCACAGACAATAAAAAATGTACACAATACAGTAGATATTTCTGCCTGGCTGATGTGGCCCTCATGCCCTGGCCCCACACTCTGTGTCTGTATGGACCAGACACAGTTGCTTTGATTAATTTCTAACAATCACTATTGGAAAAAAAAACAAGTTTGGGAAATGCCCTTGGCTTGGAAAAAAGTGCCCGTAACTGCTATTGACATTAATGAAAGCCACATACAAACATGGAAAGGAACTCACACATTATCCCTCAAAAATCTACTCAGCACTGAGGCAGTTAGGAAGTTTTATGTCAGCTTTGCAGCCAAAGCAACAGTAAATGCTCCCATTATTACTTCAAATATTTAAATTTCTGTTTCTTACAGAAATATTATGAAAATGTCTGGACCTTTAACATTTCTTGCACAGCAACATGTGTAGTATAAAAAGTGACAGAAATCACTGAAGCAGACTAAAGTATATAACATACTCTGTCAAAAGCTTTTTTAAACAATATGTTTTACCTCAGCTCACCCTAGAATAGATTTTAATAAAGCTCCTTACGAAGTGTGATCTAATAACAAATGAAGTGCAGCATCTTACAAGGTCATATATCTTTAAATTAAAGAGTGCTCTGCACCCTTCACCTTCACTTTATCCACTCTAATTAATCGATTTATTACCCACAGCTGTTCAATTCTTTCATTTTTAAAGTCACAGCATGTACTCTTTTTTTGTTGTGGGGGTTTTTTCTTTAAAAAATAAAGTGATTGAGTGTCTGTGTATGTGCATGCATTCTCTTTGCTTAGCTCAAGAACTGACAGGAGGAAGAAAACAGATGTGTATTAGGCGACAACAACAGCAACATTTTTACTTCAGAAAAGGCACATACGTAAGAAGGAAAATTCCTGAGCAGGCTGAGGATCAAGGCCAACCTAAAACTGAAATGGCTGATTAAAAAAATTACCCTCAAAATGGCAGCTGGCTGGATGCTTGCTATTACATGTTACATGGAACTAAGATATTTTGATTTGTTTTGCTAGCCAAAACTTTACCTCCATGAAATTCAAGACAGAAAAGTAAGCCCCCACCTTTTTAGTTTTCTTTCAAAAAGACAAAATTAGTGCTACTAGTGATCTAACATCTATATGCTAGCAGCCATAGGTCTTCTCTCCCTTGTTTGTTTTGTTTAGCTTTTATGTTCCTCAGGGCTCCTCTTCAGGAGACCTCAGCACAACAGCAAAATTGACTGTAGGCTACCTGGCTACTAATCTCTGACTGATTCATGAATGTTCATATATGCATACCTATATATATATGTATTTTCACAGCCCTCAAAGACTCTCCCCAGACTCCCTTTAAAAAAAAAAAAATAGAAAAAAAGTTAATTACCATATTATCACTTCATGGTTATCTTGCCTAGAAGTTGCCCTGAGCAGTGTAGATGCTCACTTTTAAGAACAGAACAATGTCAAAAGTCTTTGAAAATCCACTCTGAAAATTTTAATGTTCAAAAACTTGCTAAATATTTTAAACATGCCCAGAAACAGCCATGTATTGCTCAAGAATGATCCTTATATTTAATAAGGCACGTACACTATAGAAGTCTTTGTTATAAGGCTATTTTTGATATATAGCTGTCTTAATCCCTTGCCACCTGCACTGAAGTCTGTCTAAATACCCACTTTATGACAACTACCTATATAGTGTTTGCCATATGCAGTCTTTATCACTTTAGCATGTGCTTCACTTTGAGCATGTGAGTAATCAACATCAGTGAAACTTAAGCATAGGCTGAAGTGCTCTGTTGGATAGTGTTGAAATTATTCATGTTCTTAGAGTCAAACACAAGCCAAGACTTCATTAATACTGTTCAGTGAATTGCACATGGTTTCAATCCCACAGTCTGTAACTAGGCTTGAATTTCAGGGCTGAGAGCTGAAGTATAATTCTTTATTTTTACAGTAGTTTGTAGATAGGGTGTATGTACAGAGATGAAACATCCAGGTCACAACTCCTGAGCAATAAATTGTAGCTTCCAGGTTACAGTAAAGCCAAACAAATACTGCCAGTTTAGACATGATAGAGGTTTGTAGGGCTGAAGCCTATTAAGACCTACTGAAATGGTATTTCAGGTATTCAGAAATACCATTTAAAGGCTAGGAGGCATTGTGAAATTAAAGAATGAGAGGACTGCAATAAACCCTAAGGTTTGACCTCATCCAATTCCTCACCCAATGGATAATAGAGTCATAGAATGGTTTGGATTGGAAGGGACCTCAAAGTTCATCCAGTTCTAGCCCTTCTGTCATGGGGCACCTTTCACTAGATCAGGTTGTTCAGCCTAGCCTTGAACACTTCCAGAGATGGGACATTTGTAACTTCCCTGGGTAACCTGTTCCTGTGCCTCACCAACCTCATAGTAAAGCTTTTTTTTTTCCTAATATCTGATCTAAACCCACTTTCTTTTAGTTCCCTCTTTGTCCTGTCACCACATGTCCATATCTATGAATCTATTCATATCTATGCCAGCTGCTCCAATATCCTGCTTCAAAGGCCACCAAATGGAGAGCCTACAATCTTTTTCAAGTCTACCTCATTCCTTCTCTCCTTTACCATCATCAAGATTCCCCAAGTGCCTAATCTAAATCTTTCTTCCTGCAATTTAAGATCTTGATATATTGTCCTACCCAGATGTACATGCAAAACATAGGAAACAAGTTAGTCTGCACCTCACAGTTATTATCCAACCCAAGGATTTGCAGCTGAACCACTTTCTGTCTTTTAGCATCCCCTTCTCCCAATTTGATTTGGAAATGTTGAGGGACAATTCACTTTGTATTGGAGTAGTCTGTGACCATTTTCAGTATGAAAAAAAGTTGCCTTTCCAATTCGAATCGCTGAGTACAACTCCCAACAATTAGATCTTGCTGTATTTTTACCTGGGAGATTAAAAATCTCTCTAGTATTTTCTCCCAAAGCAGGTCATTATAAACTTTGAACTTATTGAACACTGATGCCTTTTCTGCATATTATGACAAAGAGATGGTCTTTTCCAGAAATATTAAAATGTGTTCCCTCAATTAGTGCATGACAGATTATGTTCCATTCAAAATGTCAGTGCAATAATGAGCCTTTTTCTCTTTCATGAACAGCTCTAAACAAAGCTGAATTCAGACCCTGCCTCCCAAATTCTGCCCTTACAGGAGACAGTGAGAAAACACAGGTCAGAACAAGACTAGACTGGGTCTGTAGACTTCCCCCCCTCTGCACCAGTCAGCTGAATCCCTGACTTATCTGTCCCTTGCAGTCTGACTTGTATCATTTAGTGATATGCAGATCTTCCTTGCCCAGTTGGTACATAACTTTATATGTACCCTGAATGCTGAGTGCCTTTACCCTGGAGATAAAAATTTCCCTCAAAATATCCTCAGTTATTCTGGATACCATCAAACAATAATCAGTGTGAGATAAGAACTGTTGAGAATTCATTATTTTCTGCTGAGCTACAGTGACATCCAGTGCCTTATGAATCCTCCCCTCAGCATGCCTGAATAATTCCATTAGCAGTAAGAGGGAATGAACTCTCCCTCATTTTAATCACCCACCCATAACCCCTGCCAGGACTGTGGTGAGGACCTGCAGTCAGGTCCATATAACCACTGCCATTCCTTACCTCTAGCAGTACTTTGCAGATATTGTTTCTGGTTCCATTTTACAAAGTTACAACAGCAGCAATAAAAACATTACGGAATTTTAATGCTGGTTTACTGTACCTTTAGAAGTTCAGGAAAAGCAGACACTTGCAAGCTTTAAAGAAAGGGCACCCTTTATTGTAGCACTCAGGAACAGACATGTATCAGGTTCCTACAATCTTTCCTTCAATATTACTTTCTTCTCCACCACTTGATTTTTAATGAACATTTAAATAATTACTCCTTGTTATTATGATGGTTACTCTAATAATACCAATAAAAGTAGCATGGATGCTCCATAAAAAAAAAAAAACACCTTTAATTGAATTATTATTAAATTAAAATGCCATAATTGAGAACACAATTTTAACAAGTCTCCTTATAAGACCAGCTGACATTAAAAAGAAGGGCATTAAATACTGGAAAGATTTAATGTTGCATGGTGAAAAAAATATATCATCATAAGTTTGACAGATCACCCAGACAAGGGCCAAATGCTTTTTCAGGTGTCTGCAGTGTTGATCTGCTCTGTGACCTATATCAGTTCATGCTTGATCCTTGATGGGGTCTGCAAAAATATCTGTAATATATGTTTTTACTCTGAAGGGGTTTTGTAAGCCATATTATAACTTTAAATTTTCCAAGGTAGCAAGAACTTTTACTCACCTATGTTTATAACAGAATAAACACTATCTAAGCACACACAATACTGAGAGTTTTACACTCCCTCCTTACATTCACTGAGCTGTTTGAAAGTGCTGCTACCTCCATTTCAGAAGGACTGACAGTCTCAATAAAAATTAAGACAGAAATGTAAAGTAGGGTCCAAGTCTGGGTGTGAATCACCACTGCCAGTCCAATGCCAGTCACTAGCTTTAAATAACAGACACAAAGGTCCCATACCTCTTTCCACCTCTCTTAACATTAATTCTGTTTTGATGGCAGCAAGAACTGAAGATGAAAAACAAGAACAATTCCATCCCCAGAGTTAACACAGTTCATCCATTGCTATACTGCCTCATCTAAAGAAAGGGCTCAAGAGTCTTGCAGCACATCCTGCTGAGGGTTACGGGGACTATCACCAACAGTTCATAAAGTTAGTGTCAATTGGGAGCTAAAGTTGGTATTTTATGACTTAACAAGTCGCCTGCAGTCTCACAACCCACGCACCTCCAATTCTACGCTCAGATAAACAGCCCTGGTCTCCTGTAAATCTCAGCCAACCTGAAGTGCATCTCAGTCAAGAGCAGATGAAGATTTAGGTGTAAAAGCCCAAGCATGAGGGGCCACAGGGCCTGTCATCATCTGTAAATGGGGACTCTGAGGATGAGGCCAGTGAAAGGAAAGAATGTGACAAGGAAACAAAAATGAAATGTTTTTAAGAGGTGGATGGAAAATCAGGGGTGTCTGAAGAAAGAAGTAATCGTGAGGTGTTACTTCTCAGTTACAGAATCCTATTTCCTCCCATACAAGGCCCTGTTCTCTTTTCCTACCTTGCCTCTTGATAGCCTATCTCCTCCAGTGCCATCTTTAACAGAAGAAAAATCACGACTTCATGTAATATTCTTCTCCCACACACTGCCTGTATGTTTTACAGCTTTCCCCATCCTCTTTCTACCTTGACTAGTGAGACTGCAAGCTCTCAACAGAGATTATGCAAGAAGCTTTATGCCAAGAGAACCTACATACCCCACAAGACCCTATCATTCCCTGCACTGATTTTGATTAGTGATGTGAATATTCTTGAGAGCATTTCCTACCTGTTGGAAAATAGCTACAGTAGTACTTGTTGACACAAATATTAAAAAATGTTAATATTACACTTCTGTTAGCAATGCACCATTAATTCTTCCTGTGCTAAAGCCAACTATCAAACTCTAGTTTTGGTGGATTAAGTGCTGTCCCACTTTTGGGAAACTATTTTATTTTCTGAAGCCATTACAGCAGTCAATTTTTCCTATGAGGCAGAACTGCAAATAATCTCTTTGTCAATCTTGTAATAATAAATATCTATTTTGCCAAATTAACTAATTTTATTAAATTAGGGGAAAACCAAATGAATTAATTACCAATACAGAGCTGAGAAGTCATACTCTCATGCTATCTACCTTTCCAAAAGGTAGATAGCATGAAAGCCAACCTTTCAGAACTCCAAGAACAAAGATCATGAATCCTTGAAAGTCTTAGTGATATCAAGCTGATAGACCTTGCCAAACTCTGATTTGAATTACCCTGCTATGAATTCAAAGTAGCTGTGATGATCACCAATGCAGACTTTTTCAAATTTTTCCAGATAAGCCATACCAGCTTGTCACTAACAAGGATCTTAACTGGACTTACATAAATATACCAAGTTGCAATTCATTTGGTTTTTTTCATTGAACTTTCCCCAGAAGCATATTATATGTCCTCTCTGGCATTTATACTTATAAAAAAGGAGGAGGCTGCAGGCAGACTACAGCCATGCATAACACAAACAGATGGTTCCTGCTTCTTAATGGACATGGGCGACCTTTGGCTGAAGCAGCTTGTGTTCAATGGTCCCATTTTCTGTGAGACTTAATCATACCTCAGATCTGTACTGCCAGATTCACATAAATGAACCAAATGTACAGCTCAGTTTAATTTCTAGTGCATTACAAAATGGTAATATTATATTTTTAGGTATAAAATGTCAATAGGCATTTTGGGTAACTTCCTTCTGGATGTCCAATTTCTCATTCCTTAAAAGAGCTTCTGGCTTACTGGAAGTTAATGTTCAGCCTACAGAAGTATAAGAAATGCTTTTACTTAGTGCAGAAAAGGAAAGAAAAATGGATTGCAGAAGTTGGAACTTGTGACACAGGGATTTTTACCCAGAAGCACAATTTAAATGGAAGATAAAAAACATGTTTGTCATCTCTGAACACCTTCTCCTAATTGGTGTTAAATCTAAAATGCAAAGGCAATTTATAAAGCAGAGGAAGGGAGAAGTGCGAAAAGTAAGGAGCAAATAGGAAAATCAATATTAAAAGATCAATAGTGAATGAGTTAACTTTTAAATTAGCCCTTTGTGATACAACAGTTTCAACTAACTCCACCTTTAGCATCTAAACAGCTTTGTGTCTTTTAGATAGTTTCTTTGAACCTAAAACATCAACTAGCAGACTGAACAGATGTTTTACAAACATGCAGCATAAAATAGTGAAAACTATCAGCTAAAATGGGGATGGTGATACGAGGGGCACTGTACCCACTCGTGAGATTAAAATACCATAGGACTACCCATGGCTGGTGGTTTAATATATAGGATCCCATTTACAGCACTCATGAAAAACCCTTGTACTTCTCAAGGACACTTTTAGGCCTTTCCTTTGCATAAGGTATTCAAATGCATTTGAAATAATGTCAGTCTTTTCTACAACATATGAAATATGCCAGCAGCTTCCCTTTAAATCGGTTTCTTGTAAGCAGTTTTGTTTGAAAACTGGCAAGTGCTGGGATTTTTTTTTTTCCCCGCAGACTTCTAAGGTGCCATTTTCTCATCTTACAGTCAAGACTTCTCAGTAATCTGAATAGGAACTAAATGGAGGGTACATGAAGGAAATTGTCCATGTCATATAATGGAAAAGCAAAGACTAAATGAGAAAACAATAAAAAAAGCCAAAGGGTGAAAACAAATTTTCCTGGGATTTTTTTCCCCAGGAGTACTTCTGTCTGTTTTACTACAAGTATTTCTTAAGGGTATTAGGTGTCTATTCATAGTTACTAAATAAAATAGCATTTTTGTTTTAATTCATTTCTTCTTTAACAAATGCTAACTCCCATCTCTGCTTCTTTAAATCCACAAAATCTCCACATTCAAGCCTAAGAAGTATTGTAAAGGCTGTAAATCTTGTTTTAATGGAATGTACATTTAGCTATGAGGAGATAATTGACGTTATGGAGGGCCTAGATGCTGAATTATATAGGTTATCTAATACAAAGGGGACTCATTACCGAAGCACTACAAACAAGTAGTAATATATGTATATTGTTCAGAGTGGCGTTATAGCAAAAGTGTTCAGGTCTGCAGGGATTTATAAAACACAAGAAAACAGCAGACATGCACTTGTAAATTTGTCTCATTTGTCTCTGAAGTTAAAGGTTATTCCCTTGATCTGAATTTGTAATAAAAACATGCTAGACTAAGGTTTGTAGAGAATGTTTGAATATGTAAATTGTGTATAATGATAGGCAATTATAGGGTAAAAACTGGACCTTATGAATGTTAGAGAATTGCATGGAGCATCAAAGTATTTTCCTTCAGATGAAATATTTATCTTTTATGCATGTTATAAGCACTTTTTCAAAGGTATTCAGCAACCTATTTGAGCAGAGAGTTGACAAAAATCAAACCATTACAGCCAGCTAAGACTGTGGGCTTATGCACAGGAGAAGCCACAGCTTTTTACAGAATATACATAATAAATCTCTTGAACTAATGGTTCTGGAGATGGATCCTCAAGGACAAGTTTCACTGATTTTCACTCCCTTAGATGAAAGCTGGTCAGATGTTCCTGGATTTTTTTAAAAAAGATATGGGCGTGGAAGTGTAGGGAGGGAGACTGCAGAGAATAACT
This sequence comes from Onychostruthus taczanowskii, assembly GCF_017590055.1. Classification (NCBI taxonomy): domain Eukaryota; kingdom Metazoa; phylum Chordata; class Aves; order Passeriformes; family Passeridae; genus Onychostruthus; species Onychostruthus taczanowskii. The sequence goes on from NW_024496525.1 coordinate 28,470,043, forward strand.
AGGTAAGAATGTGAATTGGATTGATTCAATAAAGCTCCATTTTCCCTCCAGTTCTTTGGCTGCTGTTTTCAGGGAATAATAATAATAATAATAATAATTTAAAAATAAAAAAAAAAAAAGGACGCTCCATCAAGATAGAAAGGAGTAAAGCCAGGAAATGATACTATAGTTTATGCTACTGAAGATAAGGTTTTCTCCTTCTCTGAGCACGACAGTCTGTTCAGGTTAACCAACTGCAGTGTTAGAATAACTCCAGCCGACTTGTCACAGAGTACAAAAGTCATCAGCAACTGAATGTTCTTTTCTGCACCGCAATTAAGACGAATCAATACGACGTGCCACAAATGGTATTTTACTCTCAATAAGAACTCGGGCTGAGTTTATTCAGAATATTTTAGCGCTTCCCCAGGGGATTTTGGTCCGACGCAGATGGCAAATAAAGTACTCAGCCTAGGGCTAGAGCACATTATGCTAATTCTAATGTCAGATGTACTTTAATATACAGCTCTATTTAATCACCCCATTATTTCACATTTCCATATGAAAAACCTGCGGCACTTCTGCAGAGCTTTCACTCTGCGACAATGCCAGCTTCCTTCAACTAGCTCACTGTGAAAGAGAAAAGAAGACTGGTCATTCTCGCCAGTCAAAATGTTACAGTTTCAAAGTTTCAGTATTCCTGAATTTAAAGTGGGTCTTCCAGTGCAATTAGCAAATCGCTCGGCTAGAATGCTGATATGTTCAAAATGCTAAGGAGGTGTGACTGAAAAAAGAAATAAAAATAACAGCCCTCCCTCTCCAGCTCATCTGCTCACGCATGCAGACATAGGCAGGCACGTACCTCAAACCCGCTTGCAGAACAGTAATAATAAAAATAATGAAAATATTTGCAAAGTGCAATTCAACCAATATTCTCAACACTTGTCACTAAAACGTTGCTATTCCCGGCTGTGTGGCTTCCGTTACTTAGAAGAACAGACATGGCTGGCACAGCTGCCAACCTACAGATGTCTCTGAATAAAACCTTCCTTGTGTATCAATAATTTTTGCCTGCAACAAACTACACCTCTAATTAGGTTTTAGAAGCCACACACCTTCAATACAGGCCACTACCCAAATTATCTGCAAATTTACTTTGATGCCCCTTGTCTGGTGACCACAGAATTTGAACCTTGAATGTAAAATGATTTAAAACTGGATTTACATTGAAAGGAATGAAGGAAAGGACTTTGCTGTGGAGCAGTTTTTCAAGCCATGTAGGCTCTCAATGTGCAGACAGGGAAAGCAGAAGCAGTCCTTGGAGCACCTCTTCAGCATCCAATCTTTCCCTTCTAAATAATTCTCTGAAGGATCCTTAATTCAGCATGTATGTACAACCACCAGTGAAATGAGTTACATGGTCTCAATAAAATCTTCCCTCTGTTTGGCATAACTGGGGCTGCATGACAAACAGTGCTGCTCCTCAGTGAGAGCCAGGTCAGACCTAGATTATACTGAGCTGTTATTAGAGGAATGTACGAAGCTTAAGTCCATAATTTTTTAATAATTTTATTAAGTCTAAAACATATTTCACTGAAAAAAAAATGTATTTAGAAAAAGACATTTTTTTTTCTCCTCCAACCACCCAATCTGCATCCCTTAAAAATTGTTCAACAATGCATGCAGCAGCCAGCACCTGGGGCCAGATCTCACCTGGTTTCACTGCTATGCATCAACATTTAAAGACACAGAACTGCACTCTGTGCCTAGACACGACATATGCCACGACTTCCCTGTCCTAATTTGAACACAGAGGATGATATCCTTCACAGTTAAGGCAGAAATAATTACATCTTCAACTTTTTTATATGCATACACATGTATAAATGTGTGTGTGCACGTATGCATATACGTATGTTTATATATGTATAAATATATTTGGTCTCTATTAGACTGGCTATGCACAAAGCATTATGCACAAAGGAGAAGGGTGGCTCTGGACAGAGCAGAGGTCCATCCTTCTTTAGCTTCTTAAACTAGGCCTTCAAACCCATGATCTTACCATGGGAGAAGTATATGCAACAGTTTCACCTCACTGGCAGTTTTGTCTGAACGGTACAGACAGCCCAAGTTAATGTAGTAAATTAGGGTGACTTTAAGATTTTTTTTTAAAGTGACATCTGTCACTCTGAGAATGAGTAGTTAAATTAAAAAAAAAAAAAAGAAAAAAGAAAAAAGAACATGATTAAATGAATGTTTAATATCCCAATGCAAAGCCCACCAAAGTCAATATGAATCTTTCCACTGGCTTCAATGGGCTCTGGAAGCAAGTCTTCTTCCACAGTGGGATTTTTAGTCTCAAGACACTGTCTTCAGCATAGGGATAAATCTGGTTGTAGTGCTGTAGTTAAAAGAAGATAACTGATTTCACAGCAGGTACAAGCCTAAAGAACTCAGCTGTAAATATTTTAGAGGAATAAATGGAGACACAGATAGCAAAGTATCTTATGTATCTTTAGTTAAAAGGAAAACCAGTTGAAATATAAGAAATACATAAACTGAAATGAATCCTTGACAATTCTGTCACTTTTTCTTCTGCTGATATTATGTTGATGTTTGGAAATAAAAAAGGGACAACAGCAGTTCGCCCTAGGTCTATCCTATTTCTTTAGCTCACTTTAGATAAACTGCATTCTTAAACTCCATTTTTAAGAATTCTTTTGTTGCAACTAGAAAACAATTTCTAATAACACATTTTTTCTGAAAAATACACAAATTTGTGGAATTCCATTCAATTTCCATCATTATGGAAATTTTTGAATGCCAGAGTGTTTGCAGACACATTTACACCAAAGGGTTCCTACAGGACTCAGAAGTACTGCTAAGGAAAATCCAGCCCGAGTGAACAAAGAAGTAAAATGAACAGAAGCTTTAAAAGCCTAAATGGGGAGGGTACAAGGCGGGGGGACAAGGAAGGAGAAAGGTATAAAATACTCTGATGAAAAATAAAACCCATTAATTACAGAGGTAGGGATCTTGAGGGTTGCTCTAGATAAAGCAGTTAAATTGCAACCTATGACTATGAAGCTGCAAAAGATTTATCTCCAATCATGCTTATGGAAGTGCAAAGATAAAAATACAACTTTTGCTCCTTAAATAGGTGATGTTTTATGTTCCTGTAACACTGCAGAAAAATAATGTCAATCTTGGCTAGAAAGAACATCCTAAAAACTTCCTATTTTATTTCTATAAATCTAATCCAGATTGGTCACCTAAGAGAAGCATAATTAAACAATGCTAAGCATCCCAACCCCTTGGAGAATGTGCTGCTTAAAAATATTTTTAGAACAATCACTGTAGTAATTCTTCTTAGTTGTAGAAACACTCCAAATCAGAAAGTCAATTTTTCCTCTATTTGCAGAAGTGTGCTGGTTTTCACTGGAAAGGCGCCTGTGTTTTGTTTGGCTGCTGTTCATATACTGCCTTGGCAGGATTTCCTTGGATTGCTTACAGTGAACATTGCTCTTGCATACAGTAGCACTCCCATTTTAACCGTCCCAGCCACACGTTTTCTAATAACACACGGAGAACTGCAAAATCCCTATAAGCACAGCTCTTTAAAGCAGCAACAGAAGGGGGTGGGGGCGGAGGACCGGAGAGGGGGAGGCTCTGCCCGTTCAAAATCCAGCGCTGCAAACAGAGGATAGTCCTTTTAAAAACAACCAATGTGAATTGTGTTTAAGGAGCAGCTTTCCAGGGAAAGAAAAATCATCTCCGAGAAGATTCAGCTGATTCACCGAATCTGATCTGCACAGGCTGGGCTCTGAGCATCACTGAATTGGGTCCTAAGTACTGTTTAAGTGCTTTCTTTTTTTTCTTTTTTTAAATTTTTCCTGCCCTTCTGAGGGGTGTCCAGATAGCTTAATAATTCATAAATTCAATAATTCATAAATTCAAACCTTGCATGTTTGAGACCCTGAACCTGAGCCTTATTCCTCGTGTGCCCCAATTTTTTGCCTCATCGTGGAGAAGCTGGGGTGCATGGAGAACACAGGGCTCCACTGTGAAAACCAAACGGGCAGGAGAGATGAAAAAGGAGGGCATCTATCTCATTGCAATAGCACCAGGAAACAAATGCAGCATTTCTACCTACGGCTGAGCACGAGAAAAAGCCAATAACAAAACCGTTATTCAGCTCCGTGCCCTTTACAAATAGGACTGACTTGTTAGTGGACAGCTGCAGCTCAGCCCCCCTCCACACCATTCCAACTTGCTGCCTTTGCCACCCTGCTTTTGGAGATCAACAGCAATTTGCATCTCCATGCATCTCATTTCTCGTTAAGTAAGTTGATTAATTTGGGCGAGGGAAGTTGTCATTCAAAAAAACCAGAAATTTCCACTTGCATAATTTCTGCCTTTCAAAAGTGGCTGACCTCCTCCCCACTGATCCAGCCCCCGGTTCACACCTCTCTTTCTCCGGGTCCCTTTCTCCCCCGTTCCCGCTCCCTCCCTCCCTCTCTCCCTTTCTCCCTGTTGTTTACAAAGGTTTCATTATGTTTTCAACTAATCAGAAAGGCCTACTAATACACAATTAACATGTGACTATAAAAAAATAGCTTCCAGAAGAAGGAAAAGTAATTAAGTAGAGAATGCTTTTCAGTAAGTGCTTGCTTTAACCCATTGTCAGAGAACAGAGTGTAGGTTAGTCCACAATGGATGGAACAGATGCCAAGGGCGAAATGTTAAAAGCAAATAAAAAAGGGCATTATTTTCTTTGGGAATAATAACTATCAACGCCACAAAAACGTACATCACATTGCAGTTGTTTATATCTGACCTCCTCCTCTTTCCTACACTTTTCTGAAGTGCCTTTTCTGCCTATTTCATTAAAATAAATGCAAAATTAAAGATATTAATTGCATCCTTGCTTCCAAAGTGACAGGAAACCAAATGTCCTGGTTTCATTTGGGATAGAGATATTTTTCTTCCTAGTAGCCAGTACAGAGTTGTGTTTTGGATTTAGAATGAGAATAATGTGGATAACACATTGATGTTTTAGTTGTTACTTACCCGAAGGACTTTTCTTCTTCTCGTGCTGCCCTGCCAGCGAGTGGGCTGGGTGTGCACAAAAAGCTGGAAGAGGGAACAGCCAGGACAGCTGACCCCAGCTGACCAAAGGGATATTCCATGCCATATGCCCTCATGTTCAGTATATAAATTATCGGGAAAGCTGCCTGGAGGCTGCTGCTTGTCTATAGTCTGGGCATCATTCTCTTCACAGTAAGCAGTGGGTTTATATTCGCATCACTTGTTTTTCTTCAGTTTTACTCCTCTCTGTTTTTGTTATTTGCCTTTTGATTACAATTTTTCATTATTCTTTTATTTAATTTCAATTACAAAACTGTTCTTATCTCAACCCACAAGTTTTCTTAATTTTACCCTCTCGATTCCCTCTCCCATCCCAGTGGAAAGGAGTGAGCAAGAGGCTGTGTGGTGCTTAGCTGCCAACTGGGATTAAGCTCAGCGACACTGAGTAATCACCATCACTATCAAAATAGCACAACACTGTAGTTTATTAAAAAGATTTTACTTCAAAATATTTTAGACCTGAATGTACACATCAACTGAGTACCCAGAAAAATCAGTAGGAATTATGCCCAAGTAATGACAAGGGGTGTTGAACCCTTCTCAAGATGTGCTGTGTTATTACAACACAGGAACTGCAAGAAACAGTTTTAAAGGACGCAGTGTTTGCAACACTTCAGTTATTAACTTTAGATCTGTCTGTTGACACTGTCCTCAGGCTGAGAGCTGCCACACAGGTTGGAAGCCTGAGGACACTAGCATATATATATGTGTGTATATTGGGGAGGGGGCTTAAATGAAAGTGTTATCTAAATAGATTCAGCTTTTTTCTTTAACTTTTTTTTTTTAATTGAGAGATTGTCAAAATATGTCCAAATGTTCCCTGTGTTCTTTATGCATTCAGTCAACCTCCAGAGTAAAAATGGAAAAATATGTATTCCTCTATATGTCTGTCCTTGGAGTGGAGTGTTTGGGATATTTTTTATCTCTGTTCCCCTCCCTTATATGAGTTCTAAACCAAACAAGGCACTTAGTTGTGTAATTTCAAAACCAAATTCTGCAAGGAGCTCAGTATTTTCAGCAAGATATTAAACACCATTTTGGTCGCACTGAAATCAAGTGGGAGCTGAGAGGTGTTGGGAGGAATAGGTCTTCCAAAGTCACAAAGGACTACACGTAATAACAGCTCCTTTTCCTTATATTCCTCCCCCCCCACCCCATGAATTTATATTCCAAGCTATGTATCACATACAGAGTATTTTTTACTATCCAAAATCCCATTAGTTTCATTGGCACTTTAGGTAATAAGATTTGCATGGTAAAAATTCCATTTCTATTAGATTGGGTCCATAGGACTCACCAGCCTGATATGATTGTCAGAGGAAAGGGAGGATGTGTGGGTTTGTTACAATATGAGGATTTGTCCACACAGAATTTGGCACCAGTTTAATCAAAAGGACTCAGTTTAACCAGTGCAAACCCCAGTGTAGCCGCTATTTCTGTCAGCTTAAAACTGGCTGTATCAGGAAATTTCTCACTGTACATTTATATAGGTATGCTAAAACAGGTCAGCTAAACTGGAATGGCAATCAATTTAAATAATCTATACCCTGAAGTATTCTGGATTATCTGCCTGGAAGATCCCTTTAGCTAAACTAGTGGAAGGAGGTGTTCAGGCCAGACTCAAATGATGTTTTGCATAGGAGAGAAAGATGATGGCCTCCTGGGCTGATCTCAAGGTCTCTTTCTGGACAGAGTGAAATCAGTGAGAAACTATCAGCCAGAGGCTGCTGCTTTTGTTCATGTAAGAACCTAAACCCTCTGGGTCATGCCCGCAGTCAGGAACCCATTTTTAATCATGGCCACCAGCTGAAGCTTAGGGGAAACGCTTGTGAACCAAGGTAGAAAAAAGTTCACAACTAGACCCTGTCCAGACCTCCTGGCAATCAATGATTTAGAGTACGATTGATCAATCGTACTCCAGCCTGTTCATTATTTTTAGCTCATAGGGGAACCTGCAGCAATGAGTTACACATCTCTATTTGTTGTGAACAAAAAAACTACATCAGTTTTTGGTCTGCTGCCTGATTCATGGGGCATTAAACAGGGACACTTGCACTGTCAAGTGCAACCTGAGCGGGTTACAGCAGCAGACCATCACAAGATACTCTCTAGAGATACAGAGAGAAAAACCACGCTGTCTGATTTTACACAATCCTTACTTTATTTCTTACTGATCCCACAGGAGACTGATTTTTAACTAACAGCAAATGGAAAATTTCAGGAATGGGCATAAGTTAGACATGGTAGCTCTTTTCCAGACCATCCCCCCCTTAGTTGGTTTGCTCTTGATTTCTGATTGACTAAAGAGTTTCTTGTCCATTCCTAGCTTTGTTGAGGGTTAAACAAAGGAGACATATTCACCAAATGCTAAGACATGGTTTTGTAAGTTCTTTGCTGAAATTTGGCAGTTTTCCACCTTTGAAGAACACTCTACGACCTGAAAATGAGTCATGGTCTGGATTTTTTTTTCTAATACTCATTTCACACATAGTTCTGCTACCTATTATTCATGGCTATAGCTCTCATTCTGAAAATACACCTATGTGTAGCATCAGGTTGATACTGAAGTGTCTTTGGCTTCCCAGACTTTGAAACCTCACTCCAGACCTTCTGAAAATGGGGTCTGGAAGGGCTGTCACACTACTGAATCATCACCAATGTTCCTTGACACTTCAATCATAATTCCTCTACCTGCTCTTTATTTAACTTGCTCATATATTTTTAGGTTTTTTCATCTTTCCTTTTGAAAAAATCCTGTCAACATTTTAATCATTTTTGTTGTTCTTCTCTGAGTTACCTCCAATTTAACAACACTCTCCAATTAGCAAGGTGCACAAAATCATAGGCCATCTTGGGTCTTTGTTCTGCAGAAAAAATAGTTCCCCATTTAGTCTTGTTGTGGATCACATTCTGACTTCAAGAATACCTTTGGATGGTGAAACTAAGGACTGAATTTGGCCCATGTACTTAACTGAGAAGTAAGATTAATTTCCACAGTTCTGTGTCAAGGTTCCTGGATGAAGAGCCTTCCCTCCTCTACCCCTGAGACCAGAAGACAGAGCTGGGTGACAGAAGGGTTGGTTGACAGCATTCAGTCTGGACTGTTTTGCCTTTATCACTCAGGCAGATGTTTAACCCTACACAGAAGATATTTTCTAACCAAAACATCACGGCACACCAGATTTACCGAAAATGCAGTTGAGGGATATGGGATGCAAAGCAGAAAGAAGGGCCCTGGATATGCACAAAACAGAGAGCAATCAGGCTGACTTATAACCAGAATTTGGTTGGAGACTCCAGATAATCATACAGGAGAGTCTGACAGGGGACAGATAGTGAGGCTAGCAAGGAATTGTTTGAGGATCCCACTTAGGTATAAGAAGAAGTAATGAGATTTAATTGGGCTACTGACAGTACAGGCTGATTATCAGGAAAACATTTCCTAACTCTGAGGCCAGCAAACCCTTGCAAGGAGCCCCAAAACACTGACATCTCAGACGAGGAGGAGCACTTCAGAGTACACAATGATAATGTCCCATTGCCAAAGTCAGGCAGCATTATGAAACAAGCATTTTCTGCTTTCTAAATTTACAGTTGTGATTCACAAAAATGAATTGGGTTGATCCAAGCACCTCATTTAGAAACACTGGACTCAGCATGAGTTGCACACACCCCCTCCAACCTCAACAGAGGCTGTGCCGTATGGGAGCCTCAGTGTGCTCTAGAAATGAGTGTTATCAATATCAGTCACTGAGAGATCAGGTCAAAACTGTTAATATCTCATCAGTCACGCGAAATTCATCTCCTTTCCAACACACACCTACAGATTTATTATTAGGGTACTTCAACTCTTTTGTATTTTTAAATCAAGCTGATTCACATACTGTAACATTCATTACATAATTAAAAATATATGATGGTAAAAGGTTTTCTCCCAACTCATTAGGAAAAACATACTATATATATTTATAAATTGCATATTATCATCTTTTTAGGCCTAATGATGTGTGCTGTCTCAGGCAAGATGACCTGTAACTCAGGCTAATTGATGTCATTTCATAGCTACAAGCACGAGGTATTTTTATCTAAGCTTGGTCAATTGGCTCTATCCATTAAACATGTACTTCGGGTTTTGCTAGGAAGGGGGATGGAAAGGAAGCAAGATTGAACATTTGAGTCAATATTTATCCCTTTGTCAAGATGGATGAGGAATGGATAAATCTGGTGTATATGCTTTGTCTACTGAACCTGGTAACATGGACTCTGCTCAGCAGATCTATCTAAGTCAACAAATACTCTCCCAATTAACTAACAGGGAATTCTAGGTATGAGGCAAATAAAGTCCTGACTGCTACAGTGAATAACATGAACTTTCATGAAGACAAAATCAACTCCCCCAAGAGGTGAGATAAACACTCAAGGTAATTGAAGTGTTGGGAGAAGCAATAAAATAATTTTTGGGGTGTCAATCCAAGGATATCAGTTTCTAAAGCCACTTTCTTCACCTAAGATCCCCTACAAATAGTAGCCTTCAATTCTTTGAAGCCTCAATGCACACACAGTTGTTCTCAACTGTATTTATATGTTTTAAAAAAAAGAAATTGGAGTAATGCAAAACCTTTGCCTTACTGAAGACTAAAATGGAACAGAGGCATGAAACCACCCCTAATTCTCTAACGCTCAAAGCATGGAAAAGGACTTGTATCTTTTTACTCCTCAAATCAAAGAGGACCTCAATCAAAATGGTCACTCCTGCTTCAGCCGAGGCTCTGACCTTCTTCAGAGACAGGGAGCACTTTGTCACATCCCCTGCACAGAGTGGGGCTCTCTGAAAAGACAAAACAGCAACTGGTGGAGGCTGGAGCAATATTCCACACAGCTCTGCACTGCCAGCTCTCCCTCTCCTGGGTACATCAGTGTGTTTGTGCTTGGCTTTGGCAGACTGAGCTCCTCTGCACACCTCAGCTCTGTGCTGAGCAAAGGCCATGACCATGGCATGCACGGTTCCAGCAGGACAGGGCAGGGCTGGGAAGCAGCATGAGGACAGCACAGGGTAACTGCCACGGAGGTACTGCCTGTGAAAAAGCCACCAGGCGCTGATGAGGGAAGGCAAATGGTGGCAAAGGTGACAGCAGAATGCTGCCCAAAGATAAACACTGGCGCTCCATTGAAGATAGAGGGAACAAGAGATCTGCATTTTTTTCCTTCAAGTCTCACTCTGTGAAACACACAGTCCATTCATATCTTCCTATTAATTTTCTATCCCTCATTTGTCAACTTCCCCTTTGTTTTACCTCCTATTATCAAGCTCTCTTATGCGAGCTTCTGTTTAATTTTTCTACCACTGGACTACCAGTGAGAAACTAAGCAGACCAAATTTTTGCTCTATTGTAAAACTACCAGAGCCTTTTACCAGAGATAAATGTAGCCCTGCAGACACAATAGGATGCAACAGCATGGTATATGAAAAGATCTGATTTTCATTACTAGAAGGATAGACAGTGCAGATATGTGGTGATTATTATATAATCCACACTTCTATAATGGACAAACAGGAGTCAAACTTGTGTACTTCAGTAATAAAAGGTTTACAAATGGACCTCTTTTATTCATGTAAATAGTCTTCCCCATTTTATTAAGATCCATCTACTGTATGATGCACTGAGCTAACAGGCAATCTTCAGTTGCCACCTCGCGTGTCTGCATTGCATAGTACAATTCCTCCTAGTTAAATATCTCAGGAGAAGCAGGAAAACAATTAAAACTATAAGGTAATAAATGATGAAGAAGCCCATGAACAGCATGCTGGCCCTCTTCCCAGTCTTCATTCATGCATCAAAAAATCCCATAGCTCTGAGTCTTTGAGAGGGCAGCTGGGCAGTAGGGATGTCCACAGTAATATAAATGAGAATTAGATATGATCAAATGTGCTCATTGCATTTTCAACAGCACATGTAATATTCTCCCCCCTTCCCTCCAGTTCCCCCACCTCTCACCCTGCTACCAGAATAGATGACTAATGATCCTGTAACCAAGCAACAGGGCAATTGAAGAGTTTCAAAGTTCCAGTACATGATAATTTAGCTATGATCATTTGGGTGATCGGGTTCTGACTGGAGAACCCATCCCTGATTTAAATACCTCTGCTCTCTCCAAATAGTTTTACCCTGGCAAGGGTTTGCAAGGATTGGCGGAGGTAGAATTTTGTCCTCAGATCTTGGCAGCTCAGTTCACTACTTCTGCTGCTCCCTGACACATGCAAGAGGATGATGACCACAGAGGAAATGAAGATGCATCTACTTGACAGTCACCTGCATCGCAGCAATGGAGGCAGCCCAGTTAATTCAGCCATTGTGATACTCCATCTCTGATACCCCAGTGAGATTTCATCCCCAGTGAGCAGTGCTCATCAGTAGGTACACTTAGCACAGTTTAATCCACCACTGTTATTGTTTTGGGGTTTTTTTGCATAATACAAGAACATTATTTGTAAGAATTAAGTCACTGAAAACATTTTAAAATACCTAAATCTTTTTCATGGGTCTATTCTAACTGCAGTAGTCCTTTCCACTGGGGAATGTATTGTGAGATAATTGATTTTGATGCCACCACGTGTGCCCTTGCTTTAGACTCAGGACACATAACTCACGTGGGTCAATTATCTCATAGTACAATCCCCAGTGGCAAAGTCTATGGCTTGAAAAGATCCTATGCTAGAAAAAGTATACCATTATCACCGGCTGGCATTTGTTTCAAAAGAAAAATGTATTGGTAAAATTGTTTGTTGCTGGCCCACATATACATGCAGATAGATGTGTGTGTATTAAATACATATTGAATATAATAGGAATATGTGGAATGTATATCTATTTGCACACATATGTCTGTAACTCTCACCACTACAGCATCTTTGATGTTGATGTAGAAAAATACAATAAGGATTTTTAACTCTTGCCTTGCAAAGAGATTGTCTCTAGTAAGGACATTCAGGTCTAGTCATTTGAGTAAACAAGGCAAATACCCTTAAAAGAAATGCAGCCCAAATTCTGCTAATTGTTTTTAAACTCTGAGCTTTATTAAGCCTTCTCAAATCCTGGACTATCCTGATAATACTGAGTTAGCATTCACATATCATCCTTAATTGCCAACTAGCCGCCACAGTTGAAAACTACTAGTAATAAAACTTAACTCTATTACATTGACCTAAGATTAAGTTTTCTGGCTGATCACTGAATGGGGGTGGTCAGACATGCGTCTGTACATCTCCATTTAGCCACAGAGGCCCAAAAGAATGAGGCAGTACTCTAAAGAAAACTAGTCATAGGTAACTAAACCCCCCACAAAAGACTTGGCAAACCACCCTAAGATCACACTGCCAAATTCCAAGGGAGTGAGTGCTTTCCAATCCTCAGTAAGTAGAGAAGCTAGATTCTCTGGTGACATAGAGCTTAAATCAGTATCAGGTAGAGAAAATTGTTGCTAACTGTGGTATCTTCACCAGTTTGGGATTCTAGACTAAGCAGTAACAGGTAGCTTGCAGATAAGGGGATATGGCAGGAAAATCAGTCCGCTGGAAAACATCACATTCCTTTTCTTCAGCCCAGGTGCTTGGTGCCTCTCCATAAGCAAGCACATTCGGGTTCCAACCTCAGGTCTTAAGTTACATTCAATTTCTGACCCCAGGTGAATATTGAAAGTATTCACATCTTACTACTTACAACTCCCACTATTTTTTACTACCTTAAACCCACACAATACAGCCTCAACCATTTGAATACCAAACCTCAAGTCAATGTCAGACCCAGTGAGAGATTTGCCAGAGGGACTGAGAACTGCCTTAAAGTGAAGACAGCAGAAGAAATTAGGAAAACTATCTTGGGAATGTGCATCACAGGAACACTTTAAATCTAAATGAGACCTATCTTTCTTTCCAAAGTCAGGCTGAAAAACAGTTTCAAGTAAAAAAACATACACTTTAGGAAATTAAGAAGTTAGTGCAGATGGAGTTTTTAATCACTCCTTCTTAATGTAGGTTTATTGGCCACTGTTAAGTAGAGAAAAGAATGCTTAGCAGAACTCATCTTCAGCACGAAGAGCTTCAAACCTGGAACTTTTAACAACCTCTTCAAGGCAAATAATTACAATAAATAAATTCACCCTCTTTGTCCATGTTAGAATTACTGTGGCTGTGAATAGTGTAAATAAGGTGCAGGGTTTTGGGTAGTAACCCTGCTCACCACACTGGTCTCTCTGAACTTACATCTCACTGTATTGGGCAGTTTTACAAAACCAGAGAGGTCTAGTTTTACAATTTACAAAACTAGAGATTTTTTTTTTAATTATTTAAAAAAATAAATAAAAACACAAAACCAAATTAAAACTCTCTCCAGGTCTTATGAACTATGGGAGTGAAGGAGGTCAGGCCCCTATAGAGGATGACATTTAATAAAACCAGTAAGAAAACAAGAGGAGTAAAAACAACACTACATGAGAATGTTCAAGAGCAGAGAAGAGACTGCCAACCACAGCACAACTGCCAAGGCATTGCCCATTCTCTCCCTTGCTGAGCCACTAACTCCAAACAATTTGCTGCAGCAAAGAACAGATTTAATGAAACAACACAGTCAGCAGGGCTGCGGTGGCAGGAGGCACAGGTGCCTGTGTGACATGGCACACAGGCACCTGTGCCAGGCAGCACCAGGGCTCCTCCCCACCAAAATACCCGTCCTAGAGTAGCCATGCAAGTGACAGACCCACCCACTCCTGCTCTTCCTCCAGCCTTTGTTCTCTGAGGCAAACCCTGGGAAGGGATCTTGGTGCTCCAGAGCTAGTCTGGTGTTGGAAATGCTGGAGTGGGCTAAAGCAGAAGAGGAATGGAGGATGCTCTGTTGCTCACAGAGTGGTGTTGGGAGGTGCTTCACTCCTGTCTTACAAAATCCAGTTGGAAGCCTCCAAGAAGCTGACTATGCTCCCCAAAACAGGTTGCTGGTGGTCAGAAAGAACACTTCCTAAAAGGGCTCCTTGGCAGCTGCCAGGGTAAAAATAAAATACAAAACCAAAAAGAACTCAATCCCAGAGAGCCCAGCACAAATCATTGGGAAGTTTCAATACCTCAGTTTTTGATGCAAAATGTGCCCTCCTAAATGTTAACAGGGGTGCCCAGCATGTCCTATGTTTACTAATATGATTTCTGCTTGATTTACAAACCTCTCAGTCTTCCTGAGCATGTTCTGCAGTCATGCACGCTGCACTTGGAATGCTGCAGGACCATCAATTCAGTCTGATTCAAATCCTCACTCTGGAGTGATGCTTTGCACCGGGCTATTGTCCACAAACCATTATTTGTCGAAAAACAAACAAAAGGAGAACATTGGAGATACTTTTACATGATACTTTTCTGATTCCTGAAAATGTGAGATAATGAAAAAAAATGTTCATTACAGAATTATTCACTTTTCTTCATGATTCACGTCCCAGTAATTACCGTGACCAGCCTAATAAAAACTGCTACAAAACGAAGGTCAACTAGCAGTTAGAAGTGTTCATTTTCATTTCAATGTATTCATCTCTGGCTCCTAATGGCCTCATTTTCTCCTATGCTCTTTAATAAATACCACTGAATTACAGGTTAAATAGCTAAATTAAATTATTGCAATTACAGCGTGCGGAGCACTGAAACTGGTTTACCTTTCCCAGTTCAATTAGAGGGGAAGTTTCAACAGCCTGAGACTCCTGATTGCTGTCAATATTCTGAATCACTAGGAATCCTCACTAAAGGCCAGGTTATTTGGTTACAGACTGGGTAATTTCCACACCCCTCTTCCCTCCGGTATAAAGAGGAACAACTTGAGTGCTCTCAGCTAAAACAAAATGAGGCAATCAAAGTATTTTGGGGAAAGTAACCGCAATGCATAATTGATTCTTTTTGACTGAAGAGAAGGAAGTCTTGAAGTGTCTCAGGCTGAAGGAGAGTATATGAAATGACAATCTCCTTCCTCTAAAGTAGAGGCAAGTACATTTTAATAAATATGAATGCTTAACCTGCCATCGGCCCACAATTATTTTACATGTACAAATTAAAGATGTTCTTCATTATTTAAATATATTCCAGCATTTGTTGATGTTGCCCCTTCTACGGGCTTAATTATTTAACATCTCTTTATAAGAATGAATATCTTAATAATAAGGACTGTTGGAATATAAATTTTAAAAATATAAAAAGGTTTCTTTCCAAAAGATCCCAGAGCATGCAGCGATATTTGTTGTGGAAGAGCTCCCCCTTACTTCTTCACTCTCATCTTTGCAAAAGGAACCAAAAAAAGCTATCAAGAATGGGGGATTCATTGCTGCAACGATAACAGGACATGAAACACAGGCACTCTCAAACACAGTTAGAATGAGAGACTGAAATATTTTGACTGCTCAGTGCTATTGCTATTTCTAGCATCAAGGGAGAGGGGATCTCTTTGTCTTTCACCAAAATCCACATGTTCAAAGCCACATGTTCTGTACTGCTCTTAAACAGGGAAATTATACTGTCACTGTGAGAAAAGTGAGCTGGACCATCCAGGTAAAACACTCTACAGCCTTGGATTATTTCTTCTTAGGATACCTACAGGAAGTAGCAAGAAAGGGAATTACTTTGTGCCAAGTTGAGGAGCCACATTAAAACATTTCTACAGCCAAAGTGAAAATATATAAACTCATTAAGGTAATTGGAAGTATACACAAAATCCTGTTATTTTATTATCTCATCTTTGAGATGTCTTGCCATTACAAGAATTTAATTCCCAGTAATCAACTGGATGTAAGCAAGAACAGAAAACAGCCAAAACACTGAAATGAAGTTGGAAATTATTATGAATGTTAAAGAAGGGGACACTGACAGGGGCACAGCTGTGAATTAAAAATGCTACTGAGTCCTTGCATGTGCCACATAAAGGGTATGCAACATTAATGTGATTTTGCCTACTGGATTTTAGGCTGGGGTTTTCTCACATGTGGATCCTGCTTCAGTTAACCCTAATAAGCCACAGTATTACAATGGTGAGTATTGTCAGTAGCTTGAGCAGAAGTGTATCCTACTGTATTTTCTAAAAATATAACCCACATTCCTCATGAATTTGGGTAGAAAGACAGATTCCACATCTGAATTACCAAGAGAAGATCAAATCACCAGCAAGGTAACCTACAGCATGGGGCAGATCCTGAATGCACGTTATAGCAATGCAAGAGTTAATTAGTGGCAGCACCCAGGGCCCCTAAGGAAAGCACTGTACAGCTGAGTGACTCAGCAAAGAAAGACAGAAACACGAGTAGAGGGAAAGTATTACCAGGATCACTTCAAAGTCCTGAGTAAAGAGTACAAAAGGGCTCAATGCTCATATGAGTAGAGGAAGATGAAGAGGAGTTCTGAAGGTGTGAATTTCTCAGATTCATCCCTCTAAGCAATCTTGAAAGGTTTGCTTCTCCACCCACCCTTCCTCAACCTGAGAGCAGGGTTCAGTTCACACACAACCTTGTGAACTGGACCCTGCAGGGCTTGAACAGTTCTAGAAGAAACTGTAGCAATAGAAATGAAATGAGTGTTTTGTGATAGCTGACAAACTAGGTTACCTGTCTCCAACTGTGAAATGCATCCACCCTACAAGGTATGTTTCCACCACTTTCCATACAGATCCAAGAGGGCATCCATAATACCCCAGGGCTGAGTGACCCATGTCTGGACTTTCATATCCTATTTGTAATCTAGCTGGGATACTCGGGACAGGGAAGAGACAATTGGAAGGTTTTTTCTTATGTCTATCACATAAAAAAAAGGCTCTTTGATGATAACTGTACCAGCCAAGCAATTTAGTCAACATGTAAAGGCCACTTCTCACAGAGCACCACAGATCCAATCTTACAGATCTGACATGGTTAAAGTTAAAACAAGTTAGAAGACAATGAACTAGAGCTGCTCAGAACATTTTTACCAAAGATTCCTGACAGCTAATATGACCTGTGTTAGGAGCTGAGTTTCAGTGGAGTTTCTTCAGAAAGACTGAGCATGAGAGAGTTGCTAAGTGGTTCTGAGCCCCATGTTCAACTCCTCTTGTCAGACTACACATCATGTGAGAAAAAAATGCTGAAATATTATTGGTAATTACACAGAAGTCATCAGATATAAAATACTGTGTGTTTGACTAACAAACAGAGAAGAAAGCTTAATTTCTCAGAAATCTCCACATTTGGGTTTCATTCCCATAGAAAAAGTCCACAAGACCTTAATAATTTTGCAAAGTGAACATTTGCTCTTTTCAATTCTTAGGATGCAAATCCTTATGAAAAACCTACAGAAGTCACCATGAAGTTTCTGGTGCGTTTAACAGACCACAGTTTCATAAGTAGATCATGTGGGGGTTCTTTCAGAACTCTAGTGCTATTACATGAAAAAATGAAAGAGGATTAATTTTTTCTGGGCAATTTCAAGCTTTTAAATCACTGTGAAGTTCAGGTTTCCACAGCAAGAAGCCAAGGCAGGAATATTAATGAATTAGTATCAGATAGGAAACATAAAATATACATCTACAATTCCTTGAATTACAGAGACCAGTCAAAGCTCAGACAACTCGGAAACATGAGCCAACACCAATTTTTCTTATACTCTGTTTTCACTCAGCAAAGCATAGTTTGTACCCTGTAGGGTGAAACTTTCATTATACTCCCTAGGGAAGAAGCACCAGCTTGCTGAAGTCACTTGTTCGCTTCTGGCTAAATCACCACTCCCTTCTTCAAGGTGAGGAGAGAGGGCAATATCATCATAAAGCACTACTGAGATCTCAGCAACTTCAAGAGACTCCAAACCAGCCTCTCAGGGCTGGTGGTAAACTGCATCGCCTGAGGGAGGGTAGCAATAAAATCTAGAGACTTCTTCAGGGCTGACAACTGTATAACTGCAGTCACATGCAATTACAGAGCTGGAGCAGCCAGCAGGAAAGGGGGTTGACAGTGACCAAGAAAGTGGTAAGGCCTGGGAGAAAGCAGACCAAACATTAGTAATGCAAAGTCAGTGCCTACATTGCTAAATCCATGCGTTACACAAAGGACCTCCTTTGGCAGCCACTGCTCAGGATGACTAACGTTTGCTCATGCTGACTTCAACGAAAATTAAGTGCCTGAGAAACTGCTACCTAGGGTGAGGAAGGATGGTCTGCATGGTACCTGGCAGGCTGACAAGGCTCACCCTGCCTGCACTCCAGCCTGGCCAGGAACAAGCCAGCACCAATGCAGAGGACCTGCAGCTGTGGTTAGTACAACCCCAAAGCCGAGCTAACCAGCCCTGCAGAAACAGGGCTGGGGCTCCACATCCTCGCTCAGGCAGCTGTACAGCTTCCGCTGGAGCTTGGCTGGGCTCCAGTTGGCTTGAAGCATGGGCAGAGCAAGCTCATGTCTGCTTGCAAAACACTGAGCACACCTACCTTCACACAGATCTGACTTTCGCCCAGGAGGCTGAAGAAATGAAAGAAACTCACATAAAGCAGCCATTATGGATTCTTGGCTTCTTCAAAACCTGGAGAGTCACACTCTAGAGCCAACCCTGGTTTGCCTTCTTAGCAGGCTTCAGGTATTAAATACTTAATCTCTAATTGCATTTAAATCTTTCAGGGCCCCCCTTTTTTTTTTTTTAATTTATTTCACATGTTCTCAATTACAGTAAAAGTTAAAACCCATCATTTGATCCAAAAAGCTCCAGTATCTCCATGCCTAAGCCAGAATTGTAGATGTACGTCTGTCATCCATTTAAATTCTGACTACCTTGGGCCAAAATACTCTTACCTTCTGCAAGATTATTTGATGACTGCTGACCTGGATTATGGGCCTAATCCAAACCCAAAGCAAACCACTTTCAACAGTAAATTCATTTTATACCTTTTGTTCATGCAGCAACGTGACCAGACCAGATTTCTAGAGGCTGGGAACTTATTAACCAAGTTTGTGCCCAAGTTCTTTGTTTTTTTCCTGCCCGTAAAATGTTCATATGCACCTGTGAGGGCTGATTAGGAGAAACCACAAAGAACTATGCTACACAATCTCAGGCAAGTTGCAGCATTTTTAAGGATTATTGCTCCACTTCTAAACCACCAAAATTCTATACTGCAGAGAGCAGAGCAATCAAGAAGCACTACACTTTCTGACCCATACACAGCCTAAACCATTAGAAATATACATGTCAACATGATGACCACTATAAGTAACAAAGCTGGACACTTTACCCTGCTGCTTTCCAATCAAACCAGATTGCTACACCCTTTTCCAAAAATAATGACTAATGAAATGACTAAGAGGGATGGGTAACTGAAAAGAAGAGGCTGCAGGAATGACACAATACTGTGAAGTATTACTTCTGTCAGGGAACCTGGCACGGTTTGAGTGTTTTTTATCCTTTCTCTTTGGGAACACAATGCTAACCCAGCCTGGTCATTTTATTGCATAGGGGAGGGGAATTCCTCATTGCAGCAGGAACCTCAGGACCACAAAGAAAAAAGTAAAGTAATCCAGTGGAGAAACAAAATGTTGAAGCAAGCCTATGAATTAGAACTTAAAGTAGGATTCATAAAGGCGGCAAATGACAGCTGCATCAGAATCTTCTCTTGCTGTTTATGGTACAAAAGATGTGAGAGAAGTGAGACAAGAGCATGACAATTGCAAAAATGTATGAACTGTGCCAGACTTTCTCCTATTGCCCTTGCCAAAATGCCCTGTTTTCTCCTGAAATACAACTTAGCAGTCAGGGATCAAGCAACCTGACCAAATGCTTACTGAATCAATAGCAACCAATTCTCTGGGTAACTTCCACGGACTTCATCTATGTCCTGCCCTGAAAGACTTCACTTATTCCCTCACTATTTGATCATATTACTTCTTAGAGTGGATCTCCATGGGTTCAATTTCTCTGAACATACAAGTCTATTCACAATTATCCTGTTTGGGTTCTTGCACTGCTTGCTTTATCCACAAAACTGTTTGCCTGAGATCAAGCCTCACACATCCCCACTGCAGCCACAGTACACAGAGAGATGGTGTGGTGGGGGCAGCAGCAAGAAAACCATTTCCACCTTCTTCCTAGTTCAGCCCTTGAACTACAAAGCTAGCCCTGCTATAATGTCTTGGATTTCATTGTTTATTTTTTGCTCACTCTTCAAATTAGAAGTGCTCTGGGCTCCTTGGAATGAGAAGCTCCAGCTAAGTACTTGTTGCTGTTGTTGTTATCATTAAGATCATTTACAAGTAGAAGTGTCAAGGTAGATTCAGAACAAGTTCTTCTGAGCGCCATATATCTTCCAGGCATCCATCCATGCTGTTATATAGTATTAAGGTGTGAACAGGGAAAACCATGTACCCAGTCAGTGCTGGGTTTAAGTGGCCTGCCAATTCCAGCTAATCACCAAGTTATTTACTTCCAGTTTATTAGGCCGAAACTGCCACTAGCTGTTGGCAGCCTCTAATATACACATCTCACTTTCCTGGGGTCTCTTCAAGCACTGCTGTAATAAAAAAGCCATTTCTACCAGTTTCAGATGCAAGAATTAACACACAGAGCACCTCACAAGGCCAAGGCAAATTCTGATCTCAGTTACAAATGTGCAACCCCATTGATTTCCAGTGGCTTAATTTGCAATGGTCTTGAGCTGCTGTACCTGAGAGCATAATTTCATCCACTGTTTTCACAGAGAGGAGTAACAGCAGTACCTCTTATGTATTTGTGAGTATTTTAAACACAGTAGCAGTTGGATAAACATCAATCACCATCAATGGCCCTCAGAGTCATTTACATCACATCCAATAAAACCTTGGACAAGCAATTAATCAAAAATTAGCCTAAATTATTTGCATTCATTTTATATACTTCAGTAGCTTTTTATTATTTTAGTATTTGACCACCTCAGAAACTTCCATATCTTTATCCTTGTAATATTCTCATCCAAGAGTGAAGAGTTGGAATTCCTTACTGAAGTAGGATGCTTCCCATGGAGAAATTAAAGAACTTTTCCAAGATCACAGGGAAAATTTAACAAGGCTTGATTTAGATTTCCCCAGCCAAAGAGAATAGGACAGGAAATGCAAGAATCTTCTTCTCTTATCAGTACTTTTCACTGGATAACAATAAAAGCATACAGCAAATTCTCAAATTCTCTCATAATATTTTTCAACTTGGGTTTTCCTATTTTAACCAGATACAGGGTCCTTACATTGGGATTACTGGGGACCCCTAGACAAGAATGTTTTATTTTCTCCCACCTGTACAGAGAGCCTGCTGTTGGCCTCCTAGAACTGCTTTTTCCAAGGAACACTCCCTGTGCGGTGTTTTCCTTTGATTTTAGATGCATGATTAAACCTTACAGCCATGCCTGCAGTTGTGTAAGGCCATCAGAGTATTTGTCCATGCAGAGCAAACGAGAGATTCCTGATGCTAAGCCTGAGGTGTGCACTGAGCTATGAGCACCACGTGAAGTTCCCAACCCTATTACACCTTCCCACTGCCAAGATGAGGGAGTTCCACAATTTGCCCAGGGCCAGGCACACCTTCATTCAGAGGAAAACCTGCTAAGAAGCAGCCACAGAAAACCAATACTTACTCATAGCACATGTGTACTTGCTCAAGTGACCACTTCCAGGAACAATAAAACACTGCAGACAAGCCCTGTCCTGCAAAAATTGCACACTCACAGCTCATTCTGCAGGCTGAGTGCATTGCAATGAGGAAAGCCACCATGTTATAAAAGATAGCTTTAAGGAAAGGGAGATAACTTTATAAAAGATATCTCCCTTTTCCTAAAGATATTTTCTCGTACTCCACATAACGATGTAGAAGCAACCAGACAGGAGACCAGATACAAAGAAATTGCCACTTGTATTGCTGACTGCATGGTCAGCTGGGCTCCCTCTCTTAACTTCACTCCTGACTCTTCTCCAAAGAAATGAAGTTTGCCATGCACTACTCAGTGACCAATAATGATATCAGCTACATGAGTAACGCACCAGCTTAATTTAGGATAGTCATATTTGCACTAATTCCATTTCCTGCCTATAAGAAAATAAAAGCTAAGAAAAGGGTGCAGAAAGTAAGAGAAGTAAAGACAAAAAGCAGATTTTGTTTTTTAGTAACTTGAAATTATGTCCTAATAGAGAGAGTTGCCATTTACTTTATTTTGCTCCACTTTCTGATTTCCAGTCATTTTGTGAGCTATATCAGCTAGGAATTGTTGACATCATAGCACAGTCAGGTAGATATAGGTCAGGGGAAATCATCAAGAACAATCTGAATGCCAGGTTTTATACCAGTAAAGTATAGTTACTTTAACTGAAAAAGTCTCACTGCTCAGATCAGTACTGTCTAAAAAAAACCCAAAAAAAAAAAACAAAAACAAAAACAAAAAAAACCAATAACAACACAAATAGTAATATATGGAATTATTGTTTTTCTAGTTGCACCCCAAATGAAAAAAACAGCTTGAAAAATTGTTCTCTTCTCTGTTCTCACCTGGCTGCTGTATGTAGAGCCCCACTGAGGTTCCAAGGGAACAGGAGGCAAGACTGGAAGTACTCTTCTTTGCTGTAATTTTGACATGACTACAGTACAAAAGCTGACATAGACAGAGTTCTGGGATGCCAGTACCTGCCCTACTCTATGACTCCTAATCCTTTCTGTGTGCCTTTTATCTTCCATCTACCCTCCTCTCTCTCTTTCCCTCTCCTGCCATACACACATCCCAGGTCAGCCTGATTTATTGACATCAAGGAAGAGTTATGTTGGTCTTTACATCTTTGTCTGTCCATCTGTGAAACAGTTTTCATGTCACAGACATTACCTGAATAGCAATTTAACAAACAGTAAAAATGCAAAAGCTATTTCACACACACACACACACACACACACACACACAATCAAAGTGACTAAATCTGTTAAGTTTTCTCTCTAGCTCACAGTAATACTGGTGAGCATTTTAAAACTACTGGAAATGTTTTTAAAAGAGGCTTTACAAAGAAAGTGCTCTCTGCTTTTTAGAAACACTGACAATCCCACTGCCATTATCAGAATTTTCTGCCCTTGGCAAAAATGTCTCCTCCCCTGTGCACTGGTGTCTAACCTGCTGTTACACAGTGGCTGGGAACTCCAGCAGCCCAGAGAACACAAGAGAGCACCACTTGTGAAAGGGCTGTAAAGCATCTTTACTAAACTGAAGAACCCATGCAAAAAGATCCTGTCTGTACCTGCTTTTATCTAAAAAGCTGTTGCACTTACTGTGTGCAGTGCACGTCAAAGTTGCCTGGATCATACAAAAACTGATCTTGTTCCCAGGTCATTTAGTCTTTTATTCCTTTTAGTGTCTGCTCTCCACAGACCTGCATGAGCTCAAGCTAGCAAACTCTGAAAAGCATTTGGCCTGGCTTGCCAGAAATGCCTGAGCACCCAGCCAGACCACCAATAGCAAAGACACCAGCATCAGCTTTGGTTTGGTTTTGTTGGGTGGTTTTTCAGGGATTGGGTTAATTTAAGAATCAGCACTGTGCACACAATGCACAAGAAACTGAACTTACCAGCCCTTGGACAATATACCAACACTACTCCCTGAGTGAAAACTCACAGACCAAGTTCTTCCTGTCATCAATTCACAGTCTCTTCCCCCAAACCAGAGTTTGTCAAGTACTTCTGACAATTTGAGGGTAACACTCTCTTGTGTGCAAATATTTCCCAAGCAGAGAAAAACCAACCTGGGATATTTTATTTGCTAACTGTTCACTCTGCTCATGACAGGTGTGTGACTCTGAACTCTGTTTGGCATCTAACATCTCTCTTCTGATAGATAGCAGTCTCTCAGCAGCTTGCACTCTGAGCCAGTGCAGGCAAGGAATGGGCAGCACACGTTCATCAAACTAACATCTGCTTTCAGTTCTCATTTATAGATATGGAATCCTTTCAACTGGACATTAATCTTTCTCTACAGCACCAATTAGATACTTGAGACAGATCAGAACAAATCAAATTAGCCTTATTTATTAAACAAAAAAATCCTAAGGAGTAAACAAAAAGGATGGCAGACCATCCTGCATGCATCAACATAAAAAGAAAATTAAGATACTGACACACAGGAGTCTAAAAGCTTTCAGGTGCTACTTTCAAAGCCTTCACTGTAACCAAATAGCAGAGGGCTCTACTGCAGAATGCCTCATGGATTATTTTAGCAATAAGGTATAATTGAAAGGATTATCATGAATGTAATGTTTCCCTTCCAAAAATTCCAGGAATGCAAAAATTAGTCTCATGTGCACTGCATGACTCATGTTTTTAATGCTAGAGCTTCATTTTCACTCATGAGGAATTCAAGCTCAGGGAAATGTTACCACAGAAATTCTCATTTGATTGACAAAGGAAAATCTTTCTTTTGCTACAGTTAAACAAAGCCTAGGAATTGTATCTTTAGAGAGACTGGATTGTTTCAGCTTCAGGCAATGGACATCCTGCACACCAAGAAGAGACACTGCCATCCCTGAGGGATCAAATGGATTGCCCTGAAGAGCTCAAATTCTGCAGATTTGTCTCAAACCAAGCAGAGCAGCTTCCTCTTGCTGGATTTTCCCAGCTTAACATGGTAGATAGCTTTAAGCAAGCAAGGTGGGGGACCCTGCCACATTTGCATGGAAATTAGAAGCAAAACAAGTCACAAGATGAATGGACTGATCATGGGGAAGATGCACAGCTATCCACCAAGAGCCTGATACTCTCTCCCTCTTTCCTTAATCTGCTTTTTTTCCAAAAGTCGCTTTTATTTTTTATTAAGGAAACATTTCAACATATTCATTAGCAAAAACTAGCACTGCCTAAGCGAAGAAGAGTTCCCACCATCTAGATTACATGTATCAGCAGCATTCCAGGGTTGTCTTTTACAATGGGAGCTAAATGTTAAGCAGATGAGAAGTTTCATGAAAGAATATGTTGGAGAACAGGAAACAGGGTTTTGCCATCCAAAACCAAAATGATCCTCATCTGCTAGTGCCATAGATCATAAAGCTGATCATCTGCTCTCATCCAGAAAGCCCCATCCCACGCTGGGGCTGCCTTTGCTGCTGGAGAGCACGAGGGTGGGACAAGCAGGTCTGGAGGAAATGTGATTCTGCTGCATGCCTTAAAAAGCTGTGCTGCTTTATCGCCTTTGTTCTCAGCATCTGTTCAGGGTGTCCATGGGTGGGATGCATGGCAAGGAGGAAGACACTGTTTCCAATGAACCCATCCTACCTCTCCTTCAATATCCAGAGCCACTCATGCTGATCCTTCAATCTCCCTTCCTCAACTCTACATACACCTGACTAATAACAGCAGAGATACCATCTGGGGTTAGCTCATTACAGGTTTATTACTCCTTTGTTTATTTCTTCATAAATATAAACTGTTGCTACCTGTGCAAGCCTGTGCATCTAGCCCAGTTCTGGTGAGCCTTAAAAGCCCCAAATTGAAAATAGCCTAAAGATGTGAGAAATCACAGCCAGCATCACCACCAGTTAGCCAAGGTATGAAGAGAGAACCATTGCAACATGCAACATGTAGGGTTGGGTTTATATTTAAGATTTCCTGGCTCGAAGGTACCGTGTTAGCTGGTTAGATGTGGTTATAAATGGAAGCACCTGCTGACATTAATCACAATAATTTGGCAGTGTGGCTACCGATGCAAAATTATGAAAGAGACAGTCACCTTGAAAACCTAAGTCCAGTTTACAGTTGGCCAGAGCAATTATCAGCCAGAGAAAATAACCTTTCCTCTGTGTTCTGTGATCTCATGCAAATGGAGATCTGAGGAAGAGAGGGAGGAAGGGACCATGCTTTTTTATTTGATTGGATTTTTCATTTGGTTCAATGTAACTTTAAGAAATATTAATCTGCTCCTTCATTTAATTTCATCTGTACCACTGGCCAAGAGAAATGCACTAATTTATAAGTTGAAGCAAGCCTTGAGATAATGTCACCCACCATTCATCCAAATTTGTCACTAGCATCCCATTAAAGCCATAATTATTTTTTAATTAAAACTAAGGAAGCTGGCATGTGTGTGCCTACTTTATACATCTGTTATGGGTTAAAATAGCTTTTAAAAAATGTTTCTTTAGACCGCAGTCTTTTGTGGCCATGGCCTATGCCAAAGAAAACGCAAACTTGCTTATTTTCTCCATGGGGCGCAACACTGCCTATGTGTGCCTGAACAGATTCGACTGGCCGTGAAAAGAATTCTAAATAAAACACAAACATGGAATTTGGCAACGCCACAGAAGCGAGCTTAAGACTAATTCCAGCATGCGGACGGCTCTCACACAGCAAGTCTGGCTCCACTATAAATGAAACCAGGCTCTGTAAAATCGCCAGTAAAGTTTGAGTTAGGATTTAAAGAGACAGCACTCTTATTCCAAGGTCTAAGGGGGAAAAACACACACATGCATGCACACACACATACCCCAGCTTATTAAGGAAATTCATGCTGGCTCAGTAAGTATGTACATTGCAAACTGTGTTTATTTTCAGCAGTCATTTCCATTTTAAAAAATGTGAAGTTTAAAAAAAAAGAAAAACACTAAAAAAGAACAATTTCACTTTGGACTTGTTTTTTAGAAAAAAATGTGCTGTAATTCTGACTTCAGGGACTACTGGCAGTGACAGCAACAAATGAAGGACCTACCTGATGGAAAAATTGAAATGTTATATAAAATAAGAAAGAAATATGAATGTCGAGGGTGGAGCAGGGGAAGGGAAAGGTGCAGATGGGCAGAAGCTCCATGGACAGAGTGGCCTGGGACAGAGCATCCTGTTCCCATCAGAGAGCCAGCAAGCAGGATGGTGACTCACTGAGACTTGCTGGGAGGGAGCTATATGCAATACAGCTCCATGCTGCTGTGTAGATGGAGAAATCTAACCCTGGGGCAATGAAATCCCCTGGGAAATACCTCCCCAGCAGTGCCAGCCAGTCTCAGAGAGCAAAGACATCTGTGAAGAAAGAGTGAGGAGAAAGTGAAAAACAGCTTTCGCTCATCTTTACCTATTAAGGAGAATACAAATTTAAGAAATCTCAGTTTATAATCACAAGACACAGCCTGACAAACTTAGACAGAAAGGGCAAAGAGCAAATTATTTAAGCACTGATGGTACTGTCTCCCACACTCATTCTCCGCCTTACAGCTCTGGATGATACCAGGTCACTGAATTAAAATTATATCTCAAGCGCCCACCTCAAACCCTGACCACTGTGTTTTTTCTCAAAAAGGAAGAGCAGAAAGGGAGATTTGCTGGCTAGAGAGCTCTAAATATGGGAAGAGCTCAGACATTTATGAGTGTGCTCAACTGCACTAATGAATGGTGACAGTGATGATTGAGGCAAGAGCAGGATGGATGCAGCTTTCACAGCACTCTTCATAGAAAATGGGCAGGGAAAGTGTGAAGGAAATTGGTAAGGAGTTTACAGCAATCTCAGAGGATCATTTTGCAACTATTCTATGTATCTATTGATAATGATAGTGAAGTGTTTGGTTTCAATAGACTGTGGAGCTTTTAAGATTCTACCTCAAATTTACAGTGGAGGAATTAGTTCCATTTGAAGGAAAAAAAATAGAGAAAGATTGATGTTTTTTTGAATTAGATTTTACAGGAAGATAAAGTTACTCACTAGTCTTGTACTCACTGTATGTCCACAATGGTCCTGTTCCCTGTTTAATCGACAGTTCACACATTTTTAAAAAGGATTTGGATTAATCAATCCATAAACACTCAGATCCAATTTTTGGACATACTTTGCATTATAAGCCTGTCTGTGCTATAATAAGTTAACTTATTCTCTCCCTATTCAACCAGAAGAGATGAAAAAATAACGCAAAATTCTGTTAGAAGATACAAACTGAAAAAAATAATTCCCCTGCAGGCAGAAGGCACTGCTGCTATACTGAGGTCTTATGAGATTCCATTAATTTTTGGGTTTTATTCTCATCACCATGGGCAGTTTTAAATTATATGTATTTTCCAACAACATTCTGACTCTTACTTAAATCTCTGTACATCCTGGAATTCCACAGACCATGTTCACCACTGGCAGAAGAGCATAACACCACTGAAGTCAGAAAACACCTCAAAGGGAGATGCTCAGCCAAGCATCCCTAGGCAGCCCTTAACCCATCTCTCAGTGGACTGTTGGCATGGTACAGCACACCCTGGGAGCTCCACGTTTGTCACGCAGCCGTGGAAGAGATGCAAGGATCAGGTTTAGATCTGTGCCTCACATGAAGTAATCTAGGTCAATACAGGACAGGTAAGGAGCCAGTCTGACACA
This sequence comes from Onychostruthus taczanowskii, assembly GCF_017590055.1. Classification (NCBI taxonomy): domain Eukaryota; kingdom Metazoa; phylum Chordata; class Aves; order Passeriformes; family Passeridae; genus Onychostruthus; species Onychostruthus taczanowskii. The sequence continues at coordinate 28,498,515 of NW_024496525.1, forward strand.
CAGGAAGGATGGGATGCTTCTCTCACATTGCCAAGGGGATGCACTGAAAATAATACATTTACTGTTGGCTTCAAATAGCCAGGTGACGTTTAAACAAGAATTGAAGCTGCAGGTATGCTGTGCAAACCAGTTTTCTCTAACCAGAGGCCCTTTATGTTCACAGCAAACACAGTAATTTAGAAAGCACCATTTCACAGCACAATTCCAGGGACTGTCTCCCTATCTCCTTGCTTAGTGCCTGCATTAATCTCATTCCTGAAGTCCCAGGACCTCTGACTCATACAGCTGAATTCATAAAAAATGCAAGCGTTCGCTATGTGGGATTTTTGCCTGCTTCCTTCCAAGTGCAATTTTTAGTGTCTCATTGAACCTGGCTTGCCCAGCCTGTGCTATGGCAAGTTACATTAACTGGAACAGGGGCCCAGAGAAATGGCTTGATTAAAGACAAAAACAAGAGGAAAATAAAGACACCAAAGGCATGTACCATATACTAGCCTACCAGATTTCTGTATGTACTGCAAAAATTCTTGGAAAAAGCCTGTCCAAAAGAAGGCAAACAGCATAAAAAGGTATGTTGCTAACAGTTACTCAGCTGTTACTGCTCAGCAGAAAGAACTACCAACATGCAGAACACAGGAACACAGTGGGGCACACACAAGATGCATCAGCATGGCTTCTTTGACTCAAATCCCATTCTGAGCATAAAGCATCCCATCTGAGCATAGAACCCTTCCTTTCATCTGTTTTTATGAAGCACTCAGGAAAAAAAAATGCAGAGGACACTCTGAATTAGCTCTGGAGGGACACATGCTAATTTTTTACAGTTTTCTGGCCTAAACCTGAGCCACCCCAGGAATAAATTCCTCTAAAACAAATAAAATAAAATTAAGCGATTTAGCTACAAAAGGTACAACACCTCATTGTTTCTTCCACCTTTCCCACTCTGGCTTGTGAACTGAAAAGCGGTTCTCATCACAACTACCTGCAGCATACACCATAGTTTGCCCTACTTCCTTTGACACTGAGCATTATATTTGTGCACGAGAGGTTCATCTCTGTTCTCACAAACTGAACAGGCCAATTCACTTCCTGGCTCAGGCACACAAACACATCCGCACAAATCTGACAGAAAGCGAGAAGAAAAGTGATGACAAAAAGCTGCTGCTGAAGGGGCAGGAGAAAACTCCATCCTGAATATGCCAGGTGAGGCTGTACAAGTGAACTCTTTAGCATATGTTATGTACAAATGAATGGCAATTTGCTGAGAGAAAGAAAGAATAATTGCAAACATTTATGCCTTGTGCACGTGTATTAAAAAAAAAAAAAATCAGCTTTTAGGAAGCTGGTGCATTGCCCAACCAAAAGGCAAGGCACCTGACAAGCACTACCCCTAATTTTGTTGCTTTTTAGGTGATTGCTTCCTTCCTTCTCTTCCTGCAGTTGATTTCTTCTCTTTTTAGGAAGTGTTCACCAAGAGGCATTCAACTCTCTGAAAATGGGTGGGAAAACAGCAGCAGCAGGGAAGCGGCAGATCCCATCCTGAAAACCATCCCTGGCAGTTACTCTGCTGCAGAAACATGAAAGCCATTCCCATCCCTTTACCGAGCACGGACACACATGCTACAACTTCAAAAAGAGGTCTGCTCCTCCTTCGGTCAACCAAGGTGTTTCTGGACATAATGGCTGCTGAGAGTCATGATGGTGCCCAAGCCTTTCCTACTGTGCCTAATTAAAGCAGTCTTCACTTATGCTGGTGTCTTGTGGAAAGTACTGCCATGCAAAAAGAAGACCCTAATTTGTTTGGGTTTTCTGTCAGAGCAGCATAAACCATGTCATCAGTGGTGCCTCTTCGTAACCAAGCTACTCTCTCCCTTCCACACTACCAGTACAACCAATGTTTAACGAATCAAGGGGAAAAAAAAATGGAGTAATTACTATGGGAACAAAAAGACACAATAAGGCATGAGAAAGAAGCCCTGCAATGAAAAGAAAAAAAACTATTCAATGAGATAGAATAGAATTGTCCTTCCCTTGTTTTTCCATAAGCTCTCTTTTTACCTCATCTCCCACCTGATACCACCAAAGCCTGTTTGTGCTTTAACAAATGTAGATCTGTTGCCTTGGTCCTTACCTATATTCTGAAGTCACCTCTCCTAATTCAGCTATCACTCAGCAAACTCCAAAAGGACAAAAATTCATTCATTCCAATAAACAAATTATAAAATCACCTTCATCCATCTTGTTCCTATATTTTTTTATTTGATTGTGGCCAGAGAATTGCTGGCTGGGAATTACCCTTCCCCCAGTCTCACATACACCCTTTAAAAATGCAAAATCTAGCCCTCTATTTCAATATTTCTGATGTCAGTGACCGGTGTCGGCTCTCCCCATACAGTAACTGCTTTAAAGCGCTGCATACAGCACTGCATTAAAAATTAATTACACATGCTATTTTATTGATAGTGCATAATGTAATGAGCACCAGCTGTGCTAAACATCCAAACTCCTTTTTAAGACAGCTATAAAAAAAGAAAGAAACTGCACTTCCAAATGCTTCTCCTGTCAGAGGAGAAAAACAGCAACATCTTGGATGGATTTGAAACAGGATTCTTTGATTTAGCTCTCCATTTGGAGCGTTTGAAGAGTTCAGACTCTCGGGCTCAGTGTAGTGGTATGCGATTGAGTTAACTCTCTCAATGTTGGAACCATTGTCCTTACTGCAGGCAACGTTGCCCTGAACCTTTTCATACCAAGACTACCAGATTCAGTTCCACCCATTAATATTGCAATTAAGGGCTTTTCTTTTTTCCTAGGATGTCTGGAAATGGCAAGCATCCGCTTTAAAGAACCTTTAAATATCACTATTGCTCCTGCTGGTTCTTAACTTGACATAATTAGGACTTACAAAGTTATAGTGATCAGCCATCTGTCTAGAACAAAGCCACAGCCATGCTCACGATGACAGTGACCCTGCCCCATGCAGCACCTTCATTTTAGTCACCTCTTTGCAATTTTAAGGTCTCTTCGCTGCCTCTTGGCAAACACACTATTTAGTCAAAAAAACGGTCTGTGTTAAATCCACTTATTTCGAGTTTGGATCTGATTTTAATATCTAGTGAGACAGGGGGCTGCCTAGACAGCAGGTCACATGTGATTTTAATACTTGGATAGGTGAATGAACACAGAGATTGATAGATAGGTGTAAAGATGGATGCGTGCACTCAGACTGATGCATTACTCTTTTTAGTGTGTACATCTCTCACACATCCCTGCACTCTGAAAGTACTGTCCACAAAGTCAATTCTACTATAGCATGCATTAAATATTTCACTAAAATAAATAAATACACATGACTCATAGGGACATCTCTCCTGAATGTTAGCCAGTATTTTATGCAAACCTCTTATTTATGCAGCAAAATGAAAAGATACATTTACAAAGGCTCTCAGGGAAACTATAGATCTTTGTCTGTCCTCTGACACTTACACCAAATTCCTCTTTCTCCTCTCAAAAAAGCACCAGTGCTGAAGAGAAATCAATTTTTTTTTTGCATCATTTTTTTTCTTTTTTTTTCTTTTTTCTTTTTTTTTTTTTTTCTGAAACTCCACTCAGCAAAAAATGAAAAGTAGAGTATCAGCCCTTGTCCTGGGACACGATGAGTTAGAAGGTTTTTGCTGGATGAGTTTGTATTCTCTGCTCTGATTACTGTTTTGTTTTCCATTGATCCTCCTGTGTTAATAAAACCCAGGCTGGAGTGAACAAAAGCTTGCTTCTTGTTCAAGTAAGAAACGTGCCGAGTGCATACCATATCATTAACATAAAAGTTTTTGAAATAATACTTCTTTCTAGACAGACTGTATTAATTGCATCAAGCTTTTTACAGCAGGGTGGTCTAATCTAGCTCTTCTCATTGGCTGACTCCAGTTATAAAACCAACATAAAATGAATACGGTGATATAATAGATGGAGGGAAAAGTATTCTTTTAAAACCTATGATTTAGTTACAGGGACTGCTTTTATCTTTACTGTCACCTTAACCTCTGCCAAGAAAACACCAGACTAGTTAAATGAAGCAGTAAGTAGGATTTCAGTAGCCAAGTAAATTGATATTAACTTTACAAGATGACTATGATTTTCAGAATGTCCTAATGACTAACACAGCTGATTCCCTGAATTAGCAGGAGCTTGTTCCTCTCTTCCAAGATATGGCCCCTTGCCTTCCTCTATTTTAGACCTTAAATTTCACAGCCCTGTCCATTAATCACTGCTGTCCATGCCCACTTGCTGTTTTTATACATGCAACTAAGTATCATAATTGCTTTCCACCTCCTTCCACCAGCCTACATGCGGGAAGGAAGCAGTTTCACTGCTTAGAAGAATATATGTGTATTGGACAGATTTAATTAACTTTACAGGGGTATATAAAACCCTGACTCGTAGGCCCAGGTCCAAAGAATTTGGACCAGGTATATATCTGAATGCAGGCACAGGGGATTAATTATTCTCTGTGCCATTACAATCCCCTTTGTCTTATGCTGATTACGATCCTCTTCCTGGGGCCTTGGCACCACAGTATCTTCAAGGCAGGGACTTTTTTCTTTGGAGAACACACTGTAAAGTGCCATGCACTTCTGTGCTGAGATTTTCAATGCTCATTTCTCGTTAACTTTAATGGGAAATGGGCATCCAAATCTCTTAGGCAGCTTTGACAATTTAAGACTTAATGTACAATATTAATAAATCAGCATCATAAAAAGAGCCTTATGAAGACATATTGTGAAAAAATAGCCCCACAAAAAGCATTGCAGTGTATGTGTGCATGCACACAGACATATACTTTTCTTTACATAATTATGTCTCTCAACAATCATTTGCATGTCTCTGTTATGCAAAAAAAAAAAAAAAAACTGTGTGTGTTTTACAGTTACTCTGAGCAGTTGCAATTCATTGAAATGAAATAAAAAGCAGTCTCAAAAAAAGTACCCTAATCTGGCAAGGGGTAAAGCACAAGGAATGCTTTGCCCATCTATATTTTAGATCCAAGCCACATAACCCTGTGAATTTCATTACTCTATTCCAACTTCCAATTAAATAGGCACTAAAACCATTTGAACGGGAGAACCCAATTCAACTGACAAAAGCTTCTGGGGCAAAAGATATAAATAAATAAATAGACGGAGAGAGATCGAACCAGTGGTAGAGATTTTTTTTAAATCACATGAAAAAACATGGACCTTTATTTGAAAATTCCTCATCCTGGGGTGCCTTGAACACGAAGAATTGAACAGACAGAGAGGACCAGGATCAGCACTGGCTGAGCAGCACAGTGGACATCCAAGCAGACCTCCCAGCACCATTTGCAGTGATTGAAACTATCAGCAGCATCTAAAGATCACTAACAACTCTAGATGAGGCAGCACGACTTCCTCTGTGCATGACTGAACACTGCTCAGCATCCCAGACAATCACTCTTATCTAGGTCGGAGATTTCCAAATACAGTTGTCACACATGTGTACCCCAAATCCCACCAGCAGCCAGACATTTGGATTCTCCAGCACAAACTGCTGTGAGGGACTCTTGAGGGCCCAGTTTGTGAGTGCCCAGTAAAGATTTTGGAGTACCTGCAACTTCAAGCCATCAGAGTCACAGTCTGCTTGAGAACTGCATGGAAAATCTCCAGGTCCTGAATTAAATAAATGGTGAGAAACAGCAAAGGTAAGAAATTATGAAGGATGTGGGGAGGCGGGAACTGCTGATGGTTTTTGTTCAAAGAAGTAACCAATTCCTCAGAAGCAAGAACAGGGCTGACAGAATAAAAGGCTAATCAAGTCAGAGAGACAAGCTGATCTCTAAAGCTGGAGCAAGTCACTGTTGTAAATGTCTATATTTAAAAAAAAAGGCACAATGCAGGGATTGTCACTAGATTATTAATCAACATAAAGAACTCACTTTTCTATCATTTCCACAAAAATTTTGGGCGACAGAAAGAGCCCACAATCCTTGCCTAGGCTCACATACAGTGAATACTGTGGGAGCTAAGAAAGAGTTAAGTAGACATAATCTCCTTTTTCAAGGGAAGAAAATGTTTCTTTCAAGCAGACCTTGACCAACTACTGTCATAAACATGTAGCATGCACTTTGATAAAACCTATTCTGTAAGTGTCGCAGACTGCGGCAGTAATTACAGGAAGCCACGATAACAGGTCTCCCTCTCCACAGAGCTGGCAGCGCTCTCCCAGCAAACAGGCAATGCCAAAGACTCGCAGCACACAACTCCAAAGTGAGAACTCCAAGTACACAAAGTACAAAAGCCTCACCTTCACCACATTCTTTAAGTTATTCCTTCCTTCCTTTTCTATTTTTAGGTGTACTTGCTTCCATTCCCACTAGCTGCTGGCATCAGAAGCAAGAGGGAACTGGAGTATCCAATGCAGCATTACAACTGTGCGCCTCCGGAAGGCACATGCATGCATACTACACCAGTGAAGACGAGAACACAGCAAAACATGAGACCAGTTCCAGTTTGGTTTACTGGTTCCTGGGAGGAAAGAAGTCAGGGAAGCTTTCTGATCCAACGTTCACCATTTGCAAGAGCCTGTCTCGACATCCATCTCAGGCCGGTTGGACAGTCTGCCGAGGCTGATGAAGCAGAATTTCATTAAAACAGCATCCTCTGTCATACTGCATGCAGCAGCTTGGATAGAAAATGTAACCAGATCCTGGATTTACTGATGGCACCTCACCACACAGCACATTGCTACAAACCCAGAGCCTGTACACCAGTGCAAGCAGATGGGTGCAGGCTGAGCATCTTCCCAGCAGCAAGGGAGCCTTCTCTGTGTGCCCTGAGCTTCACCCAGGACCTACACAGCACCCTGCTCTTAAGAATGCTCTTAGCCTCCTCCTGAGAATATTTTATCTTTCAAGACCCAGGGTTTCCAAGATACAAATTTGAATTTCTTGCAAAACTTTATATCTCACTTTTTTTACATCAGTGAGAGATGTACAGGAACATTCTCATGAGATACAGCATACTGTATAGCCAAGTGGTACCAGTGCTTGTGGAAGAAAAAAGCTAGCACAACAAAGTTTTGCCAGCTTCAGGGGAGAAATGAGGAGCCATTTCCCAAAGGCTTTACTCCTGACAGTCATTGCTGTCTCTCTGAATCCTTTGGCCCTCATGCTTTACTTATCCAGAAGCATTTAGGGAACTCCTTATTAAAACTACACATCATCATGAATGAGGGCTGTGGGATTTGGCCCACCACAGTGAGAGTCCATAAACATTTGTGGATTTTGCCACATCTGTATTTTCTTTTAAACCCTCCCCATTTTCACCTCACCAGCCCAGAGTTCATCATAGACCGAGTCTTGCAACTGATCCATGCTCAGAAACACCCACTGATTTCAAAGAGATCACTGGGTCTGAAATGATGGGGTCTGGTGACAATATGTCCGTGCTCTCTTTGGCTAGCTTGGTGTGCCTTCATTTTCACTTTCCACTCCTCATGGTGATAAAAGTCAGGCATCCAAAAGGAATAAAGGAAAAGAAAAACTGATGGGGTAAGAGGCCAGGGATGCATAGTGAGTTACCAAGGAGCATTTTCTCAAAGCAAGGGAGAAAACAGCATGGAGCACATACATCCTGCGTGCACATGGATGCGGAGGAGAGCCTTTAATATGAATGACTGAGGAGGAAGGGCAAAAAGAAGGAAATAAAAATACTTCAGATGTTAAATGCTATCCAATTAAGCTTAAAATAAACAGCCTAGAGAGATGAAATCTTGATACTGGGATATCACATTCTGCAAGGAGTCTCAGACATTTGTTCACAACATGGCACAAACGGCCCAGCAGTGGCCGCAGCAGCTGACAACTGAGGGCGGGCAGGCAGGAGGGGAGGGATGAGGAAATGGAGGGAGTCACATGCCCTTTCCCACTCCCCATCCTCTTCCAGGGTGGAGAGGGAAGGAGGAAGGGAACTGGTGGGGAGGGCAGGTTAGGGCATTTTCTCTGCCTTCCCCACACGACCCAGCAAAGGCAGCTCTCCCACAGCAAAGACGACATCACTTGGCAGCACTACTAACCTTCAGATAGCAACAAAAAAAAAAGTATTTCTATTACCTGACAACTGACAATGACATCCAAATGTGCCTGACGTCTCAGTCTGAATCTCAGTCTGAGTCCCGCCAACTGAGACTGCACGTGCACCACAGCAGGGCAGGCTAAGGCAGGGCGGGAGGGAGGCCAGTGCGCGGAGAGGTGACGTGATCACGGATGTGTGAGGGTGGGAGGAGGCAGCTATGGGAGCCCCCGGCAGGTTTGCAGGCCTGGACGGCCCTGGAGAAAAAACAATAGAAAAAACTGTCAGTCGGATCTAAGTTTGAAGGGACAGAGGAGGCATCAAACAAGCGAAGTGGGGGCTGGCTGCCTAACGCTCAACACGCTTGGTCTGAACCCCTCTCTGGGTCCGGCTGAGGCCGGCGGGCTCACGTTGGGTGGGGGAAGAGTAAGAAGATTCCTGGAGGACCTGCGAACCCAGGCTGAGGGCCCGTGTGGGCATGGAGCGGGGTGAAGGTGGGGGATGGCCAGCCCTGGCACAGAGCAGAGCCAGAGGCGGCGGACGTCGCCACCAGCGCTTGCTCAGGGACCAAATCAAAAGGGGGATAATTGTTTTATGGCTGTGTTAATGCACTGAGCCGACACAAAACTGGGCAGGCTTTCTGCCGAGCCACTGCTGAAGTGGGCTCCACACACCAGCCCGGACAAAGTGCAGTGACTTAGAGCTCAAATGGCTTCAGTGAGGTGCCAGGAGCCAAGCTCCCAGAAGGAAGCCTTGGCGGCCATGTGCTGCCTTCCCGCTTGAGCTGCGGCCAGTTGTGCATTTTGCATGCCCCGATTATGCAGGCTGATTCCCTACTGAGCCTGCGAGGAAGGGAGCAACCTTTTTCCTGGTAGCTAAAAGATGATATTGTAACCTACAACCTTATTATTTATTTTTAACCCCTCTAGGAATCACCTGCCATTTAAAAGCTGTATTTAAGAGTTTTCTCCTGCTCCACTGGAAATGCTTGCTCCTCCTGGCAATAGTCCAAACTGAACTCTGCGGCTTTGAGAAACTAAGATACAAGTCTTAAATATCGACATACACCTGCACAAATACAGACACACACACACAGAATCATGTAGGAGTCACGTTTTTGGCTGGCACAAATTAGCAGACTTTTAAGGGAAGCTGAGTGAATGGCACCACTTTCCATCCACTGGGAATCCCAACCTCTCCATTTCAAACTATTCATGCCACTTAGTTATTAACTTAAAGGGTAGCTACTAATCAAGGCAGTTTCCACATGAAGAAATGTGATGGAGTAGTCGCCATTAAAAAGTTGGCATTTGCCAACAGTTACCGCACAGTGGTAGATCAGGAACCACAGTTTCCCCCTGTATTTAGATCAGGAAATATGTGTGCTAATTGTGGGGTACCTTCTGGCAAATGCTTTCATTCTAAATGGTGGCATCTCTGGCTGTGCATGAGTGTGCACCTTGCAGATAGATGCAAATACCATGTCAGCAAGCAGAAATATTTATCTGTGTTCCCTCCAACCCTAGAAAAAATATTTCCTGAAGGAACCTACACTGTGGCAGCAAGGAATAATATTTATCCATGCTCCTTCTGACCCTAAACATGCAACATTTTCCAAGGGAGTCTCTCTACCTTGAGAGTCCCTATTCAGAAACCAGGCCTGCATGTTGATCTGACAGCTACACATGTGAGGCAAATGGGGATACTTCATCCTTGGCACAGCATCCAGTGCTCCAGTCTGCAAGGACTGCATTTGATTTTGGCGTTTATCTTAAATGGCTAAGAGACCACCAGTGCAAAACATTTGTGTGAAGCTTTTGCCAAAACCACAAGTGAAGAGTCTAAATTCCCTGTGTAAATACTTGAGCTTCAAGCATCGAGGATAAAATTTGTGCTGTTCTGTGAGGACTGGTTTTAAATAGAAGCCATCTCTGTGGCTTGTGGGACAAGGAATGACTTTTTTTTTTTTTTATTTTGGAGCTCTATTTGACTTTTGTAACTCTTTGATCTCTCTGAAAGTACTATACAAGCAAGTATGATAACTGCTATCCAGTTCCTACCTACACTGCATTTCTGGCAAGACAGTGTGCTGTGCATGTGGAAACTGATGTTGGACACAGATTCTATGTGTGTAGGCACCACTCTACTGCCACTGTAACAGATATGAATAATGTTTGCTTTTTTCATGGAGTAAGGAAAGAATAGTACAAATTCCCTCCAATGACTTAACAATTGTATCTTATATTCCTAATATAATAAAAATTGCTAGGCTGTGTTGAGCTGCCTGAGCACTTGTCCTTGCTTGGAAATTCATCAGCTTGAAATGGGAATTTAAAGTAGAACCACAGGGCAGCTAAATCTCAAGTTACACTGAGATGTGTCTGTGGCTTCACCATGACTAAGGGTGCAGGTCTTGCAGTCACTTGGCCCTCTATATATCATTATATGGGTTTTGCAGGAGATAATCACACAGAGAAACTACATGAAGTCCAGCAAATGCATCATCTGACTCCACTGCAAGGGGCTTTAATGTGGAGGTCCATGGGCCATGGCACACAACACTACCCTGAGAGTAACAGCCTCTTCTCTAACCCTGGTGTGTCCTATACATGCATTGGCAATGAATTTAATGCATTTTGCACAGCCCTAAGGTGAGCAAGAAGATGCAAAACGCTCTCACCAGAGAAGGCCCTCCCAGATCTTACTCAGCACATCTCTAGTGTGGAAAGGGAATAAAGGTCTCGAATAGGAGATTTCTCACCATCTGGTCAAAGGGATCCTGTAGGAGCCTCCCAACAGTGCTATTGGGGGCAAAACAGCAAGCAGTTTTAACAAGGTACCCAAATTTTACCAGAAGAACTGTATCAAGCAGATGCCAGTGAATGGATGAAACTGAAACTGTCACTAAGAAGTCTGGGGTTTTTTTGTCCTCATCCTGGAAACCTTATAGCAGCCTTCCAGCGCCTGAAGGGGGCTGACAAGGGAGCTGGTAGGGGACTTTTTACAGGATATGTGATGACAGGACAAGGGACAATGGAATTAACTGACAGAGATAGGTGTAGATTAGGTTTAAGAAAGAAATTCTTTACTGTGAGGGTGGTGAGAGACTGGAACAAGTTGCCCAGAGAACTGTGCTCAAGACCAGGTTGGATGAGTCTTTGAAGTGTCCCTGACCATGGCAGGGGCATCTGTTCCAACCCAAACCATTCTCGGATTCTATGATTTGATGTTGTCCAGGACAGATGTAAATTTGAGGAAATCTAAAAATTGCTAACCTGGTATCACAAAAGAACGGATTGGTAAGGGAGAAGAAGAGTGGACCAAGAGACACTCTGGCAGATGATCAGGGATTACCACCAGCACTCCCAAGCCCATCACTAAGAGACAAATATTGTGCAGCTGCTAGACTAGGAGCCTTAAGTCTGCCCCTACCAGCAAAGTCAAATCAGGTGATTCCTCCTCCCCTTTACTGCCACTTTAAGGTTTACTTCTTTGTTACTAATCAGGACAGTCGTACAGAATCAGATCAAGTGGAAAATCATGAAGATGGAATCATACCCAGTGGCCTCAAGAAAAGGCTAGGAGAAAAGGAGGCGTTAGGTACATGATACCTCTTCATAGCTATAAAAAAAAACCAGTTGTGTTCAAAAACACTCAGCTTGTATTTGCTAGGAACATATTCCCATTTCATCTCTTCAGCTCCTCTCTGTGGGATCCTAGGTGTATTTTTTATTCCACAAAGGGTCTATTTAAAGCTGAAAATGAAGATGGAGGCTCTTCAACTTAACTGCTACAACTGGTGGACAAACACAAAATGAACAAAGATAAAAAGAGAGCTAGAGAGACAGATTAGATAGATAGATGATAGATAGATAGATAGATAGATAGACAGATAGATAGACAGATAGAATCTTAAGGTGGTGCAGAGAGTTTTTTGCTCAGCCCACACAGCAAGAGGCAAGGGAGTGGAGCTGATCTCTGGAATTCTACATCCAATCGACCACATCACATTTTCAAAGAGAAAACACACCTGTGAGCCCCTGACTGCCACAAAGGGCACAGCCACAAACAGCAGTAAAGGGAAAGCAAACCACAAGAACTGCAGTGCAATCTTAGAGGCAAATATCCCATCTGGCTGGGGAGAGCAGGCACACACATGCAGCACTGTGTTGCTCGGACATCCCTGACACGATGTGTGAAGCTCGATTTTCCTCTTGGGTCAGCACTGGGAAATCACTCACCTGCACTGCAGATCTCAATTATATATTCTGCATTCATTCTGCAGGGAGAGTTTTGCACATAGCATGAGTGTGAAACACGCACAGGGACTGTCACCATGTAAATAAAACATCTGCATTGCTGATGGTAAAGGAAGATTTTGTTCTCGTGCATTAAACAGGCTCAGCATTTCCTCAGAACCTGTACATGGCAGTAGCTCACAGGTGATGTTGACTCCAATGCAACACTAAGAGTAATTTTCTTTTTCTCTCTGCTATTTTTAAACTTGCAAAGAAGAAAATAAGGTAAATTGATAAGGTAAATTGGACATGACCCCAGATGGAAAATGGAAAAGCCTAGATGAACCTGACAAAAGCCACAATCAAGGCATAAATTGCATCCTTTTGTTGCCCCTCTCCCAGAGCCTAGACATGACTGGCCATATGATACGGTGTATGTAAAACACCACGCTCCTCTGCACATCTGCAGAAAAGTCCCTGAGCAAAATACAAAGGAGCCAAAGCAGCATTCAAAATGTCCCACCTCATCATGGCTTAGACCAGGGGAAGCAGTCTTAACTTAAGAGACCTGGCATTACATCTGATGTCACATGTAACTGCAGCCACATGTAGCTGGTGTGTCCCAGGGGGGCTGTGCTTGCCTGTGTGGGTGCCTGGGTGTGTATCCGTGTACAGGCAGACAGGCACGTGCACAGGCAGACGTGTGAGCTGCTTACAGGGCACGAACCAAGTTTTTCTATGTGTTTCTCTGTGCCTGTCTGGTGACAGAAAATCCAATCAATAGCTGGTTAGAGAATAAAGCTCAGCTCCATTATTAAAAAATTCTCTTTCAATAAAAAGAAAAACATCTGTTCAAACAGTGTACGACTACAAATTTGGAGTGCAGGCTGAAGCATCATCCCTGCCCTGTGCCCGTCATGTTCAGGGAAAATACTGCAGATGTTTTGAGGGGAGTTTTACATGAACCATTGCAGCAGGTTTCCAAAAATGATAGACTAATCTCTCCAACAGATTTTTTTCCAAGTTTTTTCTAAAACAAGTTGCCTTACATGCATCACACCCTCTCCTGTGGACTGTTCCCACCTGATAGTATTGTCTCTCTGCCACGTCTCTTTTTGCAGACACCAAGAGGGTTGGGAAGCAAATACACACAAGCACACACACGTACGCACACAGAGACACACTTCCAAATACACACAAGCGCAAACACTTCCAACAGCAACCAGCAGAGCAATGCCCCCTGCGAGGGGCAGATACACACAGCATCCCCCAGGAAAGGCAGAACGACTCCCTGGTGTGTGCAGACGCACAACTGTACACACTCACACCCGGAGTCCAGCACTCAGCCAGACACACCTGCACGCCAGCCTTCACCTGCCCCCCAGCACACACACAGCACTTTGGGAGAGGCTTCCCCACACTGATTGTGATGCTTAGACTGAAACTTTGCTCAAGCTGGAAATGCAAGAGTTGCACCAGGTAGAGAAGAAGGAGAGCAGAAAAGAGATTTCTTCTTGTATTTTGCTCAGGGATTTTTTCATTTTGGCAGGCCAGGATTCCCTTTGAATTGATACATTTCTTTCTCCCAAGAATTTCGAATGATAATGCATAAATGAGTCATAGATCAAGAACGAGACGTGGTGAGCAAGGAGGAGAAAGAGTGTGAGTGAGGGGCACTGGCACAGAAATTTGACAGTACCCCAACTCCCCCCCTTCCTCCCCCCATGCCAAGACATTAATTCTCACAAGTCGGAGAAAATTACTATGCATGAATGCAAAAAGCATGATCAGGAGTAATTAACATGGCTTCATATGCAAATTTTATTAATGCAGAAGTACAAAGTCATTATGCAAATGAAACTTACGTCAACTCTCTTGACAAATATTCATTTCTAAAGCTCAAGTTTCTCCCTTCTAATTTTTTTTTTTTTTGATTTTTGGTGTAAAACCAAAAAAAAAAAAAAAAAAAAAAGTGATGAGGACTGCTTGACAAGTTTGCAGAGTTGTTTTTCAACCGGAGAAATTTTATTCTTGCATTGTTGATATATTTTTTTTTGTTGTTGTTGTTGGCAGGTACACGACAGCTCATGGAGGAGAGCGGGAGGATGGGGGACGCGGGCTACCAGCAGCAGGCAGCCAATCAAAACGCCAGCGGCTGTAATGAGCGCGATTGATGACTGTTTGGCTTTACTGCAGGGTAATGAACTAGAATCCAGTCTGAGGAGGGAAAAAATATGAATATTCATGAAGCTGTGCTCCTGCCTTTGATGATTAAAGAAATTTTTAATATTCAAATAAGCGCTTGCCAAGTGATTAACAAAGAACAAGCACGCAGGAATATGGAAATGGAGCTGTGGAAGATTTGGGAGTCACAGTCTGTGCAGAAAAGACAGCACAAAATTTCATAAACAAGATAGGCAGATAACCTAATTCAAATCTGAGCAAATAAAGAGGGGAAAAATCACCTTCTTTTTCATCAGTTTGGATATCGTATCAGTCACTTTGTTTTACAGTGCAAAGGAGAATAAAATCAACCAGTGCAATAAGATGGGGGGAAATACCCAAACCCTGAGAAACACAACCCAGCAATTGCAAAGTCAGAATCCTGGGTCAGAAACCGATAGGAAAATGATGGCTAAGGCCACCCTCTGCTGTGGGCTATTGCTTTTCAAAAGCAGGACTCTGCCTGATGCTGAGAGCCTCCTGGCTACTGAGAATCGCCAACTTGTTGTACACAACAGGCAGGAGTGAGAAGTATCCTGAAATCACCAAGACCAGTCCCTGCTGTTAAATCCCCTTCCTTGGATAAAGGGCACACTGCAGGGCTTGACTGCTGTCTGGGAGAGGAGGGAGTGCAACAGAAACAAGAAATATTATTGCCAGGGAAAAGAAAGCAAGAAAAAAATGAAAAGGAGGATGCAAGGAGGTCTCAGGTGCCCACCCTGGTAATCAGTTGGTAAAAAATGTGTTTTCTATGTCTGAGCCAGAAAGGTTCTCCACTCCCCACAGATTTCTGAACAAGGATACAAAAATTCAGTCACATTATAAAATGTCTGATAAGTTCAGGCTCTCACAGTTTAATAGCTTCACTAAGGATTCACACTGAAGCACATAGTAACAATATTAGCTGCTAAAATGACTTTGCAGTTAAAATACATCTAATTAGCAGCCAGCTAATTTTTTTGTT
Source organism: Onychostruthus taczanowskii (assembly GCF_017590055.1). Lineage (NCBI taxonomy): Eukaryota > Metazoa > Chordata > Aves > Passeriformes > Passeridae > Onychostruthus > Onychostruthus taczanowskii. Next base: position 28,514,024 of record NW_024496525.1, read on the forward strand.
GTTTTTCTTTGAAAAACAGTTAACTTCAGGACTATATTATACCAGAATGAAATGTGGTTGAGCTCTTTCTGTTACTCAAAAGCCACAGTAAGGATATCTTCAAAGTGTTAGGGTGCTGGAAAACCAACTCACCTTTTTGTTATTAGATCCTGGGGTTTCACAGGCCTGTTTGCCTTTTCTGCAGACCTTTAAAAACTCTGGTTAATTATTTCTTATTTAAAAATCTAAGGAAAGCATAGGCTAGGTACCATTTAATAATTAATTGCTGTTTTCAGAATGTAAAGTCTCAACTATACTTAAAATAATAACAGTAGAAGCATGAGGACAATGCTAGAAAATGCAAAAAATGGCCATGATAAGAACCTTCAAAGTTGTCATGAAAACACATTATGTAGCTAATGGGATTTTTCCCCCTAAATTTGCTTCATTTTTGGAAATACAAAATTATTCACTATTGATGTTTCACAGAAAAGAACGGTAGGAAAAAAAAAAAAAGAAAGGAATGAGAGGAAAAAAAAATATGCCTAAATGCAAGTAAAGATAAGGTTAAACACCATGCCGAGGTATTGCTGGGAGTCTTTGCTCTGAATAATGCCAAGACCTTTCGAAGATGTCTGTTGTCTCTGAGTGCGTGTGGGCGGGTGAAGTGTGATATTACATAACTCACACGCGGCAGTGGCTGTGCACAACCGAACTGATTAAAACGCTCGACTGTGAAACTCAGATCTCCATTTCCTGGGCTCTTTGTAGCTCGTGTCAGACCTCTGAACACCAAAAATGTTATCCTTTGTCTACAAGATTCTTTGGCTTTGTTTTAATCAGTGCATTTTCTTTTTTAATGACAGAGGAGCAACTACCAGCTCCTACAGTTGGTCGCTTTGAAGCACTTCTTAAATGGCCATTAAATTCTACCATGCAAATGTGAATACTTAATATTTATTCCATACTTTCATTCTTTCTTTAAAAGTACCCCATTTACATATTTCTGGAGAATAATGATACTTCTGCAGGGCAGGTGAACACACATTTCTGCATATGGAGGCAATGGGAAAAAGCATTAAGAGTCCATATTGTAAAAATCAGCCCCTAAATTTAAGTGGTTTGAATTGAGCATGCAGCTGTGGTTGCCTGTCAGTAGTTAGATGCTGTAATAATAATAACAACAACAATAATAACAATAATAATAATAATAATCTTTTCATTTCTCTAGTGCCTTCCACGCAAAGATCTGGAAGTACTTTACGAAGATAAATAAACTGAGTTTGGAACACCCCATGTGGTTAATAAATATCCCAACATATCTAAAGAGCATGCAATTCCTCTCACTGTGTAAAAATCCACATTATGTCATCCATGTATTTGCATACAATGTTTTGGAGGCTTGGACACCAAGGACAGGTCTGGAAGGATTTTACTTACCTTGAGACCATGTGAATTCACGGAATTAGCCCACTCTGTGCCTGCAGAACTGTTTTGCCAAACCCCCTCTTTTAGAAAACAGGGGTGGGGATTGTTAGTGACCCCACTCAGGGGCCTGGGTGGGTGGTCCCCAGAGGTATCCAAGTACCATGTGGCAGCATGCCCGAGCCAGGTCTCCACAGGGCCTCCTGCAGGACCACCTGTACCCTCCTCCCACCTGATGCTCATCTAAACTTGTTCCTCACCCCTTGTATGTGCTATGAACATGAAAAGAGAAAAGCTGAAACATCTTGGCTCACCCCCAATTAAACACACAAGAAAAAGGACGCTCGCCTACCCCAAGGCTGCATTCATCATCTCCTCCTGCTGTGTCCTGTGCCCACCCCACCAACACAAGCCTTTGCCCCAGGAGGACCATATCCCTTTGTGATGAGAGCAACTGGGTGTAAGAGCAAGGGAAAACAGGGCAGGATTTGGCCTAAAAACATCATAAGGCATGAGTAAATATGACATATCAATAGATGTGCTAGAAATATAACACAGGAAACCAGGAAATTCCTCATCTCAGGAGAGTGGTCTTGCAGACCACTGGGCTGGGAAGAAGGCTGGGGTGCACACCCCATGGTATGTATCACATAGGCTGTGACACATTCTCTCCTGGAACTCAGCTTCCCTTCTGACCTTCCCACTGACTGTCTGTCTGGTTTGTTCAGCCCCCAACACGCTCTCCAGCAGAGCCCAGCTCTCACTCTGGGAATGTCGAGTGTCTAACACCAAGGTGGCCTGATCTGAGCTGCAATGTCCAGAAGCTACTACAATAAACTAACAAATAATAATAATTACCCTGATTCGTGGAGGCTTGTGGTTTTGGGGTTTTTTCCCCAAAAGGCATGAAGGGTAGAAAATAAACAGTTCATCAATTTTCCCAATTTTTTCCCCAACTCTTGTAATTAAGTCCTGGGGAGTTTTCAGTGGTTGTAAAAATCCTTGTGGGTACTAAAAATTTTAGACCTGATTATATCATGAATATTTCTATCTACCAGCAAATATTTCTGATGTAATTAAAATATATAGCTACCCAACAGACAACTGTAGCAATTTAACAGGCCCTGAAATTAATAAAGTAACTCAGTGGATGGAAAAAGCTGCTTCCAAAGGGCAAAATAATATATATATGCAGCTAGAGCAAGAAACACCACTACAAATAATCAGAGGGCTTGACCACAAGAGAATGATGAAGAGGTTAAAATGAAGGAATTGAAGCGGCCAGGGAAGAGCCACAAATAAGCAGGAGCCAGTAACACCAGTGGACTTCTCTGCCTTGGCCTTTCGGAGCTGAGTCCCACACACACTGGCAGATGCTGCATTGCAAACATGTATCCTCAGGGTGAATACGGCCTCTGGAAAAGAGAACAGCAGGATCTCCTGCTTGGGTAAGTATATCTGCCTCGCTCTGAAGTTTGCCTTCTACTAGTAGTTTTAAATTTTGTCCCTAGTTTTTTTCCTTATCCCTCACGATAAAAAATAACAACAATTTAAAAAACTTGGAGGAATTAGGCAAAATGAGGCTTTAGCAGCTCTTCAGCTGTTTGGCAGCAAAATCAATTCCTGGAATGGGAGGGAACTTGGTGGGGAAAAAGAAGCAGATGAAGTCACTCTGCCCCTCTGTGCCTCAGTCTCCCCATCTGTGAAAATCGGCTAATGACATCCACCTGATTTAGTTAAATGTCCTGGAAACTAAAAAGACTCTGTAACAGCAATATATTAAGCAGCAGCAATGTTAACTGCTTCACTGCTGGAAATGCAAAGGAGAGCCATCAGGTGATGCCATGTCCCTGCACAGCACAGATGGACAAACTTAATATACAGAAACAATTAGCTTTGGGGGAGAATCACAGCTTCTGGTTTTTTGGCTCACACCTTGCCAAAAGCAATGTAAGTGTAGACACTGTAAGTGCTGAATTTCAATGTGAAAAATAGTCTACCTGCCTAGTGCGAATGCATACACCAGACTTAAAGTAATATAACTTTAAAATACATGGGGGAAGGGAGGGGCATTAACAGGCACATTCATGATTTTCAAATTTTTGCTTGTGCATGGAGCACTTTCACACTTAGAAAAGAAATTCACTAACACCAAGCAAACTTGAAAAAGCAAAACAGAGTGAGTGACTGGGTAGGGAGGGAGGGAGCAGCAGAGATTTTTAAAATGAGGGTTCCCGTTGAGTTTTGGATCTCTCAGGTGAAAACTACTCCAGCTATGTGTGTACGAGTAGACCCAAGTCTGATAACTGAATCTGTCAAATTAAATGAGCAGAGCAATAATCTGGAGATGGTAAAACAATCCACCAAATAAGAACAACACTGAGGATCTAAAGATTCAGTCTTCAATTCACTGGACACCAGCACAACTCAGCAAATAATGTTCTCTGAATGGAAAAAAAAAGGCTAGGAAATTAACCAGCTTTTAAATAATGAAAGAAAGCAGATAAATAAACCAGCAACCAGGAACTTAGTTCAGACTATCATGTAAGCCAAAAAAAAAAGAAATAGTGAACCAGCGTTTCATTTGCACGAGGAAGCATGCTGGAAACTTGTGCCCAATCCCTCTGCTAAACAGAACAATGAAGTTTTACCCAAAGACTTGGATCCAAACAGAATTTGGCCAGTCACAAGCACTAATTAGACAGGATAACTGAACCCTGCACCAGGAGAGGTAAAACACAAGTGCAATATAATAAGAACTCTGTAATCCTTTCACTCTGACACAAAACTAAGAGCAAAGTACAAGAAACCAAGAACCATTCTACATAAAGAATTTTTCTGAGGTATTTATTTTCAGGACCAGATTTCCCCGTAACTCTCAATTTACCCATTATTTGTACAGAATAGCATCTTTCTCCAAAATGTAAAAGCATAAGACAAAAAGGCTTTTTGTTATCAAGTCTGCTTGAAACAGAAGCTGAATACACTTACCTAGGAAAGTGTACCCACAAAAAAAATGCAAAGAGATAAAAAAAACAGACATACTGTACAAGCAAGGTGAGGCAAGAGAATTCCTTCAAAAATCCACAGTTAGGATGAGGAAGCAATATTAAATTAAATTAAAATTATTAAAATAAAGCTGACTAGGCTTGTTTTGTTTCTGATGAAAATGTCAATATTCTCCAATGACTGCTTATTGCTTTATATCACAGTCTAACCAAATCGTTCTATAACCTCCTGCATTACGAGCAAAATCTCTAAAATGTCACCAACTAAAAAACTGAACCAGCTTGTAATTAGTTTCAACAAAGTCATCCTTTTAACCCTAATTTTCTAGATGTAGATGGTATTTCCATAGTAAGCATTATGAACCTTCCTTAAGGACAAGTGGAATCAAATTGTAAAATCATAAGCAGCGATCTAGTAGTTCTTCCTCGAAGCAAGCCCTTTATTTGCCTGTAATAAATTCAAATCCAGTCTTCAGTCTCTTAATAGGTGATCAGAGAAAATATGCATGCACACCTAAACCGCTACAACAAACCTTATTTTTTAAATAACACTTCAATCGCTAATATAATAAAGATTGTTGTAACCCGTTAGCACTGGTATCATTATTCCTTATGATTCAATATTCTAATGACTGGCTGTAACAGAGGTTTATGTTCTGCAGAGGTTTACACCACTATTTAATGTAATTAAGCAAACTGGCAGCCAGTGCCTCTATGGAAATATCATTTCTATCACAGAGTATTCCCACCAGAAATTCAGAGGGATCATAACATACAAACTTTGATTCTGTTTATTTTTTCCCCTGTTCTGAAACTGATCTGGCATTTCTTGGACTTAGTACTAAGTGGAAGAAGGAATTAATTTGGCTTCTGTAGACATGCTATTATTGACAATACTAATAATCTATGACAAATGGGCCATCCCTGCTCCTCTCTTTCAGGAGACATTGCAGCCTGCAACATTGCTTTGCAAAACCCCAGATCTGGACTCTCCTCGTGCCGGGAGCCCTGTGAGTGTACCAGCAATAGGGTTTTAAGTAAACCATTAAAATGCTAATATTCAGCACGGGCCAGATCCCTGTTACCACTGAAAGCAGAACTAAAGCTTCTCTGGAGACAGGATAAGGCCCTTCCAATGTGATCAAAGAGTAAATACATGCAAAGCTCTGATGGGAAAAAGGATCTTTTTTCTAATTTTAAAACTAAACAGGGAGAGTCCACCAGACTCATAATCCATGTTACAGTCACATCTGGGATCACTGACATCTAGGATAACAGCCATGAGGAAGGCTAAAAAGTTGCCACCTGGGGTCAAAGAAGAACACGTAACACCCAGGATTCTGTGAAAATTGACTCATTTATCTTTTGAGCTACACTCCTCTCCACTCTACACAGCTCTGTTGACAACAGCAAATGTGCCACACTACATAATATATTTGTTTTATATAGGTAGATAGATATAGATATATACCTGCGCTGTGCATTGCTTTGTCACATTTGCATTTACCCCATCTTGCAAAGGAAGCTCAACCCCTCACTCAAGCAGGAGGTTTATAGGGTCATCCAAGAATGCAGGGTCAGGAGCAGAATTCAGACCAAAAACCAGAGTTCACCCTTTGCCTGCAACAGCAGAGCCAATTTTGTTAAATAAAGGCTTAGTTACTTCTCCTTCCCAGCTGTAAAGCTCTCTGTAGAGAGAAGGGAAAAAAAAAAAAACAAAAAAAAAACAAAAAAAAAAAAAAAAAAAAAAAAACAAAACCAAAAACCAGAAAAACTTTGAAAGAAAACCCACTCCCATTTATGGGTGGGAATGGGACTTGGAATTATAATAGAAAAGGGAAAATGTCTGGTTCCTATTATTACTATCTCCAGCACTTTCACCTCCACAAACAGCTTAAAGAAGGGCTTCTGGAACAGAAGTTCAACTTTCCTTAATCTGGGCTCTTAACTGCCAGGATCTGGTTAGATTTTCTCCTTCTCCAGATTTTAATACTTTTATTATATATTCTAATGGGGAGTGGGGGGGAGGAAGAGTGGGAATCTCAGTGTCACTCCAAGAAAGAAGTCACCGGGTTTTGCGATCCAGCAGCTTCCTTGGCAGAGGGAACTGCTGGTTGGCATAATCCACTCGTTTGACAAAACTACTATTTCTGGGCACAGGCTCAAAAACAGGTAGGAAGCAAATGCTGAGAAATAAGGAAGTAAAAACAGCCAACAGATTTTTCACTACCAAGAACGCCAAGAGTAAACATGATTTATTTAGCTGTGTTTAACATGTCTCTTCTGCACTAGACTGCAGAAATCTGCTTGCATTTAGAGCAGGAGGAGGAGGAGGAGGAAGGGGGGAGGGGATGAAAAGGGAATCCATTACGGCGCTCCGCTGGTACTTTCTGAATTGTTCAGTCACACAGTTTTATGGAGTACAAGTATTTCCTAGCCCAAAATATATTCATGTGTCAGAAGAAAGCAGCACTAATCTGCTGTTAATTAACAAGCTGCTGCTAACAAAAGATGAAGGACCCAATTCATACAAACAATATTTACGTGGGTGTCGCATGATTTTGTCACAGATCTTTTCTCTTTTCCCCTCCCCACCCCCAGCTGCCCCCCTGCCTCCTCCTCTTCCTCAGCACCCAGTTGCAGGGATACAGAACAGAGAAGCGCCAGCTCCTCTTGGGACCAACACCCAGAATGGAGGTGAGGGCAAAACATGTGTCCCAGCCCAGCCAAACTCAGACAAGGTCTCACCTGAGCCACCCAGCTCTGGGGTTCATGCCTACCCACACAGGGAAGGGCCCTATCACATGTTCACAAGTAAATTTTCTTAGATCCTTCATTTATGAGGGAGGGGCCATCTCCTGGCACTGTGCCCACAGTGGCAATGCTGTTGAGGCTCCAGGTAGTGGCATGGAGCCTCCCATCCTCCATCCATCCTCACCAACCAGTGCAGGCTGTGAGAGGGGATGGGAGACACCACCGCCTTCCCCGATGCCTGGCCTGTGATTTCATTTTTGTTTAATCTTTGCCAAGGAGTTTGGGGATGGGGGAGCATGCTAACAGCACAGAGGCTCAAAGGGATTAGGGCTTTTCAAAAATATCCATGCACACACAAATGGGTAGGGCTGTGAACCAGAGGGCAGCTCTCCCAGGCACAGTTCTGCTGCTCTTCCCTGCTCCCCACTGGAATTTCGGAAATTAGCACCTGTGGCCTCATCCAGAAGGGTGCTGAGCACTGCAGGCTGCCCCAAGTCCCTGCAGCTTGGGCACTTTGGAACATAAACCCATTCACAATCTTTTCTGCCTCCTGGAAAATGAGAGTGCATATCTCCTGTAGGCGTCTCAAAGCTGGTGCTGGCAAAGAGATGGGAGAGTTAAAACCAACAGCAACTAGCACTAAAAATTCCTGGACTTGTTCCTCTCTCAGGAACAAAGCTGGGGCTGCAGGGTGGGAAAAAGGGCTGATGGTCCCCTGTGCTTCAGCCATCAAACCACACCAACCTGTTTACAGAAGGGTTACAGGGGACAGGGTTTAGGCTCTGCTCTGCACTGTCAGCATACAGCCAGGGCTGGGAGAAGCATAGGGACAGGAGGGTGGGAAACAGAAGTGATTCTGGAAGTGCCAGGGTTCTCCCATCATGGCACGGTGGGGGGGTATTTCTGCAAGCACAGTTCTCTGCACACTCCAGTTACTGTCTCACCCTCAAGAGCCTCCTCAGCGCGAAACAAGCTCACAGGAGCATACACACATCTGCCCTTCCAGGTTTTCTCTCTGTACCTTTACCCCATTCCCCAAATCATGGGGTTTTCACTGCAAAAGTCACAACCACTCTCTCAGCACATTCTCTAGGCACCCTGGCCAGCACCCAGCCCCACCACTGGCTCCTTCCAGGACCTGCTCTGGCAGGAGCCTCTGAGAGGGACCAGCCCTGAATGCAGGCTAGCACTGACTCCTCTCCACATCATCTCTTTGTACATTTCCAGAGTGGTCTCTGCCATTTCTAAAACCAGAATTTTAACAATATCCTGGCCTGGACATTTTCAAAGATCTGTTTGTAAATTAATTTTTTGTTAGCAGTGATACTTGAAACACTGACATCTACCATTTGAAAAGCAAAGAAAACATGTTTAAACAAACATCCTAAAAGAGCTAATGAAAGAGAAACAGATCCATCTGTATTGTCTTCTCCACTCACTAGCTCTCAAAAAAGTAAACCTTTCCAGATAGCAGGGAAGTCTCCCAAAAGTGAAGACAATAGCTATTCCCAAGCTTCCTGCAGAGGGAGTGAGGACAGCCAGTGAATTGCCCCACCCAGGTAACGCCTGTTACAAGCTGCTGGCTGCCCTGAAAAAACCCTATCCCAAGCAGCCTCAAGGCTCCAGCCCACAAACTTCATCAGTCCAGCTCGTCAGTCCTTCCAAAACAAGCAGGTGCTTTTGCTAGGGGTCTCCAACCACCACTGCACCCTTGACCTCCCCTAGCTGAATTATTCCTAATGAATGTTGACTGTCAGATGGGGAGCATTGAGGATTGAGCGTGCTTTTCCTTACCCGCAGAGCAGGCATGGCAAGGCTGAGGCCAGTCCAAGACAATGCATTCTCCAAGGCCTCCTGAAGGGATGGGTGCTTCTGGTGGCCAGTAAAAATGTCTTTTGCTCCTGTACTAGCACTGCTAACAGAAAACCATCTTGTGCATCCCATTGGAGAATCAGCCCCAACCAGGAATTCTCAATCAGCTTCCAAATCAAAAATAACATGCACCAACTTAAATGATGAACTTGGCACAACGAGGATAACATCCTTCAGCAGAGTCTGGGAGCTGGAGTGGGGGTTTAGGGGTTTTCTAGGGAGTTTTGGGGGCTTACTGTTTTAACTTCCTTCTTGCATAAAGACCCTGTACCATAAACATTAATCTAACACTATATTCTGCCTTTTAGTCTTGAACAATTATGAGTACAGTTTTGTGATCTTTAGCCATATTTACTGATACTCAAAGGCAGATTCTATCTTGTTAGATTGTTATAAATGGGACCCCAGGGAATCAGCACACAGGCGGAGGCAGATGTGAAAGAGCCTTATCAGAGCTCGGGTGTGCTTCAGTTTCCTACTGCTAAAATTACAAATGTTTGGGAGAAAAAAACCCAACCTACTTTAGATTCCTCTGCCAGATCATTACAAAGAGCTGTCTGTAGATTACAAAAAAAAAAAAAAAAATTAAAAAAAAAAAAAAAAAGAAGCCATTTTGCTGAACTTAATATTTTTTAAGGTTAACTGTTAAATTTCAAAGTGTGGTTTACATGTGCTGGCCACTTGTATGAACAAAAGTTTCAGAGACAGACAGAGAAAAGGTTTCTGGTTATAAACGATTAAAGAAAGAAACCCACAAATTCTATCTCATTCTCTCTTACTTAAATACGTTGTTTCTGCTCCAGACCTGTTTCATAATACCATAAAACAGAGGCATGTTTCCGACACTAGATTTAAGAAGCTGTCACATTAAAGGTAAACTTTTAATCTGCTAGAGACAAACAGCACACATTTTTACTTCCCAAGAATCAGCTCTTGAGAAATGTTTAAACAAGAATTTAAGAGCTGTGTGGTAAAGCCACATACAGGGGTCTCAGACAGCTACTGGGTTTGAGCTTCTTTTCCGTGTTGTTGTTTTTTTTAATTCTTTAAATAACCCACTAAAAAGTAGACTTCTAGGAACAAAGTAACCAAGATGCATGGTAAAGTGAACCTCTAGGCTTGCTTTTATTTCTAGTTAATAGGAAAGAAATGTTTTAACTGAAACACAGGCCTGAATTTCTAGCTGTTCATCTCCATCGTTTTATTTTCTTGGGAGTCACAATCAAATACTTTTAAGAAGTTAATTGTGTCACAATTAGTAACACATTAGTCCTCCGATATTTTTAATAGCAACCCAGGTTTTTCCCCAAGGCACTTAAAAATGGCAGGCTCGGCTATATTCTCCCTTTTTTAAAACTCCCATGCACTTTCTTCTTTAAAAAACTCCCACATGCATTTCACTTGGTCTGAAAATACCAGCACAGATCTTAATCCTGCCAACGCTTACAGACATGCTTAACTTTCTGCACATCAGTAATCCCGCTGACTGCAGAGGGCTGTTGGCGTACCTACAGCTCGGTGCAGCTAAGGATGGAATCCGGCCTGCGCCCAAGCCAATGGCAAAACCCCCATTGACGTCAATAAGGTTGTGGTTCAGCATCCAATTTGTTGCAGGATTGGGACCATCCCCATTTCAAGGTACTTTCCCAAAATCTATTTTGGTTTAGTTTTTTGTTTGTTTTTTTTCTCTCTCTCTTTTTCTCTTTCTGCTCTTTCTCCCCCTCACCTCCCACACTCGCTCTTGTGGGGCCTCATATTGAGACCACTTGAAAACTTCTGCCTTTCAAATCCCTTTGTGAGGAAAACCCCCTCACTGAGACAGGAAACATCCTTTGCAGGTAAAGCTGAAAGAAACTATTTTGCTCCACTGTGTGCATTTGAGTAAACTAATTAAAACCTGGGAACTTGGGTTCTAACTGATGCCAAGAAGCAATCATTAATATGAGCTGAAGTGAAATGGGAAGCTCCAGACATTTAAAATCAGCTTTCGGGGGGGGAAAAAAAAAAAAAAAAAAGAAAAAAAAAAAAAGTGGAGGAAATAGGGAGAGGATGTTTTGTAATTTTTGTCAAAAAGTCAACTCACTGCAGCTTGAACTGCATGGGGTTAAATACATTTGGGGGGATGCTATACAATGAGGGGATAAAGCCCTGCTGAAAAGCAGGGGAGGGCGAAGCAGCGGCAGGCGGCTCGGAAGCGCTGCGGTGCTGTGAAGAGCGGGCAGAAGTGAGCAAACCAGCTGAACCGCTTGCAGAATTAATCAGTAACAAAGAGACTGGAGCTGTTGGCGGGCTTCAGCCCTTGAACCTGGACTCTGCTCTATAAATTTCAACTTGGAATGGCTCTCTACTTGTTGAAAGACAGGTTGGCTCCAGGCCAAGACATAGGGGGAAGAAAAAAAAAATAGAAGAAAAAAAAATTCCTTCTTGCTCAGGAAACTTCCCGTCAGTTTCTAACTCTTTTTATGAGCTAGTAATAGGGTAGTCTAGAAAACGGGAAACAAAAAGTGGGTCTTGAAAGGAAAAAATGAACCAGAAGTTGGTTTAATAAGGAAAATAAAACAAGTAGGTGCTAAGTTCAAATCTGGATTTTGTCTGCACACAAGTACATCAGCTCTAATAGAAGACTTCAGAGCACCTCGGCAATAATTCAAAGGAGACTTTTACAGTTACATTAGCTGACTACAAGTTTGACTCTGAAAATAATAAATGTCTTAAAAGAGGAAGAGGGCTGTTTAATCCTTGTCTGCAGTCTCATCTTGTTCTCTCCTCCCCCACCACTCCACCTTGTTTAAATGACCATTACAAAAGCAGTGTGGTATAAAAAACATGTAGAACCATCATTTATTCAACAGCATCCTTTCTTATTTTTCCCCTCTCCGAAAAGCGTGCAGGAGAACTGACGCTTTCCTCAAGCTCTCCTCACTGCCAAGGCAGTTTCAGCCACAAATACCTTGCTGCCGCCGTGCTGTCCCAGCATGAGAGACAAGGAGCGGGCTGGAGCAGAGTGAGGGGCTGGAGTGCAGAGGGGGGGAGCTGTCAAAGTGGGAAGAAAGAAGGCAAACATCTATTCAGAGGCCAGATGCGCTGAGCAAGGTCAGCTGCAGAGACACAGCTCTTTGCAGCAGCTATGCAATTACATCCAAAGTCTGCACAGCACCGAGCGTCCCACAACCTGCATGCAAGGGCTAGACTGGAGGGTCTAGGGCAGCTGGAAGAAGGTCTATAATGATTTTAATTGCTCTTCCAAGATGCTAAAAAGTAGATGAGATATTCTTTAGCTAGAGCAGTGGGGTTGATGCTCTGTACTGCTTGCAAGAATACATGCAGATAAATTACCCTAATGAGAGAATGGAGAGAGAAACAGGGTAAGTGCCAGCAGTGATCAAAACATGAAATAAAATAGTGAAATAAGATGCAGCCTAATCACAACATGGAGGACAAGGATACAAGATCTTGTCACCAAAAGTGGCTGTTAAGGTAAATTAGATTAATCACTCCCAGCTCTCTTCCTCTACAAACTCCCTTAATTTTAAAGAAGAGGCTGACTCCTGTGAGGCTGCACACCATCCAAGACTGCTGGACATTTAAAGCTATATACGTAGCGTGCCTGCTACAGACACACATCCTGTACTTCCACTTTCCAAGAAAACTGGGATCTGCTACTTGGTAGGTCTTTTGCATCTGCAGCTTTTATGACTCTGCCGAGGGACCAGTGAACAGTGTCCCCCTTTTCTTGCTCAAGAAATATGCTACCAAATGCCAGAAGAAGGAGAGAGTTTAAGAGCTGTTGGGCTTAACAGTGGTTTGTGCTGATCACACTTGAATCTTTCTGCAAAGGCGTACATGCAAAGAGAAAAAAACAACAACCACTAAGTAACCACTTCACATCTGCCATTAACATTATTAAACTCCTTACAAGCAGTATCTACCCCACCTTCCCCACTACACACAAACATACACACACCCCCGAGCTCTGCAACACAGCAACTAGGAGCCAAGACGGCTCTCCTCTCCTCACTGCAGCAACCACATTCATTCCTGTTAAGGGGTTAACGATTCATTTCCACTACTTCTCTCGAGAAAACCTACAATGAAAACATTGGCTCACGAAAGCGTTCTCACTGCCAGAATGCCACAGCGCGAGTGAAAAGTCCGTTTTGTTTTCATTACATCTCTGGGATTTCCGGCTTAACTCCTGAGCTTAGACACCAAATCCCTAGATACCCCACCCACCCAGTTTTTCTTCTTTTTTTTTTTATAACATTTCTACTGCACAGCCCACCAATTACCATTTGGAGGGTGGGAGGGAATGGGGAAAAGAAACCATGCAGAAAAGGATGTTCTCATTGGAGAGAGCACACACATCTCCCAAGACAAGAGTTACCCAGTTTCTCCTGGCTTTTAGGATTTTCTGCTGAGAAACATGGTTTTATTTCTATACCTGGCCTCTCTCCTCTATTTCTTACCCTGCAGGCTCCCATCTTCCCACTCGGCCACTGAAGCCAGTGCTGAAAGTCAGCCCCAAATCTATGCCCTTTGAAGTTACGTGACATGACATAGAAATCCAAGCCTTTCTTGTACAAAAAGTATGATTACTTCACAGGGTTGGTTTTTTTTCTCCAGTTATGATAGAAAAATGTTCCAATCTCAGAAAAAACCTAGAAAGGTTCAACCTTTATGTCACAGCTGATTTGGTCACTGCGTGTATAGGCAGCACAGTTCAAACACTGGCTGAGAAAGAAAAACAATCTATGGAAAACACATGAAGGGAGGCAACCCCATGCTATAGCAACTCTTCTGTCCTGCTCAAGCAAAGGAACCACTTCTGTGCCTTTAAGTATTTATCCACCATTGGAGAAGAACATAGTTGGAGACAGCTTTTCTCTTTTATAGTACTTCCACACACCCGGCTTTCCTTTAGCTACATCCCTATCCAAAATTCCCCTGAAAACACATATAAATTTTTTCTTGCAGTCAACACTCCAACAAGCACAAGTATATTGGTATTTGTTGCATCCACACAAATGCCAAAGCAGTCCACAAGCTGGTTGGGCACTACTTTTAATTTGCTCTTAAAAGTTGCTCACAATGTTGTCAAGAAAAATGAGTAATGGCTGGCTGAACAGTGCCGTTTCACCATTCACCATTACTGTTGCCTATGAAAATCTACCAATCTTTCCATGGTTAATAATAACAACAACCAGATATGCATACAGTTTCTGGACAAATAACCCAAGTAATTTCACAAAAGGATTTAAATAAAGGCAAAAAAGACACTTTGTTGGGTGACATTTTTAGTGGATTCTAACTCCAAGTTCAGAGTTCTTCCACTGAATTAAAAGAGGCTAACAGCAGCGCCAACGTGGTACAAGCAAGCAAGTTTTGCTCTTAAACAGTGACTCCTCACACGCATTCACCCCAGAGCAAGAAGACCAACTGTGTGTACTGAATGACCTTCTTAAATCCCCTCTCATCAGCCTGCAAAATGGCACTTCTGTCGAAAAGGTTTTACCCAGCATTGTCACTCACAAAACTGAAGATGACTATGACTAGGAGAGATTAGAGAGGGAGAAAATAACAGCAGCAAGCTCCTGTTTCTCAGTACAGCACACCATGCAGGTCCTCACTCGTGCCACCCAGTCAATCCAGCAGGGTCCTGCTGCTTTCAGGGGAATTACCCCAGGTGAAACAGGGGCACAGCAGGGTGAACTGGACCCCCACCACTCCTGCAGCCTTGTGGGAATCCTACTAACCACATACAGGGCACAGAAGATAACTTTGAAAAACGGGATGGTAAGAAGAACAAAACAAAAAGCTAAGATCAGCAGCGAAAATCAAGGGCATAATATGCTCAGTATTTTTTTTAATCTGCTTTTAAAACTCGGTGTGATTAATTTCACTCTTTACTGGCAGATGCCGGGAAACCCTTGGTGCCCGGCAGGGCCAGACCCTGGGCAGGACAAAACTGGGACAAGCTGAGGTGGCAGCAGGGAGAGGGTGGTTGGTGGCCTCGGGCTGGGTCTGAGCAGAGGGTGCTGTGGGGCCCCAGGGTGTGGTGCGGTTCAGGCAAGGGGAAGGAAGGGTTTTGTAACTGGCAGGTTTCTCACCTTTAACTCTTGCCGGGGTTAGCAGGGTCCGTGCTGCCGCCTTGGTGAGAGACACTGGAACCATGGCTGCAGCCCTGGGGGTGCATGCTGACAGGCACCCTCCACACTGCCCTCTCTTAGGATCACCCACACGGGCACAGTCATGTTCCTTAGAGAGCACCATGCTGACCTCCACCAGCAGCCTTAAAACTTTAAGCCATCGACATTTCAGCAGCCCTTGTTTAAGCTTGAAGCCTCAGCAAACCAGGGGAGGGCAGCTGCCACTGCAGGCTGCTCCTGTGGACTGAGGGTGCCTTGTCCCCAGAGGAGAGCCGAGCTCCCCAAGCATGCCCTCCACCCCCACCCAAGCAGGTGCAAGCAGGGCTCTGTGTGAGATCACCCTGCTTGTTTTTCTCTCCACACCCCCAGCAAGGACCTCAACAAGGTCCCAGGGGCTGGAAGCTTGCTCATTAACCCACTCTCAGGGCACTGTCAGTTGACACCTTTCTTGTGTCATGTGTCCTCCCCTTACTGTTCAGCAACACCAATTAACAAAACGTGTTGCTAAATACCTGCTGAAGCAGCAAAGGAGTAGGAGGAGGTGACCAGGTAACTCCTCTGCACTCAGGAATACCCTAGCAGATTCAAGGGAAGAAACAAGCCTGGAAAAGCCTCATGAAAAGGATTGCAGCTGAGTTTCTCAAGCACTGTCACCACATACTTCTAGAAGCCTCTTTTTCTTCACATGCTGTTTTCTCCTTGCCTCGCTTTTAAAAGCCACTCCTGCAAGACCCATTACCCCAGGGAGGGTCTGGTAGCAGACCTGGTGCCATGACAGCCTTGGGAAGGAGATAGCCACCAAGCCCTGTGCCATCTCAGCTTCAGAACACCTCTTCCCAGCCTGCCTGATGTCACCATCCTTGGGTTGTTTCAGCTCGCCTTTCCCTCCCCTCACGTGTGAAGGCATCACGATGGCTGTCTGAGTCCTGCAGTTAAATATGGGTGCACGGGTCCATAATGGTACATTGTAAGAGAATGTCTCAGGGTAGGCAGCAATAATAATTAGCTGTCAAGATTTGAAAAAAGGATAATCCATGCCATTGAGTTAACAGTCACTCACACAACACACATGGATTTAACTAATCTTAATTTGGAGAAAAATAACAATTCTAAATATATCAAATAGCCCATTTCATGGCAACCTGCAGCGGTGTTTATCTCTGGTTTCCAGCACATGCGAGTTATTTAGTTTCTCTCACTGGCAGTTTTACCATTCAAAAGCCTGAAATGAACATTCATGGAGCAGGGGTTGCAGTTAAATCCTGCCTCTGACAGGGAGCCTTTTTTCATGATGTACATCTACTACAATGTATGGAGCCCAGCACTGGTGGCTGGGACAGGATGAATGAGGAATTCCAATCAACCCCCTCCTCTTTCCTAGCACTATCTTTGCAAAAATTAGCTCATCATCTTAGTGAACCTCTGCTGCTGCTGCAGTTATATATTTGTGAAGGTCTGCTGGCCTGAAGGTGCAGGCCTGCCAGTGAATCTGGAGAAGTTCTGCTCCAAGTGGTGCCTGCTCCACAGAGGCTCCCTCCTCTTTGCTGGGGTTCTGTGAAACCACTTAGCATTAAAATCAGGCAGACTGGTACTTTTTTTTTGACTTGGGTAGTTTCAGAGAATCCTTCTAACAAACAGACCACAGGGCCATGGGGAAGAGATGAGATACCATCTGTGAAACGACAGTGGGAGCACCTTCCCAGGTCATTCTTCAGCCAGGACAGGTCACCTGGTTATGCCCAAGATCTGATAAATATGAAAGATAAAAAGAAGTATAAAATACAACAGTGGTCTATTTTTTTTCCAAAATACCTGCCAGCAGTGAAATAAAAGCAGCAGTGACCGATAACTGCTTGCCAACTCATTGGCCTGGTTATGTTTTGCTGTGCAACAATCTGGTACATCTCTTCGATACTATCACACCCTCTGTACAAGAGGCAGAACTGATTTTCAAACAGGTCAGCCAATTCACAAAACAGAAAAAAAAAACCTTTACAGGGCAGACTGCTCCTAAGCAAGTCACGTCCTCCCAGTGCCAGCTGACATGCTACCACACATCTTACGGACAGTGGTAACTAAATGAAAACACCTCCAAAACTTGGATTTGCAAGTTACCAGTCAGGGAAAGATGACAGATTTCATTATCAGAAGATCTTTAAAAGCTGATTGCAGAGACAAAGTTGCCTTTGTTTCCACTGGAATATAGAAATGTCTGTCAGAGATTTGTGTTGCATACATAAAAATTCTCGTGGGCTCCTAAGCCCTGCCTCAACGTGTCCCTCAAAGCAGCACAAGGTCTGTTGTGTGGTCAAGAGGCATTCAGTGGCTGGGGCAAGAAGAGCTACCCAGAAAGTAAAAAAAAAGAGAGGAAGAAAGGCCTCAAGAGCACCCTGTGCCAGGATGAATACTCAGCGCGGTTTCTGCATCCCAATATCCTCACACCCAGAGCTACGAGAGGTACATGGGGCAGAGCCAAGCTCAGCACTTGACATACCCTCAGAGCATTCAGCCATGGGAAGCTGTAAGGTCTGGTGTCTTTGTCACACCACAGAAGGCTTTACAAATCATTCTGACCAAATAAGAAGGTCTGCAAAAATAACACAGGATCAAGGAGAGGAGCTGAAACCTCTTCGAGGACAGCAGTGGTGGCAGCATATTTCAGGGAGCCAGAGTGGCGAGTGGGTGATTTCTGGTTTCCCTCTTCAAATATAAAGACTCAATTATCTTTGAACAGCTTGCTTTACACATGAATTGACACATTTATTTTACAATAAATAACTGAAAGTTATCTATGTTTCCTTTACTGTTAATCTACACAAAGAAATAATAAACAGAGCTTGTCTACAAAAATGCAACTACTGCAGTCCTCAGAATTCAATTAAGCTAAAATAATTAATGCTTCCACCATATTAAATTACTTTATACATTTGAGCCACTGAAGTTTTTTTTTTTTATTCTTTAATCTTTTTCGCCTTTTTATTTAATAAAAAAAAAGTTAGTTTCAAAGGGGGGGGCTGGCTAGGAGGGGGAAAAAGAACATGATTTGCTGTTAAAATGTAATGGTCTCCTTTAGCTGACACAGCATGTAGAGTGTTTTGTGCCTTTGATTAAAATAACATTTTAAATGCTTTGAACAAACATATCTCCCCATACTTCTAAGGGATTATTTTACATATTTCTTGGTGGAATAAAGAAATTCATTCTTCCTGTCGCAGTACAGAAAGGCTAAGAATATCTTTCGTCACATATAAAGTAAAAATACTGTAGGCTGTTGCATTATTACAAAAAAAATAAAAAAATAAAGAGAGGGGGTGGCAGGGTAGGAGAAAGCTGCCTTAGAGATTAAGTTTCCCTTTTATGAAATCGTATTTAGTCTCTTTTTTTAACAAATCTAACAACAATGCTCTACAGCCGCTCACTGGGAAATACCTTTAATGTTAAATGCAGATTCTGATTTTCTTGGCTAATGCAGAAAGCCTTTCTATTGAAATATAAATAAGGGGTTTGGTATATCCCACTAAAGCCTTTCCAGTGAATGACTTCTGTGGGTTTTTCATGGCTACCCTCCATGGCTGTAATGTGAGGCTTTTATCCCACTATTGAAAACTATCCGCTGCTATTAAAAAAAATATGGAAGGACACTGCACCTTTTTATCTCAGAGCTGGGCTCCTAATTGAGAAAGTATTATTACAGCACTGTTTAGTGGATGTCCCTATCTCCATGCACTGCTGAGAAAATGCCAATCAAATGATAAACCCTTTTATTTTTCTCAATTCAAAATCTTTCCTACATATTTTTCATTTGATATGCAGTTTAGTCTGAAAGAGATTAGGTGCTCCAGATTAGCTTTTAATTTTTTTTATGCCTTTTCCACATGTGAACATTTCCTTCATGACCTCCTACCCCAGCAGATTTTCTGCATGGCAAAAGCTTTGGTTATGTTGTTGCCGACCCCGAGAAGCTGGGATGGGACAGCACCCTCTGCTCTGGGAGTAGCCACTGAGGTACTGTGGACTGAATTTGAGCAGAGATTAGTAAGAGATGAGCTCTGGACTGCAACTGCAGCAGAGCTCTCCTAAAAAGTGCTGCACACCCTCCGCAAGGGGCTGAGTGCCATCAGCTTGCACAGATCAACAGCTTCTGGGAGTGCTCAGCAGCACTCAGGCAGCCTTCAGCAGACTAGGGAAGGTCCTGAATACTTCCCTTCTGCTCCTACCAAATGGAAAGGAAATCTAGCCCTCAAATCTGCTTCACCACAATGTAATCACCTCTACCAAGAAATGTATTCACGACTGCAAAAGGATGAGGAAAGCTGAAAAGGGATGAGGAAAAGACAGGGTCAGGTGTTACGGTGGGTTTGCTTCCAGTGCTACAGCACAGGCCTGCCACAGCTAATGCTGCCAGAGCTAACAGCTGCCCCATGTCAGGGTGGTGGCTGCACCCCAAAAAAATAGTCCTAGAAGAAAACAGTATAATCAATGGGCATTGTATGCCCTGTCCTAAAAGACAGAAGGTCTGAAGCCCTCAGCCTTTTAAAGCCCACACCCTCATTGATGTGATACCCAAGCCTGTCACAGGTGCTGGGGACTTGCTCAGACATCTCCAACACTAAAGGCTCTTAAGCTAAACCTCTTAAGCTTCAGTTTTAAAGATAGGAGCCTCTCACCTGTCTGCTGGGGATCCCCTCATGGGAGCATCTCTACCACAGGCAGGACTGGATCTGGACTGTCAGATCTAATCCCATAGGACAATTCCTAGATAAATCAGGATACTGGCAGCAAAGGCAGATTGTCACTGGTCTTCTGTATGGGATGCAGTTGGTTTGAACAAAAAAGGCCCATTTGAGGGGAGATCCTGCTGTGTAACATAAAACCCCCACTCACTAGCAGGGAGGAGAGTCATCCTTTCACCACTGCAGAGGGGAAAAACACCCTGCTTGATGGAAGCAACCCCATGCCAGGCACTCTACAGGAACCACTGCATACCACCTCACCTAGGTGGATAATCATCACCTGCCTGCCCACGTCTGAGCGGGGGAGGTCCACTGAATGAACGTTAACTTCACCACATGTGAGAGTTTTAGAAAAAGAAATGCCTGCAATTTACTCACTCAGGCCAGCCTATGCTCTTGTATCCTTATTCAGAAGATCTCTTTGGGGTGTGCATGAGAGTGGAGGTGTTACCCACCCAACCCAAGCCATCTAAGGAGACCCAGAACAGGCAGCACAGGCTACAGTGCAGGCCAGGAAGCTGACATCTACCCCAGGGAATGGAAAATGAAGGACTTCATGAAACCCTGCTTTAGCCTTCACAAAGAAATCTTCTTCCCACTACCAGTCAGTGGGAAGAGGACTTTTCCTAGTGTCAGGATGCAGCCCTTCCCAGTAAGTCTGCATGTGACAAAGGGTATCTGGAACAGGACAGAACTGGGAACCTCATCAAAGTCCCCTATCCCTCTGCCACTGCTACTTGCTTAAGGATGCTCCTGAAATGGTTTCTGACCCCAACTTTCTGCTTTTTCCCAGATGTACAGACTGCCCCTTAGCTCTCCCAGCTGCCTGAGAGGCCCCTTTCTCCAGCAGCTGGCCCTGCACAGACAACTACAAAGAATTAAACAGGGGATGGACAGCCTTGCAGAGCTGTGAGGATCCTCCAGATGGATGGCTCCTATAAAGACGTGTTGCTGAAGCCTGTTTCATGGCACTTTCTAGAGGATTCTAGTTAAAAGATTACCTAGGCAAGTTGATTGAGTGTAAAACGTGCTGTACCTGCAATGTTCTCCTGCTTGGGGCAAATTCCTTTTGTAGGCGTGAGAAGACGGTCTTCTTCATCGGGTGTGACTTGGATCCCGATTTCCACTGGCTCTGACACTTTCCTGAGCTCGGCGCGTGAGGAGGGGGGAGGGCTGCTCTTATCCATGCTCTTTTCATAGCAGACACCACCAGTGCCATTGCACTGTTTTCTCTTGTGCTCTATAAAAACCAAGATGTCTCCCAGCGGGAAGTTCATCTGACACTGTCCGCAGGTTAACAAGTCGGGGTCTGTCCCGCCTGCGGCGATGCTGATGCCGCCTGGGTCTGCTATTGCCAGGCTCTCGTCCTCGTCGGCCAGTGCCGGTTCCACATGGTCAGCCTCTGCTTTGCATGGACAAGGAGAAAGAGGGAGGAAAGGGACAAGGGGAAAAGAGAAAGAGATTGCTTTGAGTGTTCACAGACTCTGAAGGATGCATCACCAGAGGCCCAGCCTCCCCCCACCCCCCTCAAAGGAGCCAAGCCTGATTAGATCTTTCTTTTATTTTTCAGCTTTTCCGCTCTCCCAGAATGATTTCAATATATTTTGCAACCAAGCCTGCCTGAAACAAAATGGAAAGGCTGACCTGGCATAGCTTTCTTGACAGCTCCTTCCCACTGCTGCCAGCACTGCAAGGATATCAGCAAAGAGCCATTTTGCAAGCGTTCGAGCCCCGAGTCACATTCTGAAATAGTTCCTCTCTTTTTATCCCACCTTCTCATTCCCTCCGTGTCTCCCAGCCATCTGGCCAAGGCCCCATCCAGCAAAGTTTATGCACCCAAGTCTTTCCTTCTTTTTCAGGGAGAGGGGGAAAGCTTTTATGCACCAAACTAGCAGGACCAGGCTCCCCGTGCCATACAAAATTATTACCACCTTGTCCCATTACAGAGTTACCAGCAAGATTAAATGACCACCCATTAGCAGAAATTACAAAAAACTACTTGCAAGACTAAAACAACCAGGGTATGGTCTCGTGAGCAGTTAAGGGGTTTCAAAAGTGTGCACAGTGGGAAAGGGAATGAGGCACTTATTTAACATACTGGAATATTGGCTGAGCCTGAAATATTCCACTCTATTTTTCCAATGCCAAAAACCCTGCCATTGCTACATAGGCTAATAAAAGTTTTTTTTGTTTAAATCTTGTCCACAGACGTGTTGAATTTCCTACCTTTACCCCCAAAGACTGGGAAAGAATTTCTGGGTGACTTGAATCAGTTTCTAGGAAATATGTAACTTCTCATGTCACAATTAATAAAACCCAGTATGTTTTAAATCAGTACTTAGAAGGCAATTTTTACACTATAAAATAATTGTGGATCACAATCCATTTCTGGGGCAAAACATGGTTTTTTGTTTGTTTTGTCTTGTTCTGCCATGTAACTGCCAAATCATACAAACCTTGGACTTTATTCAGGCAAAATTTCCACTGACTTTTGCCTAAGGCTGGTTTTCCTCTGCAAGGACTATAGGATTTGGGCTGAACAAAACAGAGGAACTAACAGTATGTAAATCAGTGGCTGAGACCTCTAATCGAATCAGGATTAAAGGAATAGGAGGAAAAATGTTCTCTATTAGTTTCCTCATGGATTTCCTGGGAAAAGTAAGTAAAACAAATATCTCAAAGTAAAACTGTGATAGACAAATGTTATAATTCAGACCTGGACTCTTCTCCATTCTGAAAACAAAAGGATATTTGTCCCACTCTACAGCAATTGGGGGGGAAAAAACCAACCAAAAAAAAAAAAAAAAAAACAAAAAAAAAAACTAAGAAACACATAGAAAACGGACAAGAGGTAGAAGGCGAAATGCATTGCCTGGCAACAAAAATGGTTAAGCCTCGAAAAAAGGTAGTTTAGGAAAATAATCATTCCCATTTTTGCCTTCCAGAATAAATAACTGATCAGCATATCTACCAGCTGTATTACAAGTTGCATCAGAGCTCTCTAACAGCAGAGCAGAGAGCGGCAGCAGCAGCGACAGCGACGGCAGAAAAGGACAGGGACCCCAGAGCAGTGCCCAGGCGTGGACCATCCTGCTGGAGCCAGCGATGGGCACGAGAAGGCTCATGCTTCCCAACTCACTCATTCTGAAAATCATTAATTACCGTTTTCCTCTTACTCTAGGTTTAAAAGGAGTTTGAAGACAATACTAAGCAATTAATTCACCAATTTATATCATGAAAAGATGTCTCCTTGCCTTAGTGAAAATGTGACTATAACCCTGTGCTGAAAAGGCACTGCTGGGAAGGGAGCGGATACCTGCGAACAGTGTGTCACGATGCAAAAGGTAATTATTTAGTGCTGCAGTTCCCTTAATGATCTAACATTGAGCAATATTGTTTATATTGAAGAGGGCTTGCACCTTTAATTACCAATTACATATACATCATTTTAGAGCCAAAAGAAAAGGACTGTGAAAAGGGTCTTTTAGAAATGTGCACGCAATTTGTAGCCAGAATTCCTATTAAGGGGGAAGAGTGTGTCAAAATATTTTAAAAAACTGTACAGAGAGGGACACACAGGCACGAAGATACACAAGTGGGAGATGGGACAAAGAGCTGGAAAAGACAACACAAAAACAAGAACTGAACCAAGGGTCGTAAGAATAAAAGATGGCACGGAGGAAAAATGCTTGTTACTAGTTTCACTAACATCCCTGTAAAGCCTTTTGATTAAAGTCTGTGTCTTAAATTACAAAGGCTGAATTTTGGCATTTATATATATGTAACAAATATAAAGAAAAGCACGGATCTCAACTTTATTATCTTTTTGATGTGAGGATTTTTTTTTTTTTTTTGCCTGTGATTTAGATTGTGCTCTTCAGAAAATGTAGCAAAATTGCTGCAATTGATAAGGGTCCTGACCAGGCGTCAGTGCAAACATGAAGGAGATTTGAACAGCTAAACTGTTACGAATTCTTTCTTTTCAGTTCTACACTTCATTTGAATATTAGTTAAATCCACATATGCCTATTAGCTTACACTCGCTCACTCTCTCTTTCCAAGGACTCTGCAATGGCACTTTTTTAAAATAACATCTGGTATTCCTTCATATTTTGGCAGTCGTCACATCACCAAAAATCAGCTTTTCGTTTTCTTGGTACGCCGAGCCCTCGTGATCAGTAGTAATTGGGTTTCAAACTATCAAAAGATTTTTTTTACTCAACTCTATTTCTGATTTGAGCTTAATAAATCATCAATCATGAGACCAGCTATTCACCCAACAATGCAAAAGCTATATTACATCCCCTTATTCACAACATGGAAAACAGACATAAAAGAATGAAAAACAAAATACTGAATAGATCTTCAAATGCATTTTATCCATGTCAATTTGCATTTATTTTTTTTTTACTCAGAATAAAAAAACACAAGAAAGAAAAGGCTTCCTATTGACAACTCAATTAAGCCATTAAAAACCTACATTCAAGTAACATTACAGGAGAGATTTAAAACCCACAAAGGGAAAGAGAAAAAAGCCTGCAAGTCCAGCCCATAACGCATTGGGTCATGCCTGGTTAATACAACAGCCAAGATCTTAGGCTGTTTAAGAAGCCCTTTAATACCAGTGGGGCAATTTAGGCCAGTCTCAATCTAAAGTTCTGACTCTGCTTGTGTCTGTGGGTTTAAAATGAGTCGCTTCACATTATTTGAATTTAACTCTGTGGTTTTATTGCTGTTGTTGGTAGATGGGTTTAGAGGTAGGAGGGTGTTTCTTCACAAGTATTTATTTTAAATTAATTTATATTTTTAAGAAGAAGAAATTAGGCCACACAAAATAGGAGGAGGGAAAACATCTCATGTCGCTTACATGGAAAAAGTAAAAAAAAAAAACCAAATGAGCTATTTCCAGCCAGGATTCGTGCCCTGGTTCTTTCAGGCATGTTAAGGTGTGCCCAGTATTTTCCCTACATCCAGAGATTCCTACACAGAGGATTGCCTTGGCATTGCCTGCCTAGGGAGCACAGTGAGCTGGCGATGGGCAGTCTTTGGGGACATGAGTGACACAGTTGTTATGTGATGGCTTTGTGAAATTAAAGCAACCAGACAATCAAAATCATTTGCTTTACTCAAAAAAAGCATTACACTTGCTGACTGGACTCTAAGCAGCATCTCCAAGGTCTACCACACCAAAATACAGTGGACAAACTCCTTAATTCCATAAAGGCACTCTCACAAAGCCACCAGCACTCCTACTCCAGCATGGTGACATCATTAAAGCATATGTGCCCCATGCAAACAATGCTCTCATGCCCAGTGTTAAAGTGAACGCAAATGCTAACTACTTTTTGCCTGTCAATTGTCTCAAAATTTTACCCACTAATAGTGGAAACGGCTGTTTTGCTAAAAGTCATTTCCAAGGCTTTAAAGGACAGAACCATGGATGCTTGTTCACAGAGTTTGGGTGAGGCTGGGTCCAGACAGCAATCATTTATTTTCTTGTCTTTTTATTGCTCTGCAGAACCAGGGTAAGAAAGGATCTAGAACTTGCCAAGCTATTCTTTTCCTTATTTTTCTTGTTCTACAGTATCAAAATGAGGCAAAGGGGGCAGAGGAAATGTTTTGGTGTTGGGCCAAAGTGTTGCATGTGAAGCTTCCTCCCCGTGGCTGCTTTCTGCACAAATCAATAACGGGGTGGTGAAGGCAAGCACTGCCAGTGCCTTCACTGCAGAGTGCTGCTGGGTGCCCTGCCTGCCCCAGCACCCTGCCACAGCCACTGCCCACCCTTGTGCCCACCTGGGGGACAAGGCACAGGCTATCCCACGGGCCACCCTTCTCTTGGACAAGCTGGGGAACCCAGAGTCCACCATGAGGACACAGTTCCTGGTAGCCAGGTACAGGATACAGCCTAGAAATGTGCTGCAGCACGTCAAGTGCACAGTTCTCCTCACAGTCACTGCTGTCTTGAAGGCGCAGCACAGAGAGCTCAGCCTAGTTGGGGAGCAAGCACAAAGGACTGATATGCTCTTGAGGGTGTTGGCCCAAAGCAGGCCTGAAAATTATGTCCCTTCAATCAACACCCACATGTCACATTTACTGTAACATCAACATGCTTAACGGAAAGTAGCTCGAATCACACGCTCTCTGGCTGGGTTATCACCGAGATCGGTGTCAGGATCCTTGCTGCACAAAGACTAACGCTGCTCAAAGCGGGCAACGCGGCTCTTTGCCGTCGAAGTTTATCAATAACCTGCTTCCAGAGCATCCCAGCAGCTCCCTGCAGCCACAAGGTGCAGAGTTGAGATTACGCCTACATACTGCACCAGCATCACACTCAGCAGTACCAGGCACCGCTTATCTGACACCAATTTTTAATTTTTCTGAAGACAGCAAAGCAACTGTTCGTGTATTTAATTTTTTCCTAAATGTAAGTCCGAGGCTGAGTTTGCCAAAAGAGACAACTTGATGGAGAATCCCCGAAAACACATGGGATCACACCGTGATCCCCTCGCTTTCCCGGCATGTGCAAAGTGCACAAAGGGTGCCGGGCCCGGCGGGCAGGACGGAGCGGCCGCCCCCGCTGCGACCGCACGGGCACCGGGACGCGGCAGAGTGCGGGGAGGGTGCGCGAAATGACCCGGTCACTGCGACGCTTCAGCTCCCGCCGAGGGCTGCGAGGTGAAGGACCGCGCTGCAGCACTGGTACCTCAGACACCTTTTGCAGAAGACCGAGTCTCTCAAAAAGCAGTTTAACCCTCACAGCAGTTGAACTCTACACACCTGAGACAGAACAACCCCAAGCATTGCCACAAAGAGCCACTCAACAGATCAGGATTTAGGGAAAAGAAGAAGGAAAATGACATAATAACCATGCCGGACCCAAACAGGACAAAAGACAAGAATATCTAAGAATCTGCACAAATTTCCAACACTTGTCAGATGTTATTTCTTCAGAAACTATGTACAGTGTTACGGAAGAGAGTAGTGTGTTTCTTAAGTAAACTATGCATTCATAAAAAATATTTACTGCTTTTGAAAGCAGAAAATGTATAGGCTCTTCTATAGACTGCAGAAGCTGTAAATCTCTGCAGATAAAATGGGATGTGATGATGTGATATAAAAGCACTCTTTGTTCCCCAGTGAATACATTTGTTTTATTTAAAACTAAACGACAACCAAGGAGAGAAAGGAGTGCTCGGTGCCACAAAAGGAGAAGGAGCGGTATTTAGGTACAGGCTTTCAACTGACATAGAAAAGAATACTGGAAGCAGAGATTCTTACCCAAGGATTTAAAAGGCATGATCAAAATTAAGCAATTAGTTCTGAGCATGTATTAAACACACAACAGATCTGTTATTTTCTTAAATATCAGACTCAAAAGAGACTGCATTTTTCAATTGTTTATGGCACACTGTTGCTCATATACAATTTTCTTTTTTTTTTTTTTACTTTCATTGAAGCATATTCATTATAACATTCAGCGAATTTATGGCTTCTTCCAGTGGCTTAGTAAAAGGGGTCATAAAAAAGTTAAGTAAACCAGTATGTTTTTTTCCTCTCCCTTAACTTTGGATTCCTTTTTTGTACTGTGCTGTCTAGTGCTTAGTCTTTGGAAAGTACCTTGGGCATATCCAGCACACATACAAATTATCAGCTGCTCCAGGAAAAAAACAAAACGGAATTTCTTGCACTGAGGCAACTACACAAAAGACTTGCATATGTCAAAAATACAGAACTAAGTCCCTGTGAATGCTGCACCATTAATCAAATCCCCGATCTGGTGTCACTTTTGCCAGTAAAATGATTATATTCTTCTAACCCCCTTCTACTGGCGCGTGCCTGCAATGCATGAAGTGTGTCCCTCTACTTTAATTTGTTTTCGAATAGTCTCCTTTAGGCATTTTTTATATATCCTTTGGAAAAAAAAAAAAAAAAAAAAAAAAGCAAAGAAATAAGCTGCTACTTAAAGCTCCAGCAAGGGTCTACAGTACTGAGCAAGCAACAGCTTTTTGAGAAGGAGGGCAGACAGCGAGAAAATGTAACTGATGTTTAGGAGACTCTGAGGCTGCAGCTGAGTGCTGAGAAATGGTGTGCAGCCTGCCCAGATACATTTTTAAAAAGTAAATAAACACCGAGGAGGAAGGTGCTATAGTACAAGCAGCTGAATGAATCATGCATTTATCAATGCATGCAGTTATTGATGCCTTTTCCCTCCCTCATTAAAAAGATACATACATATAAAGCTGTCTACAGACAATGCTGATGCTTCACCAAGTGTTTTAGTGGAATTGCCGACTTTAAAGCATGTGGGTAAACCCCAGCCACTCTATTTTTCTACATGCTTTCTCTGGACAGTACCGAAGGGAGGCTAACAAATTCAACCAACTGCGCTGCAACCCTAGAGAAACCAAACTGCAACCAAAGAGTAGGAAATGCTCTGGCGAGGAGGCTAAGAGCCATTTTGGGGTAACAGGTCTCTGCAGGGAGGCTTTTCCACCAGGCTTTGACCTGAGGGAGTGGGAAGGGTGGGAGGCAGAGGAGGGAGTGAGAGGAAGGGGAGCATGGATGTGTGTGCACTTGGTGGGTAAAGGAAGGCGAGGAGGAGAGGGGGATAGCTGTTTCTCTTGATAAAAGTTAACAATCTTGCAGTGGAAGGAAAGCCACAGTAAGTGAAGCCTGAGGTTTTGGGAGGGAAGAAGGGAAGGTTTTCCCCATGGCTGTGCAACACTAGCATCAGCAACGGCCCAGGCACTGTGCTCTTCAGCTTACCAGTCTGTCAAATGAGGCTGCTGTCTATATGCTTCCAACTAGCACAATTCAAACATTAAATGAAGTAGAGAAATCATCAGATAAATTACTGGTCCTCTCTACCCGAGAGTGAAGGGTTTTTGTACAGCTGATGACAGCCCTGATCCTTTGTCTGACCTAATTTACTTCTCTTGAAGGTTAGAATAAAGCGCACTTTCCTGTCACAGGATAACCTCCATGCTCATACTGCACCCTAAAAGTAAGATGCTTCTTCTATGTCAATAGTGCTGTAACTCGATGGAGTTCTCAGGATAAGTGAAACGCATATCCAAAACT
The DNA here is from genome assembly GCF_017590055.1 of Onychostruthus taczanowskii. Taxonomy (NCBI): domain Eukaryota; kingdom Metazoa; phylum Chordata; class Aves; order Passeriformes; family Passeridae; genus Onychostruthus; species Onychostruthus taczanowskii. The sequence goes on from NW_024496525.1 coordinate 28,543,022, forward strand.
TCCCATGTGCACGCCACTAAATTATACATTTGGGCAGGAAAACGTCCTGCTAAAGTCCATCCACGACACGCAAGCCGACTGCAGTAGAGAACAGCACAAGCCTGTTGGAGAAGCCTGTGAGCTGCTCAGCAGCAACTTCTATGTGACAGATATGATTTTGTGTTTATTTCTCTAGGAAAAAAGAATGCTTATTTTCATTTGCAGGAACTACAGATAGCAGTAGGACCTGAGGATCAAAGTACGTTAAACTGTCTCATATCAAATCCGCTCCGCAGAATTACATGCGGCTTTCTGATATGTAATAGAAGCCAACTTCTGTAGATGTGTGTCTGCTTTGTTGCTGCACACATCTTGTCCTACAACTCCAGCTTCTTCACTCTGTGTTTTTGCATCCACTGGAACAAACATACGGATCTCCGTGGGTTCCCCCCACTCCCCACCACGCAGGAAGCTCACTCATGTGCAGGTATCATTACCCCTATCACCATATGACAACAACAAATTGAGAATTTAAACATTGTCTGTTGACAATAAAAACCACCGTTAAAAACTAATTTTAATTAAAAACTCCTGTCCGCCCGAGTCAATTAATCAGCCGCGATTTAGTTAAAAATAGATTTGTCTCGCTGTCAGCCTCTCTCGGCTAGCTCTGTATAGATCTTCGCATGGAAATCAATACTACAACTTTACGCCGAGCGCGTTCGGCAGCACGGTGCGCGCCGGGCGCGGCGGTGCGGGCTCCGGCGGCGCATCCCGCGCGTCCCGCGGCGGGGCCGGCGCGGCCATCGCACGGGCTGGGAGCTCCCCCTAGTCGCCAACCCCCGCCACTGGCGGCCGGGGCACACGGCAGGCTCCGGCAGCCGGCGAAGTTTATTTTGGAAAGTATTTTCCATCAACAAACAACACAAAGAGCAAAGAGATGCAGGTAGGAAATGTGGGAGACAAGCTAATATCGCGTGCGAGGCATTTTGGAAGCAGAGGTTTGCTCGCAGCGAGCTCAGCCCTGGGAAGAGCAGCTGAAGTCAACCAGAGTCTATAAATGATATCAAAAATTTGTACTACTTCTTCGAGCGCACACTTCTCTAAGTCATAATTATTGCCAAATATGCCACAAGACAACCCTTTGTTCTGCAGAAAAACACACATTTTGTGCAAACCAAGGGTTCCCACCATTTCTATTAAAGGCAGGCAGTTTGTGAAATCTCGAAGAGTTTTATGTCTCGGTATTTAAATAAGCCTGACTAAATATGCTCTGCATCTGCCGACCAGAAAAAAACTGCAAAATGGTTTCTCACCCACTGTATATCAATTTAAGCCACCGGACACACCAAGCAAAAAGGACAGAACAACCCCCAGCCACAACCTAGTTACTCTGCAGCAGTTTTCAAAAACATTTTTAAAGAAGAGAAACTATGAAAATGTGCCAGTATTTTTTTTTTTTTTTACTTATCTTGTACGTCCAATAGAAATATATTCAAATGAAAGACAACCTGAAGTCGACAGCATGCAACCTTTATTTTCCCCTGTCCTATTTAAAGTAAACACATATAATGTCTTTTAAAAGGCTGTGCTTTGCTGTGCACAGCCATGCAGGTATTATGAAAAAGTCATCCATCCTTAAAATAATAGTAATTTCCTCTCTAATTCTTCAGTCACAGCTTACATTCTCTTTGTATTAGAGTTGATTACATTGGTGTGGGTTTTGTTCTGCAGGGAAAGTATGTTAATTGCGCTAAATCTAAATGCATTTTAAGAGAAGCTCCTTGGAGCAATTTGCAAAACTTTGACATGCAAAAAATCATAGGGTTTTTGTTATGATTTTTAATGACTACGTACAAAACAAAGTGATACAGGAAATTATTGCTCTTCCTAGGAAACCTGTTGACCAGGTACTGAAGACCTGTCTTGAGAAACCTGGTTCTCTGCCTGGAATTGTATGATTTTCCTGTGCCTTTGCCTCTCAATCTTTGCTGCTGCTCTACAGAAATGTTCTAGCTTTGCCGCCTTCTGCAAAACTGCTACCAGCGAGCTTTTCACATGCTCTTGCCTTTCACATTTCCTTCAAATGCAAAATGCAGGGCTAGTTTGAAAACAGATTTCTTAAGTTAAAAATGGAAGATCTTAAGCTGGAAAATCAGCAATTTGAACCAAACCAAAATAACATTTCTTTGCACTGAGCAGCTCAACACTTCAGCCTCCTCTCCTACACATAATCAGCTCTTTTGCATTGTCCACCCATTTAAATGAGCTTGGCTACCAAGTTTGCTCTGTCCACCAGCGGTGAAGAAAGGTCCAGAGTTGCTTTTTTCTCTCCATGTGTTTCACCTCTTTCTTTTGTCCTGCACGGTTACAAGGCTGCCTGGGTGAGCCTGGCAAACACAGGCAGGCCACTCGTTTTGCACCACTTAAAGACCACTGTGCTAATGAGATGCTGCAACTCCGGAGCACAGCTACATTGCACTTTCTCTCCTTTTTGAGTTTGTTTGTCTTACACTCAGGATCTAAACGTTCTCCAAACACCAAGTGGATGAAACCAAATAAACTCCAGCTGAACAGTGTCAGAAAACCCTTCTCTCTCTCTCTCTGTCTCTCTCCCCATCTCTCTCCCCATCTCTTTCCTTGCCTGGCACAGACCTCCAATCCATCCTGAAATGTAACTCCCCTTACAGATGCCAAAAAGGGAGACAGGGCAAAAAAAGCCCAAGCTAAACATAACATAAAAGCAAGATTTCTGAAAACAGTATCAATTCATCCTGGCTTTGGGGGCTTGGTTTGGGATTGACTCTATTTTATTGTGAGTGCTTTGGTTTCCTATTCTGTTTGCCCACTACTTTCCAAACTCCTCTTTAGAGAGGACACTGCCTGGCTGCTTTTCCCCCACGAATGACACTTCCCGAGGAGTGCAGAGACTGCGACCCCCTCTCCTGCAAGCCTGCAGCTGAGGCTCAGACCTGTGCGCTGAAATGCCTGCGCTCCTGCTCCCCAGCCCCAACCCCAGCCCGGCGCAGCTCCCCCCCGCCCCCCACCACCTCCTTCCCCTGGATACCTTCATTTTTTTTCTGCCACTGTTCAGTATGCAGCCTGATTTCTCCGCCAGCTTCCTCAGGATGGAGAGATAGATAAATACAAGAGGGGAGGGAGGGAAGCTCTTACTGCTCTGCTCTCCATTCCTCCCCCAGCCTTCCCGCTAAACCCATTGTACACGCAGCTCCTCGGCACCTTTGAATACTCTCCTGCCTCATTATTTACCTTCAAGTAAAGCGATCGGAAAAGGAGATCAAATTGGAATAACAAACCTACCTGACTCTCTTCTCCACCCCCCTTCCCCCCCTCCCCAGCAGCAACATCAGCAAGAAAAGAAATGTTTCACCCATTGAAACAAATTCAGACGTGCGCAACAAAACAGATTTTCCGCACACCCCCTTTCAACACCCCACATCTCCTCGCAAGTGAGACAGAAAACAAGTGGGAGAAATTACACTGGGCGATTTAGATGGCTGTTGATACTTTTAAAAAGAAAATTAAAAAACAGAAAGGGGGGGGGGGGGGAATAATAACTCACCAACAAAAAGGATAAACATTTTCCAAACCGGATGGTTAAAATCAAAAATGCAATTAACGAAGGGGAGGGAGTTGAGGAAGGGGGGCATCCTCCACCTTTTATGGTGATGCAAATCTGGTTCCAAAATAACAATGAATTAAAAACAACCCCCCCAGCAAAAGCTGAATACCAGATGCATCTTCATCAAGGTTCCACCAGCTGATGGGCTAGAGGTGGGGTGAAGGGGTACTTTTTATAAAATAAAGACGCACATTTAAAAATACATATGCATATATGTATGTGTATATATATGTATGTGTGTGTATATACATATATATATATATGGAAAAAAAAAAAAAAACACCTAGAAACAGAGAAAGAAATTTGTATTTCAGAACTCAACCCGTCCCCCAACAGCCCTCTGCTATGAAAAGAAAATCCCAATGGAAGTGGAAAAATTATATACACATATATATCTCGATTCCCAAGGAAATCTTACAAACAGAAATTTATCACCGGTAACAAAGAAAGAGAGGAGCTCGCAAGCACCAAATGCTCCTGGCAGATGGCTCCTATTCTTGGCTTTCAGGGGAGGGGAGAGAAGCCGGGGAAATATTTTATTTATTTATTTAAATTTTTTAAAATCTCAACATAAATATTCGGATCCGCCGCGGCTCAGGCTCAGCCCCGGGCTGGCTCCGTGCGAGCCGCCGCCCCCCGCAGCACAACAACTTGCGGACTCGTCTTGCGGGCCGGGGGGGGCAGGGGTCCGGCCGGGCTTGCCGGGTGCGGGGCCACGGCGTGCCGGGTATTTTTTTACCACCCCCCAAACTTGTCCTATGCTATAGGAGGGAAATGGGGACCCCCCCTGACCTGCCCCTTCCCCGTGGCCCGGAGGCGTGGGAGCAGCGCGGGGCGCTGGGGGCCGCACGCCCCGGGAGGCGCCCCCACATTTCCCCCCCGCCTCGCGGCACGGGCCCCCGGGGACGGGAGCGGCGGAGTGGGGCTCCCGCCCGGGGACCTGCCCCCTACTCTGCCTGCAGGCACTCGCCCCTCTCCCGGAGCTTCAGGGGTGGGAACGGGGAGGAGGGGGATTCTGGTGCTGGGGGGAGGGGGGGATGCCGCTTTCCCTCCCCCCCTCTATTTTTTCCTTCCTTTTTTTTTTTTTTTTTGTGTGTATTTTCACTTACAATGGGAGCTTCAGCAAAGTGCAGCCTCCACTCCTGCCCCGCAGGCGAGCCGGTGCCGCTGCCCGACCCGCATTTCGTGCACTCCATCCCCGGTCCCCGCCTCGGCTTTCCTCGCGCCCCCCGCCACCGACAGACACTCCCGCCCGCACCCGGCCCCTCGGCAGCCCCTGTCCTGCCTCTAGCCCCAGCTGAGCTGGTTCTGCCTTGCCCCGCGCTTCGGAGAGCTCTTTTCCCCCGCCGGCGATGCACCTGGGGCGGGCAGGGCGCAGCTGGCCGGCTACCTGCCCCGCGCTCCGGTGCCGGGGGGCTCGGCCCCGCCGCCGCCGGCCCACCGTCTCCATGTGCTTCCCGCTAAGTCCCCCCGGCCCTTCCGCGTCTCCCTCCCTTGCTGCCCACCTTGATCCTCCTCCCCCCACCCTCCGCGGCTGTCACGCCGAGGCGAGGCTCTCGGCCAACTTTTCCCACCGCTCCGTGCTGCCCCCGAAGCAAGGAGCGAGCGGCGGAGCCCCGGCGGGGTGGCCCGGCCCGGCCTGGGGCAGCGCGCCCCGCTCCGCCGCCCCCCGCGCACGCAGCCGCTCCCCGGGAGAGCCCCGCGCCGCGCTCTGCCCGCCGGCAGCTCCTTCCCCGTCCACGCCGCCTGCCCTCCCGCCTGCCTGGCCGCCTCACCTCCGCACCGCTGCAAAAACGCACAGCAAACTTCGGGCTTCTCCCCCCCTCCACCCCCCTAATTTTGCTTCTCGATTTCGGCTCGGTCTGGTTCCAAGTTCAAACTTACGTGTGATAATCTCTCTTTGTGACAAGTGCTGCGGGTTTCCCTGCTTGCGACGGGACATTGCCCTGGCATTTACACTGGCATCGCCTGGAGAGCTGCACTGGTTTGGGGGGATGTGTTGGGGGGCCGATCCTCCTCCTCTTTTTTTTCCCCCTCTTTATTCTTCTTCTTCTTTATCGAGTTCTTCTTTCAAAAAAATCAAAAACGAAAAAAAACCGCCTCCTTTTTGTTGCTGCTGTGGTGCACTGGTTGGGATTCCCTCTCAATTAAAAATCATCATCATCATCATCATCAGGAAAAGCTCTTTCTCGCTCTCTTTCTCTTTCACACACTGTCTTTTCTCCACTGCTTCTGCCACTTGGACTTCCAGATCTCTTCTTGAACTTAGGAGGATATGCACCGCCAGTGACACTTTTCTCTTTTCCTCTTTCCAGAGTGCTTGGCAAATTGGCAAGTGCGCTTTTCCACCAAGAGGGCAAAAAAAAAAAAAAAAAAAAAAAAAAAAAAAAAAAAAAAAAAAAAAAAAAAAAAAAAAAAAAATTTAAAAAAAAATCAAAATTTTTTTAAAAAACTGCAGTTAAAAAAAAGAAGAAAAGTACTAGAATTGGGATAGCCCCCACTCAAAAAAAAAAGATCGCCAAAAAAAATGTTTCTCAAAGATTGACCCTTGCTGGGTAGATATATAGAGAGAATTTTTTGAAAAGGGGTAGCCGAAACTGTGTCTCCTCTTTCCCAGTTCAAGTGGCACTGCTTTGCCCTGGTGCTTTTGGATTGCCAGTGCTCCTGCACCACTTTGCACTCTTCCCCCCTCGCCTGGCACTGGGACTGGAAGGAAGGAAGCCCCCAGTGCAGCTGGGCTGGTGCTGGCTATTACTATTATATATTGCAATGTGAAGATGGCGGAGTCCTGGTTCTCTGGGAGCGCTCTGTCTCTCTATGGCTGGGGCTGCCTCTGTACAATGGGATAAAATTCAAGTTCAAGTGCGGACGTGACGTTTAATCTGCACTAGAGACAAAAAGACCCAGAGAGTAGGAGCACTGGGGGCGACTAGCGGTGGCTTTTTAACATTGTACCCTGCAAGAGAACAAGAAACGCCACTCGCACACACCGCACACACCGCACACGCACACGCACACACACCGCACACACACCAACTACGGCACACGCAGGGCTCGCCGCCGCTCCGGGCTTTGTGCAGCGCCGCTTCCAGTGCGCCGAGCGCCGGCGGCCAGGGAAAGAGAGGGGGGAAGGAATAAATCCGCATCCTCACGCACGGCCAAACTTCCCCGAGCCCGGCGCCGGCCGCAGCGGGGGCGGCTCGGGCGGGGAGGGTGCCGGGGTCCGCGGGGGCGGCGGCGGC